>NC_079417.1:3640905-3730905 GCF_026213295.1 Gadus chalcogrammus
AGATGAGGGGTGTAGGAGAGTGTGGTGAGACGGCGGAGGCCCAACTGATAAACACAACGCAAACCGGAGATGAGTGTACGTAAAGCCTTCTAGATTTGCTCTCAGGAGATGAGTAATTGCCCCCCCTACCCCAACCACATGTAAACTGCGGCTGGAAAAACAACAAAAGCCGCTGACTAACTGTGTTGCTGTGTGCTGATGTGGGGGGGGGGGGGACACCCTGTCATTTCCCCCTTCTGACTTCCCTGGAAAGGCCTCTCTTCGTCTAAACACGCAGCCTTTGTCTCACCAAAGCAGGGCTGTGAATGTATTTTTAGACCGGGATATGGTAGCAGACATGGGCCTCATGGGTTCCCTTCCTTCAGGGGGGGGCTGTGGGGCCTACTGAATCGATGTGCGAGTCTTTATGTCGTTTCGGCATCAGACATGCTAAAGGGTAAATGATCCCTGCGATGAAAGTTGGAAGAACGGTGCTGGCTCAACACTGCTCAGCTGTGTATGTTGAGCCATAGGAGCCAACCTGTTGTTTGATTGTTGCAGAGCCTAATTGAGTGATTCTGATCCAAACTGCATGGTTTTTCCCTTTTTTTTTTCCATCATTACGGTATTAACCTGCAAACACCTCCAACACACACACACACACACACATACACGCGGTACGTCAAATTTGTAACCCTTTATTTTAAAAATAACAGTGGCATAGCAACATCATCATTAAAATGCTGTAAACAATACAACAATTAATAAAAAAAAAAAACATTTTGGAAAGTATCAGGGCGTGTTTTAGTTGCCTTAGCAGCACCACTAGAGGTTAGCATTCAGTCGGACGGGACCGATCTGCCCCTTAAACCCCGTTGATGTGCATCTTATCCTCCTCTTCCTTCAGGCCCCTCTTGTTCACTCCGCTGAAGTACTTCTCCCTGAAGGCGTTGTGTCCCTGGTAAGGGCTGTAGCAAGGCTCCGACATGTCCACCAGGGCGTCTGACTCCTGTTGGGTGAACAGGGGGGGGGGGGGGGGCTCGGTTAACTGTGGACGGTCGCAAGACCCAGGAGACGCTCGGAGTCGCTGCTAAAGACGGGGCAAACATCAGAACGTCTCGATTAACGCACATGTGTTAACTTGATTCTCCCTCCGAAATTGTTTCAAATCTGCTTTCCCACCTATAAGTGGAAGGGCTTTTTTTTTTTTTTCTTGTAATCCCCCCCCGCCACGGCCTGCCCCCGAAATAATAGACGGCCCTAATAAGGTGCCCGTAAATAAAACACGTGGGAATCAAACGAATCAACGCTTACGGAAGGTGTCGACGGACACGCCATGCTCTGCGGCTCCTCCAGGAACACCTATTCCCATCTGTCCCTGGGCCGGGCCGTCTCGGCGGGCGGACCGACTGACCCGTGCCAAGATAAAAAGGTTTCCATGATGCCATCGGAAAAAAACGGTTCGGGGCAACACCGCTGGCAGCGGAGGAGGAGTGTGTGACTTATCACGACTACGAACTGGACTAATAAATATATGGGGATAAACCCTTTTTTCTTTGGCGAGATCCACAGACGCGTCGGGGGCCCCACGGGCGAGACACCTCGTCGGTAAGACGTCGACCAAATTATAAAAGATGGATTTTCCCATCGGCACATCTTGGAAACAGAAGCCGACCGGCCTCTTCAAGGGCATTGCGTTTCCTTCACTCAAACTACAGAGGGCCGTAAAACATGCTGTAAATGTGTGCAGGCGTTTGCAGAAAACACACACACACACACACACACACACACACACACACACACACACACACACGTACCGTAAATGCTCCTTCAAGTTTAAAACGTATGGCATATTCATATTTGGGCCTTCAAAAAAAAAGAAAAATCAATGCCAGTCAACATCTGTGTGTGTGTGGAAGTATACGTGTGTGAGTGTGCGTGTGTATGCTTGCGTATTAAACAGACCCCATTATGGCAGCAATTTGGTGTTTTGAAGTGGAGTTGCCAGAACCAAAGATGGATTGTTTTCCATACAACGTGTGATTAGACTATTTACAGTCCTTAAAGAAATGAGCCAATCACAGCCAGATGTCCAGGATTCAGACCAGACAGGCCTAGCCCCAACGCTAACCCTTAACCCACAACAAGGAGCAGAGAGAAGACGCACCGCTCAAACAGGCATACATGCTACGAAGACACATGTATCCTACATGTGTTTATGTGGTGCCATCCAGAAGCAAGGCTATGAACCACAAGAAGAAACACATGGAAAAGGAACGGGGGGGGGGGGGGGTAGGGGTAGCGCACATGCTCACACTTTACAATAAACACTGATATCTGAGAGGCTGAGAATGCTTATCCTTGGCAAAAAATACTTAGAAGCTAGCTTCATGTCATGTCAATAAAAAAAAGCCTAGGATGTCGATCGTTGGAAGATTGGCGTGTTTCGATTCACACGCAAACGCTCGCGCCCAGGAACTGCAGGACACGTGTCATCAAAGTGCATTTTTTTGTCAACGCGTGATATCTCCACAAGCGCGATTTTGTATTAATGCCACAAAAAAAATAAAAAATGCGAAAAAAGGCGACGTTCACACCAACCTCGGGCTCCTTGAACTTCTCCATGGTGATGAGGCGGCGGGAGGTGTGGCTGGAAAGAGTCTGCTCACTGTTACTGATCATCTTGAGACACGGGTGAAGGGGGACCATCTCATCACAGTACCTAGAGGGGGACGCGCACACACAGCTTCAATCCTGTGAACCCTGATATCATTTTTATTAGCCTGATGCAACAGGGACACGCACTCACGACGGCAATAAACAAACCACACCTTTTCCTCCGGTCCTCAACCTACAAGGCATCCCCCGTGCCAACACTTGTCTCTTGCCATCAGTGCCCTTCCCCTCGTGCCCAGCCGTCTCATCGCTCCGTCTTTCCATGCAGGCAAGACAAAAGCTGTGCCAGGTCATGTCCTTGCCGTTCTCACTTTCAATGTCGCACTCCCATCTCTCTCTCTCTCTCTCTCTCTCTCAGGTGTGTGTCCTGTTGCCGGGGGGGCTGATCTGACCCCTGTATGGGGAAGTTCCCCTGAACCCTATTCAATATTGCGACCGCAACGCGATACAGGTCACGTCAAGGTCAGAGCGCTCTCTCTCTCTCTCTCTCTCTCTCTCTCTCTCTCTCTCTCTCTCTCTCTCTCTCCTCTCTCTCTCTCTCTCTCTCTCTCTCTCTCTCTCTCTCTCTCTCTCTCTCTCTCTCTCTCTCTCTCTCTCTCTCTCTCTCTCTCTCTCTCCTCTCTCTCTCTCTCTCTCTCTCTCTCTCTCTCTCTCTCGACTGAGCTCAGAGGATGACTGCAGAGCTCCGTCATCGCCAGAACAACTTTGGAGACATAAAAGCTGTCCAGCGTGGTGCGAAGCCCTATTAACGGAGAGTGATGTATGTGTTTGCATATTTGTGTCAGTCGCGACCAACCGCCTTGTACCAGCTCGCTGTTCAAAGCTCGATTGATTTTCACCTTGCTTTGTTTGTCTCGCTGGTTGCTATGGACACTGTAATGCTCCCATGCCAATCAGCTGAGAATGACGCAGTTGGACCGAACTCCCCATACTGTAACTAGCAGTCTGACTGACTTTTACCATTTTAAAACATTAGTACCGAAAATATCAGGAAATTCATTGATGTGTATATATATGTGTTCATACATAGATATATGTTTTTCTATTACCCCTTAATTTGTGAATACCAAAGTAATACTACGACCTAAATGTTCAAACACATGTATACGCCAATACTATAATACTACATATAATACTACATCACTACGATAGTATACATGACATACTATCACAAATCTAGGTCCATCTGGCAGCAGGTGTAGCATGGAATTAAATTCAAACCCCAATTTCCTCTTTTTTTTGAAATACCTTTGAGAAAGTACAAACATACTACCATTAGTACAATTCAACTGGCAACTGGCTGTTAGTTAGTATCAGTACCCAACTGGCACCATTAAACAGTATCCAAATACACAACTTGACCCTAAACTCTTGAAGGAGTAACAACTCCATCCCATAGACAACAGCGCCCCCATTGGCTAGAAAGTGTTCTCCAGTCCAAGGATAAAGAAAAAAAATAATTAAAATTTATTTTAAATTTTAAATTTATCAAATAGTAAAAACCAGTTTGAAGGGATGGCGATATTTATGTGTAAAAACATAAATTAATAATAGGACTTCAACCCATCAACTGCTTTAGATCAAACTAGGTTTGGTCAAATATAATATATATATATATATATTATTAAAGAATTAAAAAGGTTCACTCATAATAACTTCAGGAATGATTATAAATTGGAACTCCTGTTCTTTCCCAACCAATCATTTACTTTGGATGGTGTTGACATGAGGGACTTAATGGCAGCGATGAACGATGAACGATGCCACAATCCATCGTTATTTATTCTTTCCATTCTCTGCTGTTCATTGCTTTACTGCGAACAGGGCTGGGGTCAGGGTTAGCCCGAATGGTTAGTGGTCAGCAGATTGTTGGTAACACAATGTCTTGCTGGCAAGACATTGTGTTACCTATCAACACACAGACACAAAAAGACAATGAGAATTGAATGGACAGACACAAGCAAACACACACAAAGAGTCTGAGAGAAACCCGATCACTCCCCGATGCCCGTGGGGAGCCCCAGATTAGGCCTGGGAGACGGGGGTTCACTGGACACACACACACACACACACACACACACACACACACACACACACACACACACACACACACACACACACACACACACACACACACACACACACACACACACACACACACACACGGCAGACTTTACAGCTGGCTACAGACGTTTATTTTAACTCGGCAATGTGTTGCGACACATGGGGTCAAGGGTTAACTGTACCCCCTGGCATGGAGACAAGAGTGTGAACCTGGTCATAGTGTGAAGCAACCCTCTCACACACACAGACAGTCCTGTAATTAGTTGCCAACCCCTGTGGGGATTCTTCCTTACACCACCTCACCTACAATCTCTGCTACTGTCTGTTGTGGCAGAAACCACCATCTCACACCACATGGACACTCTCTGCCTGCAACAGTTCAGCTCCCATCCCATAGGGCTGCTGATGATTCAAACCCTCGTGTGGATAATTAGACGTTAGCGGCTCTCTGACATTGTGGCTCACCCACAGCTCAGGTGCTGAAGTCACTGAAGTTTAGGCGCGAGGGGCGGGTACGTCTCTGAACAACCATTTAACGGCATCGCTGACTGTGGAGGACCTGAGTGAGCCCACGCTGAGATCAGGGGGGGGGGGGGGGGGTTGTGAGGGTGTAGATTAACCTGAAAACAGGTGCATCGGAAAGTCCCCCTTTGTGTGCAAATCTGCTGATGGTCGCAGTCGACAGATGTTGGAACAACACTGCACCTTTCATTAATAAAGCCCTTCCAGAAGGTATGATCCAATGCAGGGAAGGAGGGTGGGAATCAGAGGCCCAGAACAAGGTCCCTGTTGTCAGAAGACATTTACACGTGAGGATTTCCAGAAGTGGTGCCTTGCAGCTCAATGTTGCATGAGTAACGGCTTCTTGCTGACAGTGGAGTGGTTACACATGATGTGCCGCAATCATATATGATTGCTAATTTGTGGCCCATGACTGCCCCCAAGTGGTCATTGTCCTCCAACTACCGGTACTTATTCAAATGAGTCCAATAGATTTCCAGTACACAGTGTGGCGTCGGGGGAACCATGGCATGAAAAAGAGACATGTTTGGACCTCTTCTGAACCACCGTCACAGACAAAACAGCCACATTGTAAGGTGGATAGGACGGTTGTGGACTTACTCTGGACTGTGGACAGGTAACCAGTACACCAGCCGGCCTCCCATGACCAGGTGGTGGGCGGCAAAGGTGAGCAGATCTGCAAAGATGTCGCTCAGATGGTACGCCATGGAGACGGGGACGTGGCTCTCTCCAAAGCTAAGGGGTTGGAGAGGGGGACCCCAGATGAGGTTAGGGGCCGTCACACAAGCGGAAATGTAATGGCCTCTAGTAGACTAGAAGGCACTTTGTTGAGATGTACCATGGTGATGATGGGGTGGATTTAGAGATTACTGTGAGTATCTGCTGGAAATAGTTATAGCATAATAATACCAAACAAACAAAATAACATTTGTGATAACTATTGCTACTCAGAAGACTGTTCAGTAGCTGTTTTTTCTCGACTTAGTCACTCGTGAGACCCCCATTTTTGTAGCTTCTCTAGATTTACATTTAATGCGTTGATCCTTTCAGACTCAACCTCTAACTTGTAAGTCACGTTGGATTCAATCGGCTTCCACATGACTCAAGGGTAAATGTTCCCGACATGCAAAAGCAGTGGACGGCCGGGGATACTCAGGAGACTCGCGGGGCCGTTGGACAGGCGTACTCACTAGTCCTCAGGCGGTTTGGTCACATCCTTGTGGGAGCCAGTTCTCCGCGTGGACTCGCGGATACCGTAGGGCGCTGCAGAACGACAACCAACCATCACCAGACGACGACGATAACATCACATGTGATGTTATGATCCAACTTCAGCTGTTTGAGGATATAGGCTCTCTATTATATTCTGGTTTTATTATTTTACGCTTTTCATTCCCTAGAGGCTGAGATTTCCGTAAAAAATACTTTAATTTATGGGTCACCACATTATTCAGTTTCCAATACACTTTTTAGATAAGGGCCCGGTGTACAGAATTAGCTGCACGTTAAACTGTAAATTCTACATAACCTTGAAGTACATTTGTACGTATTTTACCGTGGCATTTTGTAAACAAACAAAAAACGAAATTACAAATATTGGATGTAATTGTGAAACAGGGCATCCCGACTATAGTAACCCTGGAGAGGTACGTACGGTCGGTGATGATGGCGTCAAAGTGCAACCCCGTCCTCCAGATGCGTTTGGAGGCGTCTGACACCATCACATCCACGTAGGTCATCTCCTTCCCGTACTGACGCAGGTTAGCTCGGATGTTCTCGTCAGGCCCACGCCACTTCTGGTTCGTGCGGCTGGATCTACCTGGGGATGTGTCAACCCAATGCGCCGACTGTGAATAGACGCAACAGCAGGCGCTCCCCACACGCGATGCAAAAGGATGAGGAACTGTAGTGTGCGTGTGAATAAATTTTTTCCCAAACCTTTCCCATGAATGGTGTTGTAGTCGATGTCGGTGCCGCACACATAGGCTCCGAAATGAGAACAGGCAATCAGTAGACTACCTTAAAGAAGGAAATAGACAAAGGTACAAGTTGAATATCTTACGTGTTTGTGGACCTGGGGTTGTTAAAAGTTTTTTCTTTTGATTAACGTTGCCATTTTTGTTTGAGATACAAGGGACAGAAAAAAACATTATTTTCATGAAGTCCACTTGAAGCTTGACTAATATATTACACTTTACTACCATAAGGTTATACATTCCTATGCAGCCTTATCTACTGAACCAAAATATATAATACTGTAATTAATTTAGATTTATTTAATAATATGAGGTCATTCAGGACAAAGGTCACAACTTCCCCTGCAGAACCCCTCAGCCCATATAAACCTATGCCCAGCAGTCTTAAGCAGATCAGGTTATCCGTCTGTCCTCAGTACAAGAAACTGAAATTTTAGGTCAATTCATGGTCGTGCAATGGGCGCGCTCACTCACCGGTACCGACGAAGGGGTCGAAGACGAGGTCGTTCTTCTTGACCCCGGCATGGTTGGCCATGATGAAGGACAGGCAGGCTTCCATACTGGTGTTCCCTATGAAGTGGCGGTTCTTGACGGAGTACGAGCGGATCAGTTCACGCTGGCCGTCTGCTATCTAGTAACGTACGGGGAAATCAATATATTCACAATCACAGCCCTCGCAAAAGTTGAGATCAATCTTGCTTTCCTATACTTATGCAATTGCACGGCCCTTATACATAAAGAAGTGTATAATTAGTTTGTGATTTAGAGCAACATAGATCATTGTTATCATTTGTATGCGTCTTACCCATCGGCCAAAGTAGACATAGAGAGGTTGATCTGGGATGTTATTTGGGTCGGTGCCGTAGTCTTCCAACAAGCAGAAGGTGTGCTGTGGGGTCTTCAGGTTCACAGTACCATCAAATGACAGATAGTCCAAAGCCTGAGCGAGAGAGAGAGAGAGATTCACACCCTCAGCTTATTCTCACCTGCCCCCGGGACTACAGGTTGAAAACAGCGATTTGCCACCTGGTGCAATACATCTCTCCTTGGTCTAAACAAGGTTAATGTTTCTCTGTGCATTGTCCCCGTTTAAATAAATGTACATTACATCACAATTTATGCAATGATAATCAATGACAGACAAACAAATAAATACGAAACTCCATGATGCTTCAAATTAAAGGCTTTTGCTTTAAAGCCTACATGCATAGCCCTCGTTCTCCTAGAAGCAAGAGAGAGAGGGAGCGAGAGAGTGAGAGAAAGAGAACTCACATCAATCCTTTCAATCCTGTCCTTAAACTCCAGCGTCTTGTTAAAAGTGTAGACGTTGATTCTGTATGTGGAGTCCTTCTGTGTGTACGGAGACTGGAGTGGAAAAAATACAAAAACAATAATAATGAATTCTACTGTATTTTTTATATCAAATGTAATAAAAAAGTTCCCCTGGGTATATTAAGTCAAGAATAACGCAACTGGGAGCTATGCGTTTACCAACCATGTACTCTTTGGGATACTTCAAGAGGGATGTTTTGAGTTCACAGTGTGTCTTCCCATGACCCCACAATTCAAAAGCAGACCTAAAAGAACATTACGTTACATTACATTAAATCCCACCATTTCCAGCATTGAATAAAATGGACAACTTGCATTATTATTACAGTGGACTAAAGGATAAAATGTAAATAAAATATATGCAACGTTTATACAACAAAAAGTCAATATAAAATTTGAGAATGTTCTCAACAGCATCAATTTCTTAATGTCTACCAGCTATGTATTTCCCTTTTGTTGTTTTAGTTTGACACTTACTTTGCACAAACGGATCTCGTCATGATGCCATGAACATCTTCTTCACATAACTCCCCCAAAACCCAGAAAGGAGTCTAGGAGAAGTCAGAATATGAATGACGAGACATTTTTATCATGGTTTCATGAGTAACTTTAGGCCACGTTTGAACATATGCCAGTATTTAACAGGAAGCATCGTAAGTAAAAAACGATGTGCTTTATGTCCCACCTTTTCTTTGTAGTTTTCACAAGGACGAAATGGTTTTCCTCTCAAAGCCAGCAAAGACTTAATTTCCTTGAAGGGGGAAAGTTATTAGAAAATATTCAACGGATTCATTTAACGTTAGGATCATTTTTACGATTTAAGACGGAAAGAAAAGTAAAGTAAATCCAGTCGCAATATAATAGGCATGTTCCATGGGGGATCACTTATTTAGTATTGTACATGATATAGTACCAGGGCAGATAGTAAGTGGAAACGTTGCAAGACATGACATGCAATAACATTGTAAGTCATTTTGTCTCATTGAGGCCAACTTCAATAAAAATAATAAAATAAGTAGGTAAACAATAACTCGTTTTGTTGAAATATTTGAACATAAATATTACCGGTAATCTAAAATCAAGATTATCCTGGGCAAGATGAATTAAATACTGTAAGCATGATCGACCGGTGGTGGCTGCCATTTTTGTTGCTCATTCAAAATACATCCGCCATGGTACCGGGCGGCGGGCGCACAAGGCATATCAACTCAGTTCCGCCAGTTATTGGTTCCGCCTAGTTTATAACCGGCACAATCACCATAAATGGAGGAAATATGCTATCCTCGACCAATTTAAGTAGAACAATGTAGGCTTATTTATTATTCAGGTGGTACACACATACGTGTGGCTTTATTGCTGATCGAATTAAAAGAAACCACAAACCGAAAATATGATTGAAATTATATGAAATTATATATTTAATAAAAAAAGGAATTACTTTAAAAAAATGTAGAATCAATATTAATGCAAGTTATTTGTCAAAATATTCCCTGTGCTAGGTCCAAGGTTTGTCTGACAAGATTTATGACATTGATACTAAGCTGCTTTGGGACTATACTTGTTACAGCTGATAGGATGGCACGTGACATCTTGGCCACGATTGGACGAGGTTTCGTTTATCCGCGCCATCTCCATGTGGCCATTGGTTGACATGGCTGTCATTCAATTCAGGAATTCCCGTGGCAGTGAGTGCAGTATCTGGACTATGCTGTGTCCGCAGATCTACATCTTTGTAAAATTGTATTAGTCGATACGTATTGTTAATTCATTGGTGGTTAGTTACACGGGAGTTGCATTGCAGCTAGACATTGGAGCTGAAGTCTATACAATGAAAGAGGGATGTAAGTAAGGATTTTGTTGTATGTGACTTAGTAAATCTCATAAAGTTGTTTATACTATTCAAGTTTTACAAATGGTAACTCAAATTTTTCTTGTTGTCATAATCTTTCTTGTTGGTTGGTAAAGGATGTTCAATCCCAGACTATTATACCAACAATACCACGTCATACCATGAATATGTAATATTGGAATTCATAATAATTAATACAACTTTTAATTTCCACAAAATAGTAAATACCCCTGACTCCCTGACCCGGTCCTAGCAGCAGGCACCACATTCGCCCCCACCATGGACCACGAACCCTAACCCACCAAGGACACTGAACCCATACCCACCATGGACCACGCACCCTACCCCACCATGGACCACGAACCCTAACCCACCATGGACCAAGAAGAAACCAGCGACCCAGCCGCGGCAGCACCTCCACCTCAGGCCCCCGTCCCAGACGACCGCGTCACCTGCAGGGGCACGGTGGGACCCCTGAAGGAGAACTGGCAGCAGTGGTCCAGCGACCACCAGGCGTCCCAGAAGCAGAACCCCTTCAGCCAGCAGGTCTGCGGGGGCCCCCCGACGGGCCTCCCTCAGCGGGGCCAGCGCGGCTACGGGAGGCCCTTGGAGGGCTCCATGACGGA
This sequence comes from Gadus chalcogrammus, assembly GCF_026213295.1. Taxonomy (NCBI): domain Eukaryota; kingdom Metazoa; phylum Chordata; class Actinopteri; order Gadiformes; family Gadidae; genus Gadus; species Gadus chalcogrammus. The sequence goes on from NC_079417.1 coordinate 3,651,930, forward strand.
GCGACGCGGGAGGGACGCTCACACGCACGTCGGCCGGGAGGTGGAGGAGCTGTGCGCTGCCATCAGAGCCATCGGCCGGCGAGGGGAAGAAGGGGCGGACGCCGGACTCGGGGGCACAGGCGCTGGGGACCGGGGTGGTGCCGCCGGGCAGGGGACGGGGAGCGTCACGGTGGAGTTCGGGAGGCTGTTCGAGCACTACGTCACCATCTCCAACAAGTTGGTGGGGGTGCTGCTCCGAGCCAGGAGGCAGGGTCTGGTTCACTTTGACGGGGAGATGCTTTGGCAGGGGCAGGACGATCGCGTGGTGATCACTCTGCGGCAGTGACCGGAGGCTCCAGTCCAATGCACCGACCACACACGTCAGGGTTCGTCGCGGCAGAGGCCCCTTGACGGAGCACGGAGCAACCATATGGAAAGCCAAGAAGGCCACTAACTGGCCCTAGAATGGCGCGGTAAAATGGTTTCAGTGCGGTTTAGCACTTTTACCGTGCCATTCTAGAGCCAGTTAGTGGCCTTCTTGGCTTTCCATACAACCAGGACTAATGTTAATAGAGCGCTGCTGGGAGACAGTATTTGTGGTCTTGGCTCAAAGTGTGCTTGTTTGAAACCACGTTGACCAGAAGTCTGAATACGGATTTCTTTTTTCCATTTGCCATGGCATCGAACAATGCATCACTGTATTTCCCGGTTGAGTATGACCTAATGTGTGTCGGAAGATAACATCAAGTGAATTTTGACACCCCTAATGGAGCAGATTCGATAAAGGACACCCCAGTTGCGCAACTTCACATTATTTTTTTCTACTGCTCACTCACTGAAATATTCTTAACATCCTCTGATTACATTTCTGATAGAGGTTGTTTGACATGTCACAGGGATCTCGTTCAACAGGCTTATTCCCTTTAATACAATTCCATCATGACCTCATTCAAAATGAAAAACCTATAGGGAGGGAAGAAAAGATCGAATTGTACTGGTTCAATAGGATCCTTGACCATTCCATTAAAGATAAGTGGATGAGGGCTGGGAGGCTGCCAGAGGGCTGCTTGTTTAGAGAACATGAGGCTGCCCGTGACAGACAATATGGTGCTATAGAATGAACCTGAAACCCCGAGCTGGGGCCAGCATTTGTATCCTGCTTAATTCTGCATTCACTCAATACAATCCATGTAGTTCAAAGGCGAGTATTTGCTTTGTGTTTATTTTACAAGAACATTTGTAGTCAGTTGTATTGTAGTTTTGTTGTGTTGTTAGATCAATTGGTGAAATAATTATTGTTGTGTGGCTTATTGTGGTTTTTCTACTACAGTTTGCAGGGGCAGTTTAAATAAACAGAATAAATAAGTAATTCTACTGATAACACTGCTACAAGGTACTGTGAAGCAGCATCCACACTTTTATTAACATTCATAGTAGTCAAACACTTATATACATCATATTTGTTTGAGAGGGTTACTTCAGAATAAATATACTAAAATTATTTAAGTTCCCTGAATGCAGCAGACATCCGCTTAATGATACACTTTTGGCTGATTAAAGGACGATTGAATATTCATCAATATTGTCATTAATGTATTTTATCAGTAGGCTCTGTATAGGCCTCAATCCTCATTCTTTCAATATGATCAAAATGCATTACATTCAATACCATCATGTCAAACATAACCAAGCCCGTTTCTTTCATGCAAGCTAACTGAGCTTGACGGGGAATACAATAATTTACTTAATATATAATTTGATTGAATCTACAATCATTTAATTTGCTATTGGCCATATAAAACCTTTTGAAATAATACAATAATAAGAAGATGGGTTTGTGAAATAATTTGTAATAAAGCACGAAGGACTAGAGTTAAAAATCATTGGGGTCTACTGCTCCAACCTGGGTTGAGATCACTCATTTTCACGAAGGCTTTCTTTCCGAGGGGTCCATGGAACGACAGGGACCTCACAGTTGTGTTGACCTCTTGCCAGGCCAGGTATCCTATAAAATACTATATCAATCCGTCTCACTTTTGGAGTTGAGAAGTTCAATCAGCTGGTCGACCTGCAAGTGAAAGAAAACAAACATTTGAGCGTTTAAACAGGGTTAAACTGCAAACCAGCTTCTACTGATGCCAAAGAAACCAGACTATTTCAGCTTCCTCCCTGATGAAAAGCAAAAACTAAGAGTCTAAAAACGTAATATAACCATAACATATAATTGCATACCAAACTAATATCCTGTACCAGGAAAATGTCAAAAAGAATATCAACATTAATCTCCACGTCAGCTAATAAACTCCACAGAGGATTGTGTGGTCCACTCCCCGGCCCTGCATAACAACGTTAATAAATTAATACTGGAAATCCATTCATAACGAAACTGATGCATAGCACCTTCCAACATAGACAAAGAAACGAACTCTGGAAGCAACTAACACCGCTGAATTTAGTGTACATTTAATAACAATAGATCAGAGCAGAAATCATAGCAGGGATTTCTATTCCACAGACTGTAATCCAGTCTGTTGATTACAGTATGCCAATGTCATAGACAGAATGACAGAATCAGTTAGTCTTCTGATACTTATCAGTTAGTCTATACTATAAGAGCGACATAAAATTATATTCACAAGTCAATAATAATATAATTGTTCATAAGTAGTCAGAAATATTGATTATTTCAGTGTATGAAAGGGTAGAGGTAACACAAATCTTGAAAATATTGTACAGTGAATATTGTTCACTGATACAGGTATTGCACCAATTACGTCACTCATAGATTAGTATGGATAAAGCGCTTGTTTACTTTTTTTCATTCCCATTATCAATGATGATACACCCACATGTAAAAAACTCAACTCACTGTGACAAACCAATAGGAGTTGAGTCTATAGAAGAGGCGGGAGATAAAAGTGAGTTGACTTGCAGGTGCCAAAACATGGAGGTGTAAATGGCTGACAGAACAAAAGGGTGGCCAATGGAAGCCAAACCTGCCGAAGAAAGAAAATATTGATTTCAAATAACATGAATGAGGCACACTATTAAGCATAGGATATACTGCTGCTTATCTGCACACAAAGGTGGTGTGTGGAGATTACAATATGTGTCATACTAGCCGGTTAGCCAGATCCTATGAATGAACAAATAATTAGTGGGGGGATAGGCAAGCGGGATTTCAACTCATGCCTGCTGGAAGACGATACATTAAGGACGCAGATTCTCCAGAGATACCGAGGGAGCATTATTGAAGACATGGGAATGCCAAACATCGTGTTGGGTTAAGCAAAATGTTATTTTCATGATGTGATTATAGCTTGGTCTTTATCTTTCCTAAATTGCACACAGGAAATAAATAAGTGTAAGAGAGCCCACCTGACGTCACTGAGATCTGTGACATTGTTTTTCTCCAAGATCTCCTTCCCCACCTCTACCATCCGTTGCACTGAAAAAGAACAACATAAGTTTAACAAATACCCAAAACACAACTCAAAACAAGTATTGATTTCAGATACTTTGAGTACTTGAGATCACTTTTTTATTGAACCTGAATTAGTCATTCTTTACTAAAACGTAAAACCTGTGCAGTATATAAAACAATCCTACCCAACGGCACATGAGCTTTAGTCAGCGACTTGCAGTTCCCCACATGTTTGGTGGGTACAATAAGGTAGTGGTGTGGTGCCCCTGGTTTGATGTCTCTGAAACATGAAATCTCTTCATCCTGTATCATAAATGAAACCATAGGTAGAGAAAGTACAGAATGACATTCATTGATATCAAAGCTGTGACTTATTGTTGTCGTTTCTATTTCTAGCAGCTTCTGGAAAAGCCTTTTTAAAAAATGTGTTACAGCGTATAATAATTGACTTACACAATGAAGAAGCTCCGTGCCCATTTCTTTGTTAACGACCTTGCAGAATATGCATTTCTTGTCATAACCTTCATCCGTAGCCATGTTTCTTTTCGAAATATCGAGTTGGGTTACTTCGCCCACCTCACTAGATGCCATAATTGTCGCGAAAACAATTACCCCGACAGTCTACTACAACATGGATAGAGGATCAACATCAGGATGGATGGACATAGGCGTACATAGCCGAGTCAAGATAACATCGATGAGCAGGAAGTGTAGTTAGTGTACTACACGGGATGGCCACAAGAGAGCGGCAAAGCTCTTGCAGCAATAGCTAGGAAAACGTTACGTGAAACCAACACAAACACACACGCACACGCACACGCACACACACACACACACACACACACACACACACACACACACACACACACACACACACACACACACACACACACACACACACACACACACACACACACACACACAAGACATATATCTCTAGATCTAAAAACCAAACCCTAAATCCCAAACCTAATGTAACCCTAGCTCTAATAAAAATCATAGATCTGAAAACCAAACCCTAAAACCCAACCCATAATACCCCCCAACCCTAACCCTAACCCTAGAAATCGAAAACCAATTTGGGTTAGGTTTTAGGGGGTGGTTTTGGGTTCTGGGGTTTGGTGGGTTAGAGTTTCCCATTAGAGTTATCTAGGGTTGGTTTTTTAGGTCTTATATGGGTTTGGTTTCAGGGTTTAGTTAATTAGGGTTTAGGTATCGGTTCTAAGGTTAGGGTTTCCTATTAGTTTAAGAGTTAGGGTTAGGGTAAGGACATCTTCTTAACTCCTACGATTTGGAGTTTGATTTCACTAGGACCACTAGTCTCATGAATGTGTTCCTGCACCCTTTAACTTATGGACCTTCTAAACTTTAATGAGAGAACCGGGTTGTAGTGTCTGTGTTCAGGTTCTCTTTACAGACAAGAAGACTCCTCAGGGGATCTATACTCCAAAGAAAACAGCATGTTTTAAAGGTTTGAAACATGATGGTGGAAAGATAATGCCTAAGATATATCAAATGCTTCTATCTGAGATCATCTGCCCCGAGGAGGAAGTGACCTCCTGGTTCACCCACTTCCGGGATCTCCTAGGCACCCACCCAACAGTGGACGGAGCTGAGGAAGAGATACCTGCAGTCCTCACAAACCTCAACATTGACGATGGCCCCTTTACAGCTACGGAGTTTGCCACAGTGAAGTCCACCCTGAAGCAAGGAAAAAGTGCTGGGCCGGACGGTATCCCCCCAGAGGTCCCTAAACACTGCGATCTCGATAACATCATACTGGAGATCTGCAACCAGGCTCTGATAGAAAACATCAAACCCGATATATGGTCCCTCTCTAATATCATCCCGGTGCCCAAGTCTGGAGATCTGGCTAAGCCGGACAATTATCGTGGCATTAGCCTGACCTGTGTCATAGCGAAGATGTACAACCGCATGATACTAAACCGGATTAGGGACGCCATTGACCCACACCTGAGGGACAACCAAAATGGCTTCAGAAAGGGAAGGACCACCGTAGGCCAGATCCTGGCCTTAAGGAGAATCATTGAGGAAGTGAAGAGGAACAATTTGACAGCGGTGCTATGTTTCATTGACTTCAAAAAAGCATTTGACTCAATAAACAGAAGCATGATGCTGAAAATCCTTAAAGCTTACGGGGTCCCCCCGAATCTACTCCGGGCCACAGAGGCCATGTACAAGGGCACAAGAGCCAAGGTGGTAACCCCAGATGGCATCAGCGAGGAGTTCGACATTCTGGCAGGGGTGCAGCAGGGGGATACTCTTGCCCCCTTCCTCTTTATCATAGCCCTTGACTACGCGCTCAGGAAAGCCATCAACGGGCGGGAGCAGGAGCTGGGCTTCACAATCACACCAAGGAAGTCTAGAAGAAGCCCTGCTGTAGCCCTGGCAGACCTAGACTACGCAGATGACATCTGCCTGGTGTCTGACCGCGTGGAGCAGGCACAGGAACTCCTGAACAGAGTAGAGGTGGAATGTGCTAAGGTTGGCCTCAGACTGAACATAAAGAAGACTAAGGTAATCACCTATAACATCTGCACAGACCATCTGCCGATTACAACATCAGAAGGCAGCTCTTTGCAAGAGGTCAATGACTTCAAGTACCTGGGTTCCTGGGTAAACTCCACAGAACAAGACCTTAAGGTCAGGAAGGCAATGGCGTGGAGAGCCCTGAATGTTATGTCAAGCGTGTGGCGCTCAAATCTTCCCCGTCGCATAAAGCTGAGCCTATTTCATGCCACTGTGGAGTCCGTCCTCCTGTATGGCTGCGAAAGCTGGACCCTGACGCCCACCCTGCAGAAGTCCTTGGATGGGTGCTACACCAGGATGCTACGAGCAGTGCTGAATGTAGACCAGAATGCCCACATTACCAACAAGGATCTGTACGGGCGGCTGCCGAGGCTCAGCCAGAAGGTAGCATCCAGGAGGATGAAGCTGGCCGGCCACTGCCACAGACATCGGGAGCTCCCGGCCAGCAGGCTGGTCCTGTGGGAACCAACGCGCGGGCATCGATCGCGAGGACGTTCCGCGCTAACGTACGTGGACGTGCTTAAGAAAGATGCGGGAGCTGAAAGTTCTTCGGAGCTGGCCGGGTGTATGGAGAACCGAGAGGATTGGAGACTCCGATGGAAGCTCGTCTGAGGACGACCGAGAGAGATCTGCCCCGACCATAGTATAGATTGTACATTCTTTCTTGCTCATTTCGGACCATTTGTCTGTGGAAGACTTTCAATTCTCTCCAGATAATGTCTAGCAGTATAAGAGTTTGGGTTTTTTTGGTCCAAAGTTAGCTTTCCCTCAGGTAGGTTTTTCATATTGGTTTTTGGTCCTAGGTTTTGGTGTTAAGGTTAGGGTTTCGAAATGGGGTTAGGTTTTGGTTTTGAATGTGATTTTTGAATCTTTATTTGACAAAATCTGCATCTAATACACAAAAAAAGTGATCAAGATACGCCTAATAGTTTAAAAGAGACGCTAACATACAAATCTTTTATGAATCTAATATATAACCTAGTTTGCCTTAAGGGTCTACCAGTTGGTTGCAGGGTTTGCGTTTAGGGTTTTGTTGGTCCTCAGAGCCCCTGGGATTGGGTTCCCACGACAACAGTCCCAGGAGTACCTCAGGGACATTCCAAGATTAGGGCCCACAGTCCAAGGACGGGGTGATGGCCTTTTTTGGAAATTCTTTCATAATATCACTAGTCTGTTTCAGCATATGCCGACAAAAAGTTCAGTCACTTTTTTTCAACTGTTAATATGTATATGTATGTAAGTGTAAACACACCGGTATATTAAATATATATTGTGTTTCCAAAGCAGTGCTCTGTTGATGAGAACAGGCACTAACAGACGCTAACAGATGCTAATTATCCAATTAGCTAGTATCATGGAGACGGCTGCTATCTGGTTTTATGGCAGGTGGAGATCGACTCCTTTATCGGCTCATTACTCTTCATCACTTCCAGGTGTTCTCCATCTCTCCATACGTCCTCCCCTCTCTCCCATTCGCTCCGTACATCTCTCTGGGTTCTCAGCCTCACTCTCGATCCATCTCTTCCTTTCTCCACCTGTCACCTCGTCTCCGTACACCTCCCTCTTTCCTCCCTCTTCTCTCCCCTTTCCCCCATCTCTCTCTTCCCACCCGCCCTCTCCCCACTGTGCCTGGCCCACCTCCTTAATGAGAGGCCCGGGAAGGCTCCACTCCCAGCCGAGCAGTGTCAGTGGGGCAGTGTGAGCCAGGGGGTCCCGAGAGAACTAAACACACGTCCTCACTCCTTAAGGTTGGCCTCCATGGTGTTGGAAGAGCTCCGGTCATCACCAAGGAGATACTGGGCTTCCAGTGGGGAGAGAAGCAGGAGTACGCCCCCCCCCCCCCCCCCCCCCCCCCGGCAGCATCGTATGTCACACAGTGTCATCAAATAAGAGACACTTCATAAACATTTTCAAGCTGATTCATTTTTTTCAACACCATGTTCTGTTTATTGTTTTATTGTGCTGACGTTTTTTTGCGTCGTTCATGGCAATAAAGATTTTTTGAATTTCAATTTAAAGCACATGTAGAAACAAAGTGTATCTATAAAAAGACAACACAGAACACCAAACCACAAAACAACGGGCGACACGACTAAACTGTGTAACAGGACGTGTGTATGAGTGAAGTGAAGTGAAGTGAAGTGGTTTGCGTGGTTCCGTTTCCAAAGATACCCCCCCCAGCCCCATCCTACCCACCCTTCTAGAGAAAAGGGTTCAAATCTTTCTTCAAAAGAACTCTTTGGTGTGGCAAACATTACACACATCTCTCTTCCTATGTCTGCCTCTCTCTCTGTATTTTAGCCAGTCTATGTCTCTCTTTCATCTGTACTGCTGTCTATTAGTCTGTCTGTCTGTTTCTCTCTTCATCTCTCTCTCTCTGTACGTTTCTCTGCCTCACATCCTGATGGAGAATGTATATGTCTATATAACAAGTATATGCATTTATACTGTACACACACTTTCAAAATATATATGTAACCAATATAACATGTATATTCATTCTGAATGTAACACACACACATAGATATAAAAAATCTCAACCAGGAAGTGCAATGTGTATTTTGTGGCTGCCCTTTGAACCGCAATCTCAGGGGAAACCGAAGCGAGTGACCAGAGAACACAAGAAGAGCTTTTCCTGTCAGCAGAAAACTACTCTCTCTCTCTCTCCCTCCCTCTCTCCCTCTCTCTCTCTCTCTCTCTCTCCATCTCTCCCTCTCTCTCTCTCTCTCTCTCTCTCTCTCTCTCTCTCTCTCTCTCACTCTCTCTCTCTCTCTCTCTCTCTCTCTCTCTCTCTCTCTCTCTCTCTCTCTCTCTCTCTCTTTCAGTTCATCTCTCTCCAGTGCGCTCTCTGTTTACCACAAGGCCCTGGTTAAATGGAAGCTGGTTATTATGGGATGCCAGAATGGTCATTACTGAACCAACCACTTCTATTCTCGCCCAGTCGTGACTGAGTGGTTGACATGTAGTTGGGTGTAAAACTGTCGGGTTTCCATCATAGCACAGAATATTATATTAACATAAAGAAATATGATAGCGGAGCTACAGCCTACAAACAGATTCATACACAGATTTGTTTAAATGCCAGATTAAATTATTTGTTACAGTTGCTCAGCTTAAGCTGGAAATATAATATAAACACAATCTAGAAATAAAAACACCAAATACAGAATAAATAATTTTGTATTATGCCTTTTTGGACATCCCATGGTTGAGTAAACAACAGTAAACCCCTGATTGAGGAAAAACCTGATTGAGAAAGCTGCTCGTGTATCTGATTTTGAGTTTGATTTCAGTAGGACCACCCGTCTCATGAATGTGTTCCTGCATGTTTGCACCCGATAGCGTTAACTTATGGACCTTTTAAACTTTTAACGAGACAACCGTTGGGGTTAGGTTCTCTTTACAGGCAAGACAACTTCTCAGAGGATCTGAACTCCGAAAAACACCATCCTGTCAAAGGATTTGAAACATGATGGTGGAAAGATAATACTTATACAATGCTTATACAGTAAATCAAACGCTTCTATCTGAGATCCTCTGCTCCAACCATAGTTTAGATTTGACGTTTCTTCTTGCTTATTTTGGACCCTTTGTCTGTGGAAGTCTGTCATTCCTCTTCAGATAATGTCTGTCTTTTCTAAACGTGGTCAGAAAGCCGTATCCTTGTAATTACTCTGGAAGTGATAACGACCGCAACGTGTTGAAATAACAGAGACTGCTGCCGAGGTCCCCAGCATCACACCCACGCAATCCAGACGCACGCCCGTTACACTCCACTCTCAAAGGGCTTTCCTAACTCAGTTTTGGAAAGCTTAAAGTAAACTTCAACTTCAATTAAAACTTGAATCAATTATATCATCTTCAATCTCATCCGATCAGTTATTGAATCAGTGATGTCGTGAGATACAGGCCATGGCAGAAAACGGTGAATCATCAACTTAAAGAAAATAACAGAGCTGCGTCGCTGGAATTGTAAACCTTGATAATATTTGTACTTCGAATTCCTGACTGCTCCCCAAGGGGTCGTAAAGAAAGAAATCTCCTAGCTCCTCTTTGCGTCTCCTAACTCCTCCCAGCTCTTCCTAACTCCTCTTGACTACAACCGAGTCCCTCTTCACTCATCCTAAATCCTCCAGACTATTCCTCCCTCCTCCTAGCTCTTCCTTACTTCACCCTACTCCACCTAACTCCTACTCACTCCTCCTTACTCCTGCTTCCATCTGGGAGAGTGCTTTGGGATTCAGGCAGCGCAGGTCTGGGTCGAGTTGCTGCAAACGGAGCTCGCTATGGTCGGACGAGCTTCGGGACATCGGGGGCTTCCTCTGTTTTCTATTAAACCTCCTCCCACCTCCTCCCACCTCCTCAACCCCAGTCCTCCACCACCCTTGCCTCCAACTGGTACCACCATGGGGGGGGGGGAAGGTCTCGCTCCAGCAGGAGGAGGAAAACAACCAGGAGGAGAGGAGAAAGGGAGAGAGAGGGGGGAAGAGAGGAGAACAGAAGAGAGAGGGGGGAAGAGAGGAGAAAGGGAGAGAGAGGGGGGAAGAGAGGAGAGAGGAGAGAGGGAGAGAGAGGGGGGAAGAGAGGAGAAAGGGAGAGAGAGGGGAGAGAGAGAGGAGAACAGAAGAGAGAGGGGGGGAGAGAGGAGAGCAGGGGAGAGAGAGGAGGAAAAGAGGAGGAACGGGGACAAGAGGTGACAGAGAGGAGAACAGAGGAGACAAGGGGGCAAGGGGAGAACGGAGAACAGGAGGGAGAAGAGGAGATGATGGGGATCAGAGGGGAGAAAAGAGAAATAAAGAGAGAGAGGCGAGTTGATAGAGGGGAAGAAGAGATGAGATGAAGGGGGGAGAAAGAAGAGAAGGGGAGGGAGGGAGGGAGGGAGGTTAACCCAGGGGGTGGTCCAGTATCCATCAACAGCCTGCAGCCATAAAACCAACGGGTCAAAGGTCACAAGGCAAAGGTCATATGAAGGTCTATGAAGCAAATTCACCTGACGACCATGTGTGTTTATGTGGGTTGTGTGTGTGTGTGTGTGTGTGTGTGTGTGTGTGTGTGTGTGTGTGTGTGTGTGTGTGTGTGTGTGTGTGTGTGTGTGTGTGTGTGTGTGTGTGTGTGTGGGCAAGAGTTTGTGTGTGTACAAGTTTATGAGAGTTTATGTGTGTGTGGACCCCTGCTAAGCTTTAAACCAGAGCTTTGTGTGTGTGTGTGTGTGTGTGTGTGTGTGTGTGTGTGTGTGTGTGTGTGTGTGTGTGTGTGTGTGTGTGTGTGTGTGTGTGTGTGTGTGTGTGTGTGTGTGTGTGTGTGTGTGAGTGTGTGTGTGTGTGCTTGTGTGTGTGTGTGCGTGTGTGTGTGTGTGTGTGTGTGTGTGTGTGTGTGTGTCTGTCAGTAATAGTTTATTTTTCCACTCCTGTATCCTGGATTGAACTCAACCCCCTGTACCACCCCCCCCCCCCCCCCCCTTTACCACCCCGCCACCCCCCCCCCCCCCCCCCTGTACCACCCCCCCGCCCCCACCCCTTTGTCCCAACCAGCTAGGATAACACACTGTAGTATCATTCTGCTGTGATGCTAACTGCTATGTCATAGCTCATATTGCTAGCGACACTTAGCCACCAGGAGGAGTGATCGCTGATCTCTTACTTTACTTAAGCCCTCATCCGAAGAACATCTAAACCATCCCATAGTTTATCCAACGTTGCTGCTGCACTCCATCCCCCCAAAATGAAGTCCCATCTTGTTTAAGTTTCTCCCCCAACGCAGCGATGCTATCATCCCACTATGGACCAGGGATGGATTCCAGATCATTCTCTGTGGAGGTGATAAGGGACAGATGGAGCACGCTACGCTATGTGCTAACGTATTCTAGGGGTCCAGGGAGACGAGGGGGAGACACACACACACACACACACACACACACACACACACACACACACACACACACACACACACACACACACACACACACACACACACACACACACACACACACACACAGACAGACAGACAGACAGACGCACGCACGCACGCACGCACGCACGCACGCACGCACGCACGCACGCACACACACACACACACACACACACACACACACACACACACACACACACACACACACACACACACACACACACACACACACACACACACACACACACACACACACACACACACACACACAGCTGCAGCCTAGGAATGTGAGTCTGCAGGAGGGATGTTTGCTTCGTTTTTTCGCCAGCGAAGCAGAAAGGCATAGATCCGGACGATTCTCCCTCGCTCTCTACTCTGTGAGCACAGACAACAGGATGTTCCGACGCACAACCTGCTCCCCTTCATGGACCAAGTCACCCGAGTTTAAATGTTAAAGACTTTCAAACTTGACATGGAATTGAATATCCTCGGAATATAACTTTATGTTAGCCCTGAAACGATCATGTGAACACATACACTTTGGATATCAGAGAATCTGTAGGCCTTGAATAAAAAAAAGATATCCATTATTGATGTATCTAATTAACAATGTCAATTCAATACAAATATTTTACCTTACAAAGCCACTTGTTGTACTTTTCGTTGGTTTTAGTATTTGTTGGTTGTAGTATTAGTTGTTTGTAGTGTTCGTTGGTTGTAGTACTACTTAGTTGTAGTATTGGTTGGTTGCAGTACATGTTTGTTTTAGCATACACTAGTTGTGCTTTGATCTAGCAGAGAATACTACAAATATTCCTAATAATAGCACCAATAATAACACCACAAAGGAAGCAGCTCTCCGTGACGTCGGAGTCAGGAAGGAGAGCTGTTGGCGTTGGCTGACCGCTGGTGTGTGCGAGGTCATCAGCCCCTGACGGTCTGAGCGTCTGCAGACACCAGAGATAGAGGCATGGAATGTCATTAATTTACCTCCTCATCCTCCTCTCCTCTCCTGCTGTAAACACGGAGCAATGAGGGCTTCCAGGAGGCAGGACCCGCATTCCCCCTGTCAGCCGCCTGCCTGCTGCAGACATGAAGCTGAAGTTGAACAACGCACAAACAAGCAAACATGTGCACCAAGCTTGCATTCACACACACACACACACACACACACACACACACACACAAACATAATCAAACCAAGTGAGCAAATACATTGACATAAACACAGGATATAATAGTGATGCACGCCACACACCGCAGAGCAACATATTGCAGACACACTACCAGCTAAACACTACAAGCTTCAGCAAGCCCTCGGAGCACGCTCCACACGGGTTATTCATCGCTCCGGGAGTTTGGCAGCGCTCTTCCTTCTCCATCACTGCCCGATGCAATCCTAAACATCCCCTTATCCTGAAGTCTGATCTTCAGATCTGAGGGGAGGTTGACAGCACATCCTCTCTCTCTCTCTCTCTCTCTCTCCTTGTGTCACCTGAGGGTCTCTCGACCCTATAGTCAGGGCTTCCCTCATCGGGGCCTACGTAGTCCCACAAAGCTGATTGTAGTTTAACATCTAAGGTCCGATGGCAGATGAGCTCAAATGTGGTTTAAGGGGGAATTTCATTGTATTTTTATTTCAAATGTATTGGGACTTATCGGTAACACTTTATAATAAGATGCTATAATAAATAGCAAACTAGTCATTACCTAACCCTTTGTTAATATTTTATTAATTGTTACTAAAATATCTATTTGGCACAAGTTAATCGTTTTTTTTCACTGACCGCAGAGTGTCGCTGGTTAGGGTTAGGGTTAGGGCTGTGTGTTATGGTTAAGGTTAGGGTTAAGGTTGTGTGTTAGGGTTAGGGTTAGGGTCATGTGTTAGGATTAGGGTCATGTGTTAGGGTTAGGGTCGTGTGTTAGGATTAGGGTCATGTTTTAGGGTTAGGGTCGTGTGTTAGGGTTAGGGCCGTGTGTTAGGGTTAGGGTTAGGGTTAGGGTCGTGTGTTAGGGTTAGGGTTAGGGTTAGGGTCGTGTGTTAGGGTTAGGGTTACGGTCGTGTTTGAGGGTTAGGGTCGTGTTTTAGGGTTAGGGTCGTATGTTAGGGTTGGGTTAGGGTTATGCAAACAACTAATATTTAATTAATGATGAAAAAAATATTAACTTGCCAACTCGCCAAATAGATATTTTAGCATCATTAACAAATATTAACAAAGGGTTAGTTAATGACTAGTTTGCTATTTGTTATGGCACCTTATTATAAAGTGTTACCGACTTATCTTGTTGCTGGGGTGGGGGCCGTGGACTCCCATCTCATGGAACGGGTCTTTACTGGAGACGCTCTGACCAGAGGAACCACCACAATATGGCTGACCTTTAACCTTGGACCCACAACCTTGCACCCCGACTGATAACTAAAAAGATAATCAGAGATCTGGCACAAATTCTGCCTCAACTGGTTCATTAAACTTTTTCCGTAGCCGGTGGAAAGACAGGCCATAATCTCCCATCTGGATGCCGACATTCTTAGACAAAGCCTCTGTCAAGGTTAGAAATCAGACTTGTGTAGTAGACTGGCCAGTGTAGAAACAATTTGTTACAATTGTCTTCTGAAAATTCTTGACTTCGCAAACGAGTTATCTGTAACAGATCCGGGAACAGTGTGTCTCTCTGCTCCCTTGCACTTTGGGGGTTATCAGTCCGGGCGCCTCCCGCTGACCAGAAGTGGGGCTACAGCATTGTCAGACTGCTGGATCCGTCTCCGTGCTACAGGACTGTTCCTTGCCAACATACTGTAGGTCTTAGTGATAATGAATTAGAAAACAAGAACCAGATCTACCTAATACATCCTCTGGTCCTCCGAGAACAAACATCTGGATCACATGGGGATAGATAATCATTTCAATCTCTTCAAATAAGTGAAATGAATACCATTACCAATGCTGAACCGGTTGTGTTTCTGTTTATTATTATCACTAATATTTGTATTATCATTCTGTCTATTTAGGGAAGAAAAGTCTACAAGCTAGAAATCCGCTCAACAAGGTTTACATCGGAAGACCACGGTTCTCTGAAACTTGTTGCCTTTTTAGAAGTCCTAGTAATTGGTTTTGAAGATTTGTCATCTGAGTCGTCTTCTTGTCAGTTGTGGCCCTGGGAAGGGAAATGGTCTCAACTGTTATTTTTAATCATCTGTTAGTCAACAATTCCCCGCAGAGCCGTGTGTGTGTGTGTGTGTGTGTGTGTGTGTGTGTGTGTGTGTGTGCGTGTGTGCGTGCGTGCGTGCGTGCGTGCGTGCGTGCGTGCGTGCGTGTGTGCGTGCGTGCGCGCGTGCGTGAGTGCGTGAGTGCGTGCCTGTGTGCGCGCGTGTGTGCGTGCGTGCATGCGTGCGTGTGTGTGTGTGTGTCTTTGAAGATGCACTGTGTAGCATCAAGTAGCATCAAGTGGAACAGACTTGGTAGAAACCTAATATAGTATTCATAAGTTTGTTTGAATTTGTTTTAATTGGTGTTTTAAATTGTGTATAATTAATGAGTTTTCATTACCTTAGAGAGAGCCCTTTATAAAAACTTGCGAAGCGGGTCCTCTCCCAGGGAGTACACAATGTTGCACTGCCATGCTTCTACAGTAGCCCAGAAGTGCTCTAGAGATGACACGTTTTTTAATTGAATAATCATAAGTGCTATATGACTTGGAAGCTATGACCTTTGGTTTTACAGACTAACTAACTACTAACTAAAGTGACTAAATAAATTTTATGGATCTGTTAAGGAACCCCATAACTTGACACGACTTGGCTGTACGATGGTGTCGTAGACGATGACATCCTTCAGAATGTAGACCTATCTACTGACGCCTCAATCCCCCGTTGGACTCGCCAATCGCCATACTGTGCGATGCATGAAGAGTGGGGGACGTCCATGAACAGCCATGGCTGACGCCAGTGGGCAACGCACAACAAGAACGCAAAGCATTATAGATTTCAGTGTGCAGTTACTATTCCAAGAGGAAAGGTTTACTGTGACTAAACCCTACACTCCGCCCTAATTCTAACTCACACATACAGGCCTGCATGTGTGGGTGGGTGTTTGTGTATTTATGTCTGTAAATGATCAAATATCCTACTATTCAATAATTAAAGGCTTCATATTCCCCCCTCCTCTCAGTCTCTCTCTGTCTGTCTGTCTGTCTGTCTGTCTGTCTGTCTGTCTGTCTCAGTCTTTCTCTCTTGCCTTTTCTTTTTATTCCCCCCCCCTCCCACACACACACGCGCACACACACACACACACACACACACACACACACACACACACACACACACACACACACACACACACACACACACACACACACACACGCACGCACACGCACACATACACACACACACACACACACACACACACACACACACACACACACACACACACACACACACACACACACACACACACACACACACACACACACACAGCCCTTCTCTCTCTCTCTCTCTCTCTCTCTCTCTCTCTCTCTCTCTCTCTCTCTCTCTCTCTCTACCTGTCGGGTCGTGTCTTCGTGTCTACAGAATGTCAGGTGTGGTGAAGCCTCTCTCCACTCTGAGTGTCATAACCTGTAATTAACATCTTCCTCCACCTCCTCCTCATCCTCCTTTTCTCCCAACTTCACATCCACCACCGCGCCATCCTGCTCCTCTTCCTCCAACTCCTTGACCTCCTCTTCCTCATCACTGTCTCCTTCACCTCATCTCCCCTCTTCTTCCTCTCCAATCACTCCCTTGGAAAGAGATGACACATCATCTCTACAATGTTCCATCACTGAGGCCTGACTTCTCACTTGGATTTTACATCTGATTGGCCACTTCACGCATCCATGGAGGACCAATCACAGCTTGGACACTGCGGTAGCTATTCCCTCTCTCCTTCCTGGGTCATCATCCCCACCACCATCACCGAGGATAATCCACATCCTGTCTTCCCCCAGGCTTCGCGTCACAAGCACAACAAGAGTCTCTTCTTCTCATCCTGGTAAACACACTGTTGTCGTCCTCATGTCCTCCACACAGGAAGTGCTCACATGATAACGTCTCAGAACAACGCGGACGTGACCTAGTCTTCCACTAAGGTCAATGCCTGCAGTCTTGAACCGACAAACCAGCCAGTCAGGAAACAGTTCAGCCCTGCTCGAGTTGAGTGATGCGATTAGCTATTGGTGTTTGCTATTGCACAATTAAAACATAAAAAAGCATTATGTTACACCACCAGGTTTAACACAATGCAAAAAAGCATTTAGCTCAATATCTTTAATAATATTTTAAACAGAATATGTTACAGGGTTACATATTTGTTCAAATATATATACTTATTTAAATGCATTCCAGTTGGTGGTCTTGGGAATAATTTGGACTCTTTAAAATCATGTGATGTTTTTATTTTCAAGGGTTTCATGATGATCTTGTGGGAAGCAGGAATGTGAATTTGGAGTATGTGACTTCCTGTCCGTGTTGGGGTTCTGAGGGGGCGTCCATCTTGCAGACGGAGTTTAATCTCATTATAAAATGGCGGAACCTCATTTTAAAGACATGGTGTCTTCTTGCGGGTCAAACTAGACTTATTGCACTTCAGGAAACACACAAGGCCATTCATTGGTTGTTTTAGCTAACTATGTTAGACGAACAAGACTGGTCAGGTCAAAGGTTAGAGGTCGCATCCCTCTCTCACTCTCTCTCTCTCTCTCTCTCTCTCTCTCTCTCTCTCTCTCTCTCTCTCTCTCTCTCTCTGTTTTTTCTTTGGCCAACCAGTCCTCGTCTTCGCTATCTAGACGAGGAAGGAGTGTGTGTTCATGCCTCCATAATTGCGTGTGTGAGCTTGCCTACCTCCTTGTATCGACAATCATGCATTCATGAATGTTTGTGTCTTGGATGCACACATGCACACACAGCTACTGTTTGTCCTAATAAATATGGATGCATAAATCTTTCTGGAGCAACATGAACACTGGGTCCATGGAACGATGATGTATTCTGCAGATGTTGAAACTGGAATCTGTTTCAGTCATGTTCTCTCTCTGGACAGAGTGTATGTTGTGTTCAGGACAACGTGAGCCTGCATGTGAGTACTGCATGTGTGTGTGTGTGTGTGTGTGTGTGTGTGTGTGTGTGTGTGTGTGTGTGTGTGTGTGTGTGTGTGTGTGTGTGTGTGTGTGTGTGTGTGTGTGTGTGTGTGTGTGTGTGTGTGTGTGTGTGTTTTTAGTGCACGTGTGCATGCATGTATTTGTGCATGCGAGCAGAACAGCTGCATATCATCTCAGTGATGCCGACTGGGGGGAGTTCCTCTAAGTGGAGCCCTCGAGGCCTGATGAATGATTCTTCTAAATTGCAGAATCTCTGGAACTCGAACCAAAACCCACTCTGATCCGACTCGGTCAGATTCTGTCTACGGCTCCATGGGGAAACATGGCCGACGGGCACTAGGACCCAGAAGAGAACGCAGTACCACACAGGAGTAAAACACAGTAGAATCCAAATGACACCAAACCCTAACGCTAAGGACCCAACCCAACCGCTAACCCCAAAACCTAAACCTAACCCAAACACCGAACCCCAAAACACCCCGTATCTAAACCCCAGTTCTCACCGGTCACAAATGCACCGAACTGTAAGTCAGCAGAATCGTGTAGAGAACAGAAAAGAGTCGGTCTCTGTTGGACTACAAGGGCTTCAGTGTCTGAAGGACACCGACAAGCGCGGTCGCTCCAAAATACCCACGAGTGGGACAGAAAATGTGGGGTTGCCGTAGCGACCAGATGTTTATGTTAACTCCCCCAGCTGTTAACCTTTGACCCCTCCTCTGCTCCAAAATCTGCAGCTGGCAACACTGCTCCTCCACCCCCCCACCGACCCGACCCCCACCCAAACCATGTTGAGGCCAGCCCATCGAACAGAACAGAGCAGCGCAAAGTAGATAGCAGAGTAGAACACAAATAATAGAATAGAGCGCACTCAAGCACTGACTTTGCTGTCTGTTTCGCAAGGCCAAGTGCAGAGTGAAAAAGTCAGGCACACTATGGTTCTGTTTTGTGTCTGTATGTGTGTGTGTGTGTGTGTGTGTGTGTGTGTGTGTGTGTGTGTGTGTGTGTGTGTGTGTGTGTGTGTGTGTGTGTGTGTGTGTGTGTGTGTGTGTGTGTGGGTGTGTGTGTGTGCGCACAAATGTGTGTGTGTGTGCGTGTATGTGTGTGTTTGTGTGTATCTGTGTCTGTATATGTGTGTGTGTGTATCTGTGTCTGTAAGTGTGTGTGTGTGTGTGTGTGTGTGTGTGTGTGTGTGTGTGTGTGTGCGCACAAATGTGTGTGTGTGTGTGCGTGTATGTGTGTGTTTGTGTGTATCTGTGTCTGTATGTGTGTGTGTGTGTCTGTGTGAGTGTGTGTGTATCTGTGTGTGTGTGTGTGTGTGTGTGTGCATGTGTGTTTGGAGGGGGTGTGGGTGTGTGTCTGTGTGTGATTGATTGTGTGTATATAGAGTGTATTCTGCCTTTGCGTTTCAGAGGGAATGCAGTCTGACAAACCAGACTGTAGATCAATATATAAAGTCTGAAGGCAGACCAGCTCAAATCCAGGGGAACGCAGGGTAACACCATCTTTCGCTCCATATTAGTCTCGACCAATAAGGCTGCTGGAAGCGTGGATCTGGAAGCATGTAATTGCGAAACACAAACACCGACAGCAGAAGTAAACTGTAAAACGGTGTCAGGACGGTTCCGAATCAACCCAGTGTAGACTGGCCACTGTAGAACACAGTTGAAATACTTTTCTTGAAAGCTTCATCTACCCGCGCAAATGACGAAATGAGGTTCTGCGATAACGTAGCGGGAATGTAGTAAAAGGTTGATTTGACGTCTCCAGCTGGCTGTTAGGAAACCTCCACCACCATCCCTGTCTTCAGCTTCAGGGAGGGCCCCACCTGAAGACAGAGGCCGGCCCTGCCTGGATCTAGCTGAGGTCTTTAATGAGTGCTTCTTCACCACCAGAGCTTTAGGACTTGACGGAACATGAAGAAGATTCTCCTCACACGCCCCCTGTTCTGATTCATGCCCTCGAGTTAACGGGTAGTGATTTAGAAGACTACACTTTCATCTGAAAACACTTACAAGTCAGACTGAGAAAAAGCAAAGCACACAAGCAATATTGGAGTAGCTACGAAAATAAGGGTTCTACTGGGATACCTAACGTCAGAAAAAAAACTTGAATTGAAAATGTTGTAGTTATTCTTCCAAGGATGCAGAGGAATGGAAGCATGTTTGGGACAGATGTTCATGATAATTATAGTGATAATGGGAATAATTGTACTGCCTTACACTCAGCTGGTGAACTCCTGACCACTAACATCCGGCAAATGTCAACCTAACTGTCTTTCTTCTTCTCTGCCATGTAATATGTGGTCCTTAATAGCCCTCCTTTGGTGCTGTTCTATGTCGTTCACTGTAGGTTTTAGGGTTTGCTGCTGCGGTCTTGGCCGGTTCTTTCTTGTACAATAGACTAACGGGATTCAATAAAGGCGCAGCAAAAAATAGATTGTCTATTTCGTGTATAGAAAAGTTTGAGGCGAAGCCTGTCGTGATGAAACGATGGGCGCTAACTCTGGGATTAGTCGCCTTGGAGGGGGATCACTCGTTTGTTTCTGAACGCTCAGTAAAGCGTGAAGGTTGTGTGTGTCCAAGTGTGTGTGTCTAAGTGTATGAGTATTTAAAAATGTCTGTATCTATGTGTGTGCATGTGCGTGCGTGCACACTTGTGTGTGTCTGTATGTGTGTGCATGTGTGCGTGTGAATGTGTGTGTATGTGAGTGAGTCTGAAAGTATGTGTGCGTGTGCGTGTGTCTGTGAGTGTGTATCTGAAAGGGTGTGTGTGTGTGTGTGTGTGTTCATGTGGTTGTGTGTGTTTGTGAGTGAGTTTGAAAGTATGTGTGCGTGTGCGTGTGTCTGTGTGTGTGTATCTGAAAGTGTATGTGTCTGTGTGTGTGTGTGTGTGTGTGTGTGTGTGTGTGTGTGTGTGTGTGTGTGTGTGTGTGTGTGTGTGTGTGTGTGTGTGTGTGTGTGTGTGTGTGTGTGTGTGTGTGTGTGTGGTTGTGTGTGTTTGTGAGTGAGTTTGAAAGTATGTGTGCGTGAGTGTCCGCCCACACAGGTCCACACTCTTACCCGAGTGTGTGTGTTGAAATAATCTCAGGGTCTCTGGGCTCTGCTTTGCTGGCTAGTGGTAGCATGTAGCCCCACGCGACCCCGGCTAACCGTTTACTGGGCTAGTTCTGTCCTGTCCATATTAGACACACAAACAGACACACCACGCACGCACGCACGCACGCACGCACGCACGCACGCACGCACGCACGCACGCACGCACGCACGCACGCACGCACGCACGCACGCACGCACTGGTTAAATCAAGCAGTGCCTGCCCCAGGCTCAGCCTCTAGGTTCTGTCCTGGTGTTCCGGTCCTGGTGTTCCGGTCCTGGTGTTCCGGTCCTGGTGTTCCGGTCCTGGTGTTCCGGTCCTGGTGTTCGGTCCTGGTGTTCCGGTCCTGGTGTTCCGGTCCTGGTGTTCCGGTCCTGGTGTTCGGTCCTGGTGTTCTGGTCCTGGTGTTCCGGTCCTGGTGTTCAGTACTGCTGTTTGGTCCTGGTGTTCGGTACTGCTGTTTGGTCCTGTTGTTCCGGTCCTGGTGTTCCGGTCCTGGTGTTCAGTACTGCAGTTCGGTCCTGTTGTTCCGGTCCTGGTTGTTCCGGTCCTGGTGTTCCGGTCCTGGTGTTCCGGTCCTGGTGTTCTGGTCCTGGTGTTCGGTCCTGGTGTTCCGGTCCTGGTGTTCAGTACTGCTGTTTGGTCCTGTTGTTCCGGTCCTGGTTGTTCCGGTCCTGGTGTTCGGTCCTGGTGATCCGGTCCTGGTGATCCGGTCCTGGTGTACCAGGGCCGTGTGATCCAGTCCAGTGTTTGGTAACCTCTGTTGCCTGTTCAATGGTTTCCTCCTCATCCTTTCTGTCAGTTGGAGAACAGCCAGGGGAGATGGTGCTCCTGCTCTCTCTCACCAATCATCTTAACGAGGGTGAGAGGAGAATTCGGTGGAACAACCAAGACCAGGGTTCATACCAAGGACACACAAACAGACATCAATACAATGACATCGTATAAGTACAATACATATATAGATATTGATGGTTTTAATATTCACTAGGTTAAACCAACCTAGAGAGAACCAAACTCCAACATGTCTTGGTTTCCATGAAGTAAATATATTGAGAATGTGGTATTAATTTAGGATGGTATCAGAAAGAATTAGGTCATGGTGGATTTCCATGGTGTTCCTGTGGACCCAGAGCAAAGGGCTATTGGGCGGGAGCCACGGTCTGAGCAGCCAATCGATGAAGGGGACTCCACCCAAACATCCCTCCGTTTGAATCCAGCCGAATCACAATCCATCGGGGGATTCGGTCCCAGGCCTCGTCAGGGTCCAGCATCCGCACGGAGCGAGATGGTTGACGAGTGACGTGTGTGCTCCTCCCGTCCCTCCGCAGGGTCCAGCGCCATAACCGTCATCACCCCCCCCCACACACACACACACACACACACACACACACACACACACACACACAACCCCCCCTAAGTCAAGGACCAACATCAACCCGCTGACCCGGAGAACGTTGCGTGTTCAATATCCATTTCTCAACCGATCTAATGTGTGTGTACACACACACACACAACGATCTAATTCCTTTTATTAGTTCATCCTTCTCCCGGTTTCTCCTCCTGGGAAGGCCGTGGGCGAGGGCAACGGGGAAGAATCGTCTGTCCGAGCCAATCGTATGGCTTTAATAAAGCTAGCGTTGTGGCCCCGGAGATTGCAAGCCAATGCAAGCTAACTCTGCCCCTAGAGGGGAAGGAAAGCAGAGGTGGGGAAAACCTGTTGGATGGATAAAAACATGGATCCCGAAACCTCGCGAGCACAAGTGGGATAGTGAAACGCTCTGTACACGGCTGCACAGGTTCACACGCATCCACCAAACACATCTTAAACACAGGGTTTAACACAGGACTTAGATACACCCCAGGACATAGATCCTCTAGAGGACGGTCTCACATCCACTGCACATGATCAGACACATACATCCATACACATTGACACACCCTACACATGGCATGACCAAGCTTGACCCCCCAGTGGCTCATGTTGAGCAAAATAATATTTCAGCGCAACAAAATGTCTTCATACTTGTTCTAATGATACTCCTAGTTGTATACAATTATCATTTTGTATTTTTCCAATCCTTTGTAATGGGAAAATTACTTCACCAGCACTTGGTTAGATAAGTATGTAAACAGTGATAAACACAGGGAAGCAAAGTATTTTAATTAACCAAATGAATGACACAACATACAGAATATGACTCAAAACGGAGATAAACAACATTTAATCATGTTATAGAAGCCTGTGACTGCTAATCTTGTTCCCGACTGTTAACGATTAACAGTTTCTCTCACCAGAGAGAAAATGACATGTTTACTGCGTTCCGTGAAGATACTGTTCCCCAAATACCCCGGAACGTATGATTACGTCTCACTGTGTATTTCGGTAGTGAAATAATAATGTCCTACCATGGTTACTACTGATTACAGCCCCAGTTTCAATATAGGATAGACAATACACACACACACACACACACACACACACACACACACACACACACACACACACACACACACACACACACACACACACACACACACACACACACACACACACACACACACACACACATCCTTGTAGGAAGTCAGAGGAAGTCAGGAGTAAGGGTAGAAAACACGTATTGCAGTTATTATGCTATCTTTAGTAAAACATGGAGTACTGTTTTTTGAACCTTCATTTATTCCTTGTTATTAAGATTGCTGCTTGCGAACACAGATCTTATATATAGATACGATCTACTATAATGCACACAGTTATACTTAGCATCGCAGAACTTATTATTTAGTTAGTTCAGTACTAGTTTAGTCCAGAAGTTGATTCATGTTTTAACATTAGTGTATTAATAGTTTAGTACTTAGTCCTGGTTTATTACTTGTTTATTACTGGTTTATAATCATTGTTTGTTACTTGTTTAGTAATAGTTTAGTCCTGGTTAAGTACTCGTTTATTACTCGTTTATAGTCATTGTTTGATACATGTTTAGTAATAGTTTATTCCTGGTTTAGTGCTTGTTTAGTACTAGTTTAGTACAAGGTGCAGCTTGGAGCTTGGTGTTTTTGTGTTTGTTGTCAGGATGGAAAGTACTGCTCACTACTGAGCTCACTCGGTTGGCCAGGAGTGCCTGGTTCCCCTGGCAACGGAAGAGTGGAGGAAGGAGAAGGAGAGGAGAGAGGGAGAGAGGAGATGGTAGGGGAGAGTTGGAGAAGAGAGGAGGAAGGGAGGCTCACTATTCCCCCCCCCCCCCCCCTCCTCCCCGATTACTCCCCGCCCCCTTTTTACGCTGTTCCTTTTTTCCATCTGAGAGGAGAGAAGAGAGAGAGAGCGAGACAGAGGGACTGAGAGAGGGGAACAGAGAGAGGGATCGAGACTAAGAGGGAGGGAGGGAATTAGGGGGAGAGAGAGAGAGAGAGACTCTGTGACTCAGTTTCCAACTCTGAGGGGAGGTAACAACCTCTCTCGCACACACTCTCTCCCTGCAGTCAAACACACTCCTCGCGCCCTCTCGCATACACACACTCTCCCTGCACTCACACCAAACTCCTCCTCCTCCTCTCTCTCACACACACAGTCTCTGTGTAGCTTTCCAACTTGTAGGTTGCAGGACTTTCGGGCTGTAGGGTTGTGGGTCTTGGATCAGCCGGCCTGGTTTCCCCCGGTTTGCAGGGAGAGACCAAAGTCGTCTCTTTGGACTTCATGACCTCACTACCTGGTGAGTTGCATGTTTGTTAGTGCATGGATTGCCGACATTGTGTGTGTGTGTGTGTGTGTGTGTGTGTGTGTGTGTGTGTGTGTGTGTGTGTGTGTGTGTGTGTGTGTGTGTGTGTGTGTGTGTGTGTGTGTGTTTTAGCCGTATGTCTGGGTGTTTTTAAAACAAATCATGTTAGACATGAGCGCACAACCTTTACTGTGTGTTTGAATGGATATGGATGTTCTGATGTGGATGATGTGTGGTGGAGGTCTCACTATACATAACATAGTGGTTACTACATCTTAAAATCATACCATGGTTTCCTGCTTGATGACTTACATACCCTACATTAACTTTAGGTTATTTAAATGCTTTTTTCAAAAGGGACTTTCAGTGACTATATGTAGTAATATGAGTATAGTCTGTCAGTATAAGCTGTATAAAGGCAGGTCATGGGAAATAAAAATAACGATTATGCAGAATTACCTGTGTAGTGTGTTGAATAAAATGTGTACTATGCAGTAAAACGTGTCAAAATGTAAAAAAAAATAAAGACGATGTATATGCATGCAGTAGTATGAGTAGTATGAAGTATTAGATGAGGCGTAGTAAAAGGGAATGCATGAAGTATGTAGCTTCATGCTATGTAGGAATATCATTTTTGAGCATTCTGAGGGTTTCTTTGACGACAGTATCACTGACGTAAAACATTAAAATCAGTTCAGTGTGTTTGTGTTGTGAGAAGCTCTTCCCTCTTCCCTCAAAGAGCCGAGTCCTCTTTTAGAGAGAGAGAGCGAGAGAGAGAGAGAGAGAGAGAGAGAGAGAGAGAGAGAGAGAGAGAGAGAGAGAGAGAGAGAGAGAGAGAGAGAGAGAGAGAGAGAGAGAGAGAGAGAGAGAGAGAGAGAGAGAGAGAGAGCTCTCCCTGTATATCTGTCCCTGGCGTCCCGATGGTATCATCATCTGATCTTCACCACACGTCCTCGCAAAACAAACACCCTAATGCTCTTGGTTTGCACATCACACATATACCTCTAACACACTGTTTATACACCTGCTGATACACATATACCTCTAACACACTGTTTATACACCTGCTGTTACACATATACCTCTAACACAATGTTTATAAACCTTCTCTAACACATATACCTCTAATATACTGTTGATTTAACCTCTCTGAAACACAGTTTGTATACCTGCTCTAACATACTGCTTATACAGCCCATACACACATACATATGTAACATGCTGTTGTTATACCTTGCTGTTATACAACCTTACCACTCAGCCTGTATGTACCCCTAACACACTGAAACTTAGAGAGTGCGTTACACGCTGTATGGTTAGAGACAGGGAGGCTTGAGGGCAAATGACAACAGGAAAGGAGAAAACTGTAGCGACAATGTGATGTTCACACACGCGCGCACACACTCATATCCAACATTAATCCACACATACGCATGAATAAGCATCAATCAACTGGGACTGCCTCTGAAACTCTGTCTCTCTCTCAGCCGTTCGGAAATTCACATGCTCACACACATACATGCTTTCCAAACAAACAAACAAGATCTTCCAAACAAACAAACACGATCTCCTACAAAAGCATGTTTAAATTTAGGGGAATTTAGCCCTGTTGAGTTCCCCTATCTATAGCTCTCGCTCTCTCTCTCTCTCTCTCTCTCTCTCTCTCTCTCTCTCTCTCTCTCTCTCTCTCTCTCTCTCTCTCTCTCTCTCTCTCTCTCTCTCTCTCTCTCTCTCTCTCTCTCTCTCTCTCTCTCTCTCTCTCTCTCTCTCTCTCTCTCTCTCTCCCTCTCTCTCTCTCCCTCCCTCTCTCTCCCTCTATTGTCTCTTATCAGTGTAGAGAGGGTGGATGTGGGGTCTCTCCGGGTTCGAGGGTTAGCCCCAGCCTGTGAGTCCCGAAGCCCATCAGATAAGCTCCAACGAGGGCTAAGTGTTAACGCTAAGGTGCCTGGGGGATGTTTGGGGACGCTTGACTTGTGTGTGACCTCTCTCGCTCTCCTTCTATCCTTTCATCTTAACTCCTTGTCTCCTATGTCGCCTTCCTCCTTCTCCCCTATAGCCTGGGTCTCAGTGGGAGGCTTGTTAACCTGTCTGCTAGAACCAGAGGTCAGAGGTCAACCCCTGACATGTCTGATCTGCCGTGGTGCCTCTCTCCATGTGGAGGTGATGCAGCACAAGGGAACAGGAACTCAGGTGTGGCCGCACGCTGCGGAAGGCACGAAAGGGATCACAACTACCCCTCATTGTAGTCGTTGATTGATTAAGATTGATGTAAAGTTCAGCGTTTAAGCTTTCATAACCCTACTGTGTTTCTTTATGCCTTAAAGTGCACAGTTTTAGTGGTTAAAAAACGCAAATCACATTTCTTTCATGAGGGCTAACACACCATGAAGACTGTGTTTTTTGACAAACAAATGAGGCTGATTCTGCCCTTATTATGAGATATAACTACGAGGAATTAACAATAAAAATGAATTGGCCCATTTGACTTAAAATGCAGTGTTATGGAAGCATAAACTCCAAAATGTTAATCAATACACATCTACAATGAGGAGCATGTGTGACCAGTTTGGGCTTCCATAGCATGCACCCATACACACACCACAACACACGCACGCACGCACGCACGCACGCACGCACGCACGCACGCACGCACGCACGCACGCACGCACGCACGCACGCACGCACACACACACACATACACACACACACACACACACACACACACACAGACACGCACACATTTAATCTAAATATGTATTCGAAAGATATCATATATAAGTATATATACCTACAGATAAAAGGCAAACATGGGAGATGGAACCCAGACCTTTAGGTTGGGAGTCAAACCCCTAACCTCTAGATAACCCTGCCCTCCCTGTCCGGGTCGGGCCTGGTTCTGCTCCAGACATGAAGGCCCCTGAGAGCAGGGCCCATGAGGGGGCCACCGCTGATGATCGCCAGTTCACGAGACGCGGGTTTGATTCCCGCTGCGTGAAGTTAACATGTTCTCCTCGTGTTTCCTTAATGAGCTCCAGATAACATGGAGCAATGGCAAAGGGTGTGTGCATGTGTGTGTGTGTGTGTGTGTGTGTGTGTGTGTGTGTGTGTGTGTGTGTGTGTGTGTGTGTGTATAACAGAGTACAAAATATGAAGCCTCTTTAGGTAAATCTTTACACACGTTTACACACATAAACACAAACACAGAAGCACTAAGCACATGCACAAAACCAACTACTCCAGCGTGTCAAGAAAATAAAAATCCAACAGAAACAAGACCTCTAAATCTAAAAGTGTACACACAAGTTCACAGCTGTCTGTAAACGTGCTGAATGGGGAGACTCCTACACCTACGCACGCACTGTCAGCACTCAGGCATGCACACACACACCCACTCTCACCGCAAACTCAGACATGTATACACAGGATACACACACATGCACACACTGAATAAACCAGGGGGTAAACACAGGCGGTCGTATACACGGGAGGCATCAGGTTCCGGGACATCCCTGGTAACTATGATGATTGTGATGATGAAGTCAGCATTAGGCTGTGGAACATCTCGTCTAGATTTACACACTAATTCACCCTGTCCCTGTCTCCCATCTTACTCGCACATCTGCTCTCCATTAACCACTTGCGCTAGCCTACACCTCCTCTGTCTCCGAATTTGACATTACCCACAATGCACCATGCACCACAGGACACTTTGGCTCTGTTCCTATCTGCAGGGACTGCAGCTTTCCAAACGTCATGTGTTTAATAATCTATATTTGGGTTTCAGGTCATACCGTGACTCTCTCTGTGTTGGACCGCAGGGGGGCTTAAAGTTGGAGGCATTGATTTAATTTAACTTTCTTTTCAAATATGGTATCGGAGCTTGATTTGGAATTTTCCTTTGTTTTCCTCTTTTCCCTGAACGCCTGCCAGACAGCTGGTGTGTATTCACCCGGAAAAACTGGATGCTGCCTTCAACCAGATCCCAAGCACTGTAAAACCCACCAGAAATAACCCACAAGGCAATAGTCTGCATTGTAGAACCAAAATAACCAAGCATGTAAGAAGTGAACAAAAGACAACATTCAACATTTAGTTATTGTTTGAAAGTTATTTCAATAATTTCCTCAGCATCATCTGAATGGCCTTGAGCTGAATATTATTCAGAAATGACACAGCGCTTGCAATAAAACATTAAGGGTGGTTAAAAGTTGAGAATGGAGGAGAACGCGTGTGGCTCTCGAGACAGTACACACAATGCCTCCTATTGTACATCTGAAACACGTTCAGACTCAGATCTTAAACACATTCAACGACGCATGACTTCATTTCTGGTTTGGGGACAACGCTGGCCACATGTGATCAACTCTGATGACCTTCAACAACAAGGATCTGTGTTTGAGATGCTTTATATGGTTATTAACATTATATAAGGAAACATGTAGGAAACAAAAACAATACTTCAATCCCCGTTTTCAACCTGAATGCATGTCATAATAATTGCCAATGAAACTTTCTTTCCGAACTGTAAACACTTTAATATCCGGTATGATTAAAACGTGTGCCAGACCACGCGTGCGTCACGGTAGGTGTGTGTTTCCAAAGCCGGGTAAATATTTTTTATTGTAAATGTATTGAAAAATAACGACGTATCCAGAGTATATTGGCAGATTAAGCCCTAGATAAGCACTGAGCCTGGTGGACAAACAGACACAGTTTAGGCTAAATGAAACTTTGAAAGTATTTGATCGTTTCTTTCTCTTTTGGACTGGTTCAGGCTTGGTGTCGAGTTAACCCGTTGGACCGTGCGTCTGTACGCTGATGACATGCACATGTCTGTGAGCCTTCCAAGCCCAACAAGGCCTTCTCCATCAGAACCTGGCATGCCTTAACCGAGGCCCAACAGCACTTTAGCTTAATCTAGTTGCAGCTCCTGTCAGAGGCAACTGGGGAGACATATTTTACTTTCCCTAAATCAGTACACCCTAAGGAGGGTCGAGAATGCCAGGGAAAAGCGAGATGTGTGTGAAGGGAGAGAGTACCTTTCGCTAAACGCTTTTACAGACACTTTGACCAAGGAATGTGGTTTGGAAAGGTGTCGATGTTAATTGCATGGAAACGTTGGCGATTGCTGGACACCTCTGTGGTTTCAGCAAGAACGAACAAGGTCAGGTTTATTACTGAATCAGTTGATGCCCAGAAGCATTCCTAGGAGAGAAAACCCTGTAACAGCCTGTTGATTGGATGAGAAGCATATGTTTAACTCTAAGTAGAGACCCTTGACGGAAAATATGGGCAGGAAGACCAATCCAAGAAATCTGCATTTCCTGTGTATGACGTTCCGTAGGGGGTGATGAGCACCTTGGGAAAAGCCATTACCCTTTAATCAGCTACCAAGATAAGGGCAGAGCAAGACTGAGACATAAGGAGAAAGAGAAAACCCAGCCAAGGAGCTGTGGGGTAATGTGGTTTATTTATCCTAGAGGAACATGTGATGCTGAAATGGTTACACAGATTAGTTGATCTGTTTCCTCGGGTCATTAAAGACACATCTAACAGCTCAGAAATCAAAGGAGGAAATTTAAGAATATTTAAATGAAAGATGACATTGGCAAAGTTAATGAACTAAACAAATCAGTGTTAAAGACCCCCTTCATCAGGGCTTGTATGGGGGTATGTGCAGGAAAACAATGAAATGCGGTGAAACTAAAGATCTGGCCCTTTTTTCCTGCAACCAAGCCGCCTGCCAAGAATTTCTGCGTAGGAAGAAAAGTTCAAGGAATCAAAAATATTCTCTTCCCTGTGCAGTGCGATGTGTGCCATTATAACTAAGACACAAGTCTGACTTTCTGTTTGTGCAGGACATTTTTTTGATTGTTGGATTTCAAATAGCACCTGAACAAACTACCACACATGGGTCAGGACTTTTTCTTCACAGACCCCTGGGTTGGTCGGTCTGTTTCTTCGCTGGTGAACCACCACCAGTTTGCAGAAGTGCCTCGGCGGTAGGGCTTTTACTTTTGCCCAAAAATCGAATATTTATTAATAATATTTTGACCATTAAATGCCTTCAGTAAGACCTGGATTGGGTTTCGCGGGGTTTGTTTACCGGCGTTGCTATGGTTACCGGTCTTGCGCGTTCCGACGGTTTATTAGGTTTCTAATAAATCGCTGTCTAATCAATACTCCATTCACCGCCTCTGCCGTGGTCATTACAGTATTATGAATAGACTCCGTCGGGTTCGGAGTCAAAGCCCTACTCGGCGTTGGCCAGCTAACCCCCCGGTCGAGCACGGTTGCGGTCAACAGCACCTCCATCAACCTGTCTCCCAGATAACAGCCCGGCAGTGAGTAGACAATGGAGAGGTTTCTATCCTTAGCCCAGAGGGGGTTGGTTGTCCGGACGTCTGAGGAAAGAGGCATTTGGTTCGAGGAAAGAAGGCCTTCATGCCGATAGCAGATGAAATGTCAAAAGATCGTTTGGTTTGGGGTAGTTGGTTTTCTCCTACGTCACGTCCGTCCTTCCAAACCAAACAATACAGAAATAGTCTGACCTCTTCCAAGGGGGCATGTGACAACATTCAGTGTTTATCTCTGGAATAAGAAGTTCCCTCTGCGACTGACTGCAGAAGTTTATCTGGTCTTGTTCTTATCAGTAAAGCTTTTTCACATCAGTCATGATGTAGTTCAAGACATAGATTAGAAAAACCGAGATCATGTCGTTAAATTAAAGTCATTTTTTTATATGGGCCATTGGAAACCAACGACAAGGAATAGGAATGCATGGACCTCAGATTGACGAAAGGTGGGCTAGACATTTTTTCAGTCAAAGAACCAACTGTTCATTTGAGAAAAATCTCGACAAGGCGGGATAGTGTGGAAATTTGACAGATGACTGGAAATGTTTTTCCAACTGTGACAACACTGTGTTCTCCATATTTCACCTTAAGATGACAAATCTTAAAGAGTGAAGGATTAGCATATAATACTTCATATTGAATGAATGGGCATAACTTAGATGGGCTAAGCCTAAACAAAGAATGTCTTGTTTAAGAGTGTATTTTGATTTAGAATACAATTTGTAACACAATGACAGAACAAACAGAAACTGTTAGATTTTTTCACGTGACCAACTGCTACATTAATCAGGGCTGGTTTTCATTCTAGATATTTACCGACCGTTTTATTGTAAAACTTTGAGCTCGGAAAAGGGTCACATCTGCAACTTGAAAAGCTAATTTGGGTCAACGGGACGCTTTAGTCATGGCGCCCTGCAAGGCGGGATGGATGTCTGTTAATCATTTCACTCTTGTGGCAAAAAATAAAACACAGCACAACAATAGAGGCAGGGTAAGACTAACCACAACTGCTCCCCTTGTCGTAACCGTCTGTCAACAAATGCGAGGGTAGTGACAGGCTAGAGGTCACTAGAGGTCACAGCGAGGTGACCTTGGTCGAGGAGAAAAGCTGGGTCACTCAAGACTTTTACTTTGTTACCCCAGAGAGGAGCGCTAAACAGCTCGTTGGAAGGCAGGTGTGAATCACCAAATAGCTTCCAGGAGCATGGAGGTATGTGTCTGGGGGGGCTATAGGGGCCGGGCTTGTCCGGTATTTAAACAGGAAGGCGAAGTTGTTGGGAGGGATTGACCTGGAGATGGTTGTTGTGTAGACAGCTTCTGTCCCTGGCCCACAAGGCATGGAGTCAAACAATGATCAGGCGGCCAGACAGTCAGCCTGAAAGGTCAGGCAGTGCAGCGCACTGAGGATCAACCCAAAGCCCAGACAGATGAGAATCTGTCATGGGCAGCAGAGAGGGGATCTGTTGAACCAACCGAAATACAGCTAGCGTTAGCAGACCTTTTACATTTTGTCATCATTTTAACATGATTCTTCTTCGTCTCTCCACTTTTCTATGCGATCTTCTACTGAACACATCGCTAAAGTCGACTTCATATGTTTGCATACATTTTATTTTGTACATATTCCATTTTCTTTGCAGCTCTTAATCTAGGCCTATGTATTTTGCTCCACATCCACTCAGATGGAGTTGTACAAATACAAGATCGACTGCTTATCGCTAGCTGTATCTTGTATCCCATGGTAACAGAATGAGCCCCGTCACTGTGTGCTTTGCAAACGTAACGCCTGGATAGGTTTTGGTGTAATGAAGCTTGACGAGTTTGTGTGTGTGTTTGCTCTCTGCTTAAGGGTGTTCAAACGAACAGGGGAGCAAAGATCACAAGCATCGACCCAGAGAGAGAGAGAGAGAGTGAGAGAGAGAGAGACCACCAACTTTTCCTCACTATGAGCTGGAACTAAAAGACAGAGCTTCAGTTTGAGGTGAGTTCCTCTAGATCTTTACTGCCTCATCTGCACTCTTCTCAGACCTTCCTCAGGAAGACCAGAGAGGCATTTAAAACTCCACAAGCTACATGTGGTCTCCATGTGTCCCCATATCAACACATAAACAGGATGATTGCAGCATTCTTCGTGGAGACATCGACGTCAGCATTGAACATCAGCCAGGTTGTGACTGGCTGCCATTTTGCGCTAAACGAAAATACACATAGGGTGCAGGGTCAGGGTTCGGGTGATTTCAGGGAATCCATGTGATCTGTGCGAAGAGGTACATGTGGTTTGATTAAGGGGGAGACTGCTACAGGTTAAACGGCTCACAGACTCATTGTCTTTTCAAATCTCAGCTAAATGTTGCTGCTTGTTTTCCCTCAAAGGGCCCTAACCCAAAGCACATGTTGAACCTCCGGGAAACGGTTGATGATTCAATGAAACAGGACACATGGTGTGTAAGGGGTAGGGTAGTTGGGTTCCGGGGCAGGGTAGGTTTGGGGTAAATTGAGGGTTGGATGGTAGAGTTAGATTAGGGTTCAGATAGGGGTAGAGCTAGGGCTAATGATGGGAGGGCTGATCGATTGAGGGTTCAGGGTTTAAGGGTTAGGTCAATGGGTTAGAGGTTTTGTTGAAATAGAACCTAGAACCCAAGAATGAGAATAATGCACTCTTATCTTTTTTTGGTTGTTTGTTTAGGGTTAGAGATAGGCTAATGGTAGGTTAAGGTTAAGGGTTGTTAAAGGGTACCCCTGCTTGTTGGGCTTTCCTTTGCTCTCTGAATCCATCAACAGCTGCATCCTCGTACCCGAGTCCAGCGCTGTGAGGACATTATGCCTGGAGGAAGTTAGGGGAGGGGTCAGGGGAACAATGACCACAATAACCTAGAGTCAGCATAAACTGCTAGAGACTTGGCGGGGTGGCGTTACAATGCTCTATGCAACTCAGATTAACTCTGAGTGGAATCGGCTTGCGTCCCTCAGAAAGGAAATCAGCCATGAAGGAGGCCATCAACCAGGGGGGGGGGGGGGGATGTCCTCATAAATACACAACAGGAGAAACAAATCAACAACAACATTATCTGTTGTTACCCTGTAGTAGAGTAATTAAACAAGGATCTGTTGGATTACGCACGTGGGGAACCGGACAATTTTGGGCGAGTGGTTTCTTGGGCGGGAAGTGTGAAATTTCCTCGGAATCCTGGAGGAGTCACAACCGGTGGGAGGAGACCTGTCTAGGAAGACCAACAATAGCTTCTTTCAGAGTTAGGAAACTAGCAGGACGTAGCGCTAGCGTCACTCCAGATGAGCTGATGTAGACCCACACCCACGTAGTAAACCGTCGAGGACTGGACTAGAGGGGAGCACAGACCAGAGGGGTTTTTTTTCTACAACTCTGGTGTAGACTGTTGGTCTACACCAGGGGAGAGCCAAATCCTTCCAAAGCGGGTCGGTTCCGGTTCAGAGTTGAGATCGGAGAGGTCAGGCAGCATGCGCCAGATGATCCGAGTGGAGGTGGGGAACATTTCGAGGACACAGAGGAGCGTTTGTTGGCTGGTGGTCTCGCTTCAAAGTTTCCACGCACCACCTCCTCCTCCTCCTCCTCCACCACCACATGGAGGA
Source organism: Gadus chalcogrammus (assembly GCF_026213295.1). Taxonomy (NCBI): domain Eukaryota; kingdom Metazoa; phylum Chordata; class Actinopteri; order Gadiformes; family Gadidae; genus Gadus; species Gadus chalcogrammus. The sequence continues at coordinate 3,686,696 of NC_079417.1, forward strand.
GGAGGAGGTGGGGGTGTGTTGGTTTGGGAACATGAAACCAAGTGGCGGTCACTTAGAGGGGGTTTCGCTCTCGAGGTATCCTGGTTTCCGCCAACCTCCAATATTTGGGTACTTTCGGCTTTGTCTGACCAAAGCTAACGCTGATGTATGTCTCAGTCTCCAGGTGTGAAGAGCAACCATGGACGTGAAGAGGAAGGAGATGGATCTCCTGAGCAACAGCATCGCCGCTTTCGCTCACATTAAAGGTCAGCGTGTGGTCCTGAGATGCAATATGTGTTATGCTGGTTCATGTTCAGAATTTCATCAGTCAAAAGATGTTGGGTTCGATCCCCAATGAAACGCCACCTGTAGGCCAAGATCCTTTAGCAAGCCCACACCCTTGTCTTTCTGTATGCAATGTCCGACCCCCTAACTGTGTGACCCCAGATGACATTTGGTGTGTCTCCCCTTCGCAGCAAACCCAGAGAGCTTCGGTCTTTACTTTGTGATCGGGGTGTGCTTTGGGCTGGTGCTGACACTCTGTCTCCTGGTGATCCGGATCTCCTGCAAGCCTCGGATCGCCGTCCCGCCCGCAGCCCTCGAGAGCAAACGGCTGAAGGACGCCAGCCGCGAAGACGAGGACGACAGCGACGAGGACGACGACGACGACGACGACGAAGACGAGGTCATCGTGGCGATGACCCCTCCCCCCATGACTACCCCCACCACCACCACCAGCACTGAGGTTACCGTCGGCAACCACCACCACAGCCAACTGGACGGCGCACCGAATGTTTTCACGTCGGCCGAGGAGCTGGAGCGAGCCCAGCGATTGGAGGAGAGGGAGCGAATCATCCGGGAGATCTGGAGGAACGGCCAACCGGATATTCTGGGGACAGGAGCAGGAACTATTGGACGCGTGCACTACTACTAAATACACTGTTACCGGTGCTACAGGTCTGAGAGAGGGCCATGAAGACTAGAAGACCCCTGTCCTGACCCGCAAGACACACACTACCACAGCACAATGAGCGTGCACGTGAGAAAATGCACGTGAGTCCATGTTGGGCTCTCTCCTGGTTCTGATCCGCAGACATTTTGAACCCTTTGTAAAGAAGTGAAGTGAGCTCGGTCAACATAAAATCCAACTCCTTTGTAGTAACTCTGGGATCCACTTGATAAAGCCGTGGTCTTTAACTGACACGTGACAAACGGTGTAATGTTGCCCTTCAAGTGTACGGAGGCCATCTTGAGGCCTTCTTCCCAAGACACATTCCCGCCATAACGGCAGAGTTGCAATATGAACCAAACCATTGTTTTAATCATCTGATCATCATCTGATGCATTAACGTCGCCTGGAGCTAAATGGGACCAAGCACAAAGTTCTTAAAGTTGATGTATTCAAAAATGATAATTCATAATGACCCACAGATGACATAAGGATGAAGTATTTTACAAAACAAATATATTTTTTAAAGATTATCGTTGAAATATTTAAAATGAGGAATTTCAAAGTGTCAGTATAAATTGTATTTGAATTGGACTGAAACTAAACTCAAGAGAGGAAAAGAGAGAATTAAAGTATTAGACAGAGAATAGTATTCTTTATGCCGAACCTCAGACTATTTCAACAGTATTTTAGAGGACACCAGAGAGAGGCTTGAGGAAGAACCCTCAGCTTATATTTCTTCTCATGGCTCCCATGAGTGCTTTAAATCGTTGAGCAGATACAGGTTTCTAGAAACAGCCATTAACTAGTGAAAATTGTTAAATGTTGGCGTTGCAACAGTAACTGTGGGCACGCCTTAAGGAACCCTAAAGACAGAGGATATAAACGGTGATGTCTGATGATCGGTATGAAAGTCATATCCTGTCCCGGCCTGAGGAGAGCTATCGGTTACAGTACTTTGTGCACAGATATAGACTTTCTTGATGAAACACACGTTTTGCATTCCATTTGATGACATGTCGCTCGGTGCTTTTGGCCGCTGTCCTTCAACTAAGGAAGGGGAGAAAAAAATAAATGTATGACTTGTGTCCACAGGTTTTGATTCTGCTGTTTCATGAATAATTCACCAACGCATGCCACAATCTGTCCATCGTTGAGAGGAACCTTTTGTTAAACGTCAAAAAAACTCTAGGCAAACATACGATGTGCTGATTAAACAGATCAGCTTGGGGCTGACGGCTCGGGTTTCTGACCTCACCATGCGGGGGCGTCTGTGTGTCCACGACTTCCTGTCTAGTTAGCCAACCCACTTTGGAGGAGGACAAGAGGGTTGAAGGTGGTTTGTTTGCAGGTGGTCTGCTGACTAGGAGGTAACTACAGGTTGCCATTTTGAGCGATTAAGCATGAATAAACAGCACTCTCAACTCACAAATATTTCCACAGGGAGGCGGAACCGACTCGTACAACCTCTGGAAACAGGACTACAGTGTCTCTATTCAGAATGTGGGAAATGTATCCTCAAACAAACATCCAAGATGAGGGTAAACTATAATTTATGGTTCCCTGGCTGATCCTAGAAAACCCTGCATCATAAATAACTACAGAGGCATTCACCAAGCTTCACTGTAATCGCCTGTGTTTGCTAAACAAAGAACTCCTATAGCAAAGAGCCATGACAGCCAGCTCCACAGCCTAAACCAATGACCTTATCCCTACCATCAGCAATGTGCTATTTTATACAATTTTTCAATCGTATGAACTATCCCTGCGGTGGGAGAAATACTATTATTTTTAATAGTCAAGTGTGTACAATTTAGTCATATGAATTATATTCTTTGTGATTGATAGTCCAATCAACTTACATAAAATAAACTAAAACTTTGCTGACAAGACAAACATGATATTAGCTATATTTATTGCATCCTGTGGGAAAATCTCGACAACACTTGTCCCCCACACTATTTTAAAAATAGTGTAAGTTCCCATGGATATTTCGGAAGCCTCCTCTCTATAACTAAGTCCAGATGCTCTCCAGATGTGTTCTTGAGCATGTATGCTAGTCCTGTTTCAGACTTCACGGCAGAGACACAGTCAGGATCTGAAACCAGATTTAAAATAGACCAGGAATATGGTCCCAAGAAAAGACAAAGAAGTTGGAATACTTTCCCTCCTATAATCTCTATTTTACCGTTCTGCCGTCTGTAAAATAGAGGCGGCACGGGACGGTCCTGTTTCAAGTTGAAGTTGACCACAATACTTAGAGATCTGAAAAAGACAGTCTTTTTTTTGTTCCAGTGGTGATGACATTTAACAGTGCTGATGCAAAGGAATATGAGCCAACTTGTAACTAGTGCTACAGACTATCATTCATGCAATTAACATTCATGAGACAACTCATGACAATTCCTATTCATTCTACAGTAGATTGAATAAATTCTGAATAGGATATAGATGAATATAAATGGTGCAAATATTTTTGCTAGGTTTATTGCTTATGGGGAACCTCTAGTGGAGATAATAGGGCTAACATAATCGCAACTCAACCAGTCTCCAGCACACTCGTGTCAAGATACACGAAACACAGACACACAGACAGACAGTTGGGCAAAATGTGCTAGCGCTAAAGACATAGACAATACTACTAGACCGTTAATCAGAGGCTGTTGGATGTATTTAGACTACATCAGGTCTGCTGGACAGTGCAAGTCTAGATACTAACCCCTAAGTCCTTCACTCCCCATGGGACATACTGATCTTCGTGTCTTACAGCAATTCTGAAACTAGGGGGCTTAAAGATAAATGACCGCCCCCCCCCCCCACGGCTCAATATATCGACAGTTCTTCGGAATTTCAAAATTAATTATAATTGATTCAGAGTCACAGTTTATGTTTGTATGTATGGGGGGGGGGGGGGGGGGGGGGGTAAGTTCAATATATCGATTGAAGAGAAAAATAATATCAATGTAGCCTATCGATTTATTGAACCTGGGGGGGTAGGTTCAATATATTGCTTGAACAAAACAAAAAAATCGAAATAGCCTATCGATATATTGAACCTGGGACGGTAGTTTCAATATATCGATAGGCTACTTTGATTTTTTTGTGTTGTATATATTGTATATATAGGCTGTATAGATTTTTTAATTAATTTTTCAAGAAAAATATTGAACATATAGGCTCAATATATCGACCGATTTTATTTATTTTTTTCAAGCGATATATTGAACCTACCGCCCCATGGTTCAATACATATATTGTATATAGGCTTTATAGATTTTTAAAAGTATTTTTTTAAGCAATATATTGAACCTACCCCGCTTGAAGAAATTCTTTTTTTCTTCAAGCGATATATTGAGCCTACCCCCCAAGGCTCAGTATATCGATAGGGAATCTCGATGAAAATATTTATTTCAAGCGATATATCGAACCTAACTCCCCCAGGCTCAATATATCAACAGAACTTGTTTTTTTCTTCAAGCAGATATATTGAACCTACCCTCCCAGGCTCAATATATCAACAGATTTCTTTTTTCTTTAAATGATAAATTAAAATAAATTTAATTGATAAACTGTAACATACATGGTTCCGTCCTGGGACGAATGTAATATAGAAACTCTACGTCAGATACAGCCAGTTAAAAAACAGAAACAGACCGTCACTGCCCTCTACAGGTTTATTTTACTACTGCAGTTGAAAAACAAAGCTTGTAGATCGAAATTCCAATATAACAAATTGGAATTTATATCATCTTTTTGATAACAATTCGAATCTTTTTTATTTTACCTCAGGAGTAAAAACCAGCAACGTCCATTAAATGCATTTATATACATTTATGGTTTGTTTCAATATACAAAAAAAAAAAAATCCTTATTTTGCCAACCAATCCCATAGTCAGCAACTGGGTGAGATTTACAAAATAATGAACAAAGCAAAATTTCTTAAAAAAAAGAAACATAAAAAAATATACATATTAGGCTTCCAGAAATCAGAAATACAGCTCCACAAGTACAATGACAAAGGTATAGTATTTAACCTTTTAATACAAGGCTGGTCCAGAGAGAAGCTAGCTTTTTGATCTTAGCTAGCTCTCTTGTCTGCTCACAGCAGTGAGGTCACTTGTCTTTCTGATCTTTTTGTACTTCCCGACAGACGAAGAAAAGTTCTTTGGTCTCATCTACCGCAGGGAGGCCAAGAATAATCCAGACACTATCAATGTTTCATCCGCAGACTGTGTACTTCCTCCTGGGACAAAAGAGACAGATAGTCAGAATCAGTAATCCTCTCTCAGATAAAGCAAGTTCACTGCATGTCGTGCTTCTGAGGGGTGAGGCTGAGTGGGAACACCTATTCATTCCATTCAACTTTATTCTCATTTGTAAATTAATTGTACGAGCAGCAGTCCTCCACAGTGCAGAACGATTAATATACAGGAGGAAACATCTCAAGTGGACCTGTGATGCCCAGTGAGACTGTAGCTGTTGGAGGGGGGATACCAATTTTCATGTTTCTACACCTTTGAGGGGGCTTGTAGTTGTATACTTGGTCGATTGGGTCAGGAGACATGACTGACCTGAAGCATCGTCCGTTTCAGTCTCTCCTGATTCAGTTCCTCTTTCACTTCCTTCATGTCTTGTCTGAGCGAGACGGCGGCAACAGATGCAAACGGTTAGCTTCCGATAATTACATAATTAGGACATGACATAATGCAGCCGAATACAATACACCCCAACATTAATCAACAAAACCGCAACATAACTGTACACCATTCCACAACAAACATAAGCACTTCATTTCACAAAGTATAATTTCGCATAAAAAATTCTAGCCGTGTTATTAACTATTCACTATCAACCAGAAGCATTTTGGCATCTTGATAGAACGCCTGCAGTACATTACATCATTTAACATTACATGCCAGAGGTGTGTCACTCACTCTTGCCGAGTCTTGAGGAGCTCCAGTGCCATCCTGAGCTCCCTGATGTCGGCCTGCAGATCCTCCAGAGAGGGCTCTCCGGGCGGGGTCCTCGCCTCGGGATCTGGCCTGGGTGCTGATGCTTTACTGTCTGACGCCTGTAGGATTTAAGGGAACATCTTCAATTCAATGTTTTCTACATTGTTTTAAGGGGATTTTTCCCCACAGAAGCAAAAATCATCTGATAATGCCGGAAGTGGCAAAGCTTTTGTGTCTGCTTGACCCGTTCTGTGTGGTTATCACCGTAATCGAGCACAAGATTGTGTAAAAACGGTTTGGCAACACAGACTCTTCGCACTCTACCACTATCCCTGGTTGGATGCCAATGGCCCCCGTTTCTCGAGGGTCAATCGTGAATCCCTTCTAAAATCCCAAATTTAATACATTGAATCAAATGAAAACACATCAAACCTTTGACATGCTTTGCGACTTTCTCAGAGGCGACACTCTGGACGGAGAAAATAGCTCTGGTTCTTCAGAAGTATCCTGTAAAGAAGAATTAGACTTGTTCTTACTGACCCAGTCTAACGTCTTAGCGAAGAACCTCAGCCAATTTCAGTCCTAATCAAACCGCTTGTCAAACTAAAACACAAAGGCTGCTAGCCTCCCCTCTAACACCCTATCAAGGAAGCAAATGTGAACGGAAGAGACCCGAGTCCTACAGAAACCTGGAGCCATACCTCATTGATCTACCTCATAAAAGGTGACGTCGAGTTTATCAGCAGTGCTGTAGCATCAGCTTGTGACACGCATTTAGCCACTTGTTTTTCTTGTCGGTTACACAACAATAATCTGTTCTTATAGCACTAATGTTCGGAGTTGGTGTGTGTGTATGTATATACATATATATATATATATATACGTATACACACCACACACACGCACACGCACACGCACACGCACACACACACACACACATACATACATACATAGATACACATAAACCATAGATATGTACTATTTGTACTAAATATATATACTATATCATCTATAGTTTGTAGTATAAGTGTGCTAGGTTCAAGTATGAATGTGTTTTAGTATTAGTATTGGTGTGTATAAGTACTAGTTCAGTCTGCATTAGTACCAACATTTGTTTAAATAGGTAATAGTATTTAGTCCGAACACCAGCAGTAGTAACAGTTGAATGAGTTGTGGCACTAGTGGTGCGGTACCGGTCCGGGTGAAACCAGACCAGAGGGGGGTCTGCGGCCAGGGGGTTTGGCCCGACCCGCCGTGGGGTGGCTCAGCTTCTCGGGGGCTGGCTCGACGCCATCAAACTGGTCTGTTTGCAGATCACCGTTGCTCTTACTGCAGGAGAAAATACACGTTGCACACCGTCACAAATCACACGTCGTCCCAATTCATGCTGTGTGTGTGTGTGTGTGTGTGTGTGTGTGTGTGTGTGTGTGTGTGTGTGTGTGTGTGTGTGTGTGTGTGTGTGTGTGTGTGTGTGTGTGTGTGTGTGTGTGTGTGTGTGTGTGTGTGTGTGTGTGTGTGTGTGTGTGTGTGTGTGCGCGCAGAGTCTCCCACCACTCAGCGGGAACCTTTCAAAGGTTCCTGTGGCAACGCCTGTCTCCGCGAGAGGCCGTCAGACCATAATAACCTTAGCTACACATTGTCACACACACACACAGTGGACCCACACACTGGACACACACACACCATCTATGACGGTTTCGAAGGACTTCCGAAGCCAAAAGAGACAATTGCCTCCAACAAAAGCTAAACTAAAACATCCTACCTGAGCAACAACAGAGGGGGCTAAATAGCTTAATCTAGGAGGGCAGAAGGTGCCGCGCTAGACTTTGGAGTTTAGTTTAGCCCAAACTATGCAGTAACCATAACAAAGCAATCTTTTCGTTGAACTATGAATGGCAGGTGGATATGTGGTGGCGTGTGTGTTTAGTTTAAGCGCGACGTTTGGGCGTGTAGCTCAGGCCTGTGGTAGCTACAGTTGTGAGTTAGCTCAGTTGTGTAGCTCAGGTGTGTTGTAACTCAGTTGCGGAGCTCAGGTGTGTTGTGCTGTAGGTAAAGGTGCCTAGCTCAGTTGTGTGGTAGATGTTTTGTCTCTCACCTCTGTGACACCTTGCCAGGTTTGTCCTTCACAGGGGGTGGGGTGGGCCGGACAAGAGACGGCAGCTTCACCTTGACGGGGGGGTTACTGCGGAGGTCCGGCTTCTCATCTGTAATACACATCACTCCTTCATGTAACAGGGAAACATGCAGCGCGGTGCCATTGAGATGTATAAAGGAAACACAATTATTTTGATAATCTGCTGTGTTCTTTACCTTTGGTCTTGGTAGGAACAGCTCTGTCCATCGCTGGCGTTGGACAAGCTGTGATTCACAGAGAAATTAAAAAAACAAAACGTAAACCGCTCAACTTGTTTCCGCCAAAGCCCCCCTGAACACAGTGAAATCCCCAGCCCATGCCACACACTCTGCACCCTGCTGCAATATCAGACTTCCTGTGAGGTTGCTTAAGTGTGTCAGCACCTCAAAGAGCAAGCTTGGAAGAGCTGTGGAAGCGACTCTGTTTGTTGATAAAAACATGAACTCATTTAACATGCAGGATTCAAGCTGACAACATGCAAACCCTCAACAATCCCATTCACGAGCTCTCTAAGTGTCCCAACTGGGAACTAATGGTGGTTTGGAGATGATGAGTAGAAGAAGCTTCTTATTTCAAATACTCCTCAGATTAAGACAAAGCTACTAACATCCCCCTCATCACTGCACCACGTGTGACCACATCCTTCACCAACAAAGGAATCTTCAAAAATATAACATAAAGCATACTTCTAACTGCTACATTGATTGGATGAATACATAATGATGTCAGAATATGTAGTACAAAATATACTCATATATATATATATATATATATATATACACACGTTATAATATAAATTATTATAATTTATAAAAGTGGTTTCAGTTGTTAAGATTAATACCTCAGTAAAGCATTATTACAGTATTATTATTATTATCATTATGCGGTACTTCAATAGATTCTGATGTATACCATTTACAGCAAAACAGGAAGTAGTCCTTCCAGACAAAGTGAGGGAGTGAGGGAGCGAGTGAGCAAGAGATGATCAATTGGTGAAGACACCCCAGTGTTCTTCCACTCACAACTGAAGCTGCTCTAACTACCGTCCATGAGTCCAGACTATCTCCAACCCTTAACCAGACTAAACCCGCCGATAACCCAGTGACGGCCATCCTGATGGGACGGTTGTCTGGATCTTACCTGGCGGCGTGGTGGCTTCTTTACGCGCGGGTGGGTCGCTCACGGCGTCCGACTACGCAGAGAAGAGAGAGACAAACACGCACACGTTCACAGATGCAGTTACACTACTCCACCGCACAACCAAAACACACCTCGTCTCACTTCACACACCGAGTACCACTGAGGGAAGATCCCGTCACCGATAAGACACTTATGAGTCACGCCAACCAACGACGTCAAGAAACAGAAAATACTTGAGGACGGAAACAGGAAGGGCCCCGATGCCAGCCCAGCTGCAGACAAGAGGTCTCGACAACGTACACCTCATAACTGCACCAGCAACCGTGCAGTAAAAGCTCCAGCAGAAAGACAAGTGACCTCACTGCTGTGAGCAGACAAGAGAGCTAGCTAAGATCAAAAAGCTAGCTTCTCTTCTCTCTGGAGAGCAGCAAGAAAAACGTTGTGACTTCAACTCACTTGTGCGTCTTGCGGTGGTATCGCCATGACAAAGTTGTCAGGGAAGAATCCCTGGCGTCCGTCCAGCTTTCCCTCCCACCAGCCTTCGTCCTCCGTTTCCTTTAGGAGATTGAAACGACTGATTAGTGTCTCCAGTGCCCGCCGGGACGCGTGATTACCCTTCTTAAAGAGGTAGCGGAGAGGTCGACGTAAACACTGCACTTGCTTCGACCTGCGGTCGGTGATCTTTGTGAGATGTTCAAAATGGCCGCTACGGCGGCCATTAGAAGGAGTCACAGTCATAGTCAAGTACAAGAAGGAGTCACAGTCATAGTCAAGTACAAGAAGGAGTCACAGTCATAGTCAAGTACAAGAAGGAGTCACAGTCATAGTCACATCATTTTGGCAGGCCGTGTTCTAGTGTTTTGACTTGAGCGGAGGCATTCGCGGGGAGGGTACAACAGGTTTGGCGGGCTACGCAACATACTTCTCAGATGGGAGACTTTGAAAGAGAAACAAATACAGTGTGCTTGTGAATACCCCTATGTACTGGAGAATGCAGTATGTAGACGTCAACAAGGTAGGGAGGCCAAGGTAGGGGCCATCTTGCTCAAGGATATCTAGAGGGAGGCTGAGGACATCGGGGATCGAAAACCCGTATCTTAGGGCTGTGAGACCGACACAGACCTTGTTTATGATGGAGACGATGTTTCCTTTCTTGAGCTCCAGTTCGTCTTCGGTCTTGGGGGCGTAGTCAAACATGACAAGAGCCCTTTCTGCGTCTGAACAAAGAGAACACCGACTGTTTTGAATCAGGGCGTATTATAATAGTAGTAATTAAGAGTATTATAAATTTATGGGAAACAAATTCCTCTACCGGCTGTTAATAAGCACATATAAGTTACACTGCAGTATAAATGGACGATTATGAGAACTATTAAAAAGGACAGATGATAATGCATTTCTTCATTTAATTTCCTTATTGCCTACGGCAGGGGTCAGCAACCTTTTGAACATGCAGTGCCAGTTTGACATTTTCCTTTAATGAGTGTGCCTTAAGCAACACTAGATTAAAAATTAAGCTGAATTATGACACAACATAATTCATGTTTAGAACTTTTTCATGTAGAGGAGGTTGAATTTAGGTTTAAAAACGATTAAATTGATCCCATTTCAGAATTCTGCTTTCTGTAACTAATTTAAACATATTTGCACCGGGAGGAAACGCCCAAAACGGAATAAAGGTGAAAAAAAAAAACGGCAGTAATGATTATGCTGCCGCATTTTTTTTTTTTTTTAAAGTGTGCCAATGATTATGCTGCCCCGTGCCAGTGGTGCCACGCGTGCCTAGGGTTGCCGACCCCTGGCCTACTGTTACTCGTAGGCAGAGTATAGTATATGTCCCGGATTTCCTGTCAAACATCAACAGAGATCCTTCATATCTCATCTTAGCTCAATTAGCATAAACTCTGATAAGCTTAATGCTCAGGCTGTGTCTTCCTTCATGAATGACTAACGTCATTTCAGGTAAGTGAGGTGAGGTGACAGGGCATTAGTTGACCTGCAATGTGTTGCTGTTCCAAGGTGTGGTCGGATCCTACGCTTTATCAGAGAGACGGTTGTATAGTGGAGGTAATGTGTGTGTGTGTGTGTGTGTGTGTGTGTGTGTGTGTGTGTGTGTGTGTGTGTGTGTGTGTGTGTGTGTCTGTGTGTGTGTGTGTGTGTGTGTGTGTGTGTGTGTGTGTGTGTGTGTCTGTGTGTGTGTGTGTGTGTGTGTTGGTTTAAATTTAATGTTCCATCTTCATGGCAATCAGAAGGAGCATTGCTGATTAGTGCGGCAAACATTGCCAAGACGCATTAGATGTTTAGAACTTTTTCATGTAGAAGAAGGTTCAATTTAGGAGTTATAATAGTCAACAATACCCAAACTGTGATTAAGCTATGTTATAGATTATCCATAAAAGTTCGACAATGAAAAATGTGATTTGCTAGACTAAAAATGGCAATATTTGCTCATCCGATTTTTTCCTTGATTGACTGGGTGTGGCAGTTTTATGTTGTCAGCAGTTTGATATCCTGATATCTACCAGGTAAAATAAAGTCTAATTGCAGTGCAGCAAAGTGCGTTAGTGGTTTTATTCAGCCTTTTAATATTGTCCATGGCACTTTATTGTAACACTCACAACAACCGCATAACAAAGTGCTTCTGAATGTTCCAGAACAACCAGCGAGGAGACATAACACACTTTGTACATTTAGTTTAGACATTGTTTCCCAAAGGTGACGCTCATAACATTAATTATGGGTCTTCTCCTCTATAGACCAGCCAGGGAAGAAGCCTTTAATATTTGAGTCTACTACCATTGCCCCAGTGAAAGAGCAGACCCATCATTAGTGTTATGAGTGAAACCTCTGTTTAACCAACGACGATGCCCTGTGAAAGAGCTATATTAAGGCAGCTGGAGTCAGACAACAAAAGCTAATGTTTGTAGGGCAGGGTTCGACTACGGTTAATTATGTGAACTCACGCGAGTCATGCCCTGTTGTTAAATCTGGTTTACACAAAAAGGTCTGTGTTTTAACATTCTGAAACAAATTAAAATATTCTATGTTTAATTAAAACTTACCAGCCTTTGGTTTTCTCCTCACACTCGCTTTCTGCGGCAGTTTGCTCTGCAGGTAGATTAAACCCATTTTATGTAAATTGTTTGGCGGGCCTTATTGCTGATGGTTTGCATACCAACTCAGTGCGTGTAGGTTAAATGTATGATCAGCGTACCTCTTTAGTGAACACTGCGTCGGTGAGCTTGGGTCTCGTCTTGCCCTCGTTGTTCTTGGCCTCTGTTAAATAATGGCGGAATGAAATTAAAAACATAATAAAACCTCATCCATCTGTGCTAAATCGAATGAGTCTCCACTCTGGTTTCCATCGGGGTTTGTTGTAAATTACTCCAACAGATCCCAGTAAGGACTCTCACCTTTAGGACCAGCGAAGATCTCTTTGGCGAAGTTGGACGGAAAGGCTCCGACTTTCCCATCTTTCATGCCCAGCCACCAACCGTCTTCTATCTATCAGTAGGATAGGAGAGGGGGGGAGAAGGAGACATCAGGGGGTAAGAGTGATGAGAGGGACACAAGAGGAAGGAAGTTCACACACCAGTGTGCTTAAACAGCTGAAATGGCAAGGGGTGGGGGAAGAAGAAATCTATTCACTTAAGAATTCTTATCGCTTAGGATGTTGAATGGATTCCCAACTCCCAGAAATCATTCTTAGGTTTGCCTTTGTTTGCATTATTGCTATCAGTTTATCTAAAAATAATAATAATAATAAAAAAAATGGCATTAGACGCTGTACTCTTCTTTATGCCATTATTCGGCGCGGCGCTTTCTTAGCACAAAGTGGACTGGAGTAGACCCGGAAATCAGCACTGGAGAATCGCTGTTGAATCGGGCGTTACTGAAAGATTCCAACCCCTAGTAATGACGACACACAGCTCAACAGTATACTGCCTTCTCTGTACTATGACCAAGACATGAGTAACAAGCCAGAGCTACTTCAGGTAATTTAATCAGCAAGATCCTCCAGGGAGGTAAGCTGTTGCCAAAAGCTGATTTGAAAAGCAAACTTTCAAAACCAGCCAAAGAAACCGGTTAAGTCAGTCCGTCAAGAGCACGATTTAAATGAGGATCTTATGTCTTATAATGTTGTGCAGGCATCAAATCTACAACTACTATAGTCAATGAAAACGTTCTTACTACCAAGCACTAACTACTGTATGTTAATATCTAACTTCATACCTATACTACAGCTACAATTAAAACTACTAAGATAGTTAAAAAATAAAAACACTGTTTACGTATACGTAGAGTATACCTATACCACACTATTTATATTTTATATATATATATATATGTTACCTTATTTTATAAATTCTCTTTGTTGATAACTGATACCAGACCGTTCCACAGTTAAGGATGGCCATAATTCAAGCATTTCATGTACTTTAAGAACTATACTCGCGGTTCTCCAACATGACATAAACACAACATAGGCTCCGCCCTCAACACGACCTACACGTCACCTCTCTGAGGATGACGACCGTCTCCCCGACGTTCAGCTGCAGCTCGTCCTCGTTCAGCGGCGTGTAGGAGAACGACACCTCACACTTCCTCTGCTGCTTCATCATCTTGGCTGGGAACACACAAGGCATGGACACGTTAACACACACACACACACACACACACACACGTATCAACTGGTTAAAACACACACACACACACACACTCACACCCAAACACACACACACACACGCATCAACTGGTTAAAACACACACACACACACACACACACACACACACATCGACTGGTTAAAACACACACACACACCCACACAAAAACACAAACATCGACTGGTTAAAACACACACAGACACACGCACACACACGCACGCATCGGCTGGTTAAAACACACACACACACACACACACACACACACACACACACACACACACACACACACACACACACACACACACACACACACACACACACACACACACACACACACACACACACACACGCGTGACAGGGGGCTCAGGAGGCCTGCCGCCGAGGGATAAGGCAGAGGCGGCAGAAGCGCCACGTGTCTGGGGAGCGGAGGAGGCCTCAAAGGGACCGTGTTTGTTGATATATCCTCCAGGTTGTAATTACAACCGGTGTGGCTGGGAGCCGGACCACACCGGTCCAAGGTGAGGCTCAGCTTCTGGATCACAGAGTCCAGAGCTCCGGGACAGGTGAACGGCTGTACTTGTGTAGGTGTAGAGCAGATACAAGATACAGAAAATATCTGCTTTACTGTTGGGTGCTACGTGAGCTTAGGGCTGCGCCAAGGGAGAATCCCTTGTGTCATCTTCCGTTTGCACGGGATCAGATTTAATCTGTTGGCCACAGAATCACAGGAGACTCTGAACACATCCTCTGTCTACACCTTTCTAATCTCCTCAACTACAGCCAACACACCTGGTATACAAGAGTAGAGGTTTTAGAGTAGAGCACAGAAGGGGTGAGAGGAGGAACTTACATTTCCTCAGAGTTGGCTCCCGTTTGTGGTCTCCGATCAGGTAGACGGGGACTTCCTGTGAACGCAGCATCACAGACACCACAACAGCGGGATCAAGGTGAATCAAAAAACGCAAAACGCGTTCAAGGTGGATGAAAGCCATCAGAACCAGTGCTAGCTCGTGACGTGCGCGCACGCGCACACACGCCGACAGGTTACCTTGGCGAAGTTAGCGGGGAAGATGCCCCTGCGGCCATGAAGCTCCCCCTCCAGCCAGCCCTCCTCCGAGGCCTTCGTCACCTTCTTCACCAGGTCTCCTGTCCGCACTGTCATCTCATCGCCCAGCGTGCCCTCGAAGTCTATCAGCACCAGAACCTCTGCAACGCCATAGCAACCACATCACCATGGGACAATCGTTCCAGCTGACACCTTTAGTTCTCCTGGTAACCATTTCCTCTGAAGGTTTCTTCCTTCCGTTTTTGACACTTTAGGCCTCTAATAATAAGGGTCTGTGAAGCCCTTTGTGACTTAATTGTGAGTACATTATTCTACCGAAAGGCTTGAGTGCACCGAAACGCAGAACTGCTTCAGCCGAGCTGTTAATAACACAAGCTGCTTCCTATCGCAGGAAGCAGGCGAGCTGCGTGTTTTGACAAGATATGCTCTGGTATTTGGAAGTATCCTCGGAAGGCGTTTCTGGCTAGGAAGTCCATGATGAAGAAAACTAAGAAAACATTCGTATTCTCTTTAACATCATGTTCATTTCAGCACTTAACAAGGTGCTTTTCTTAATAGAGTACTAAGTCCCAGCAGGCTGTCATTTATTAAACTTTACGAGGCTAGCATAAGCCTTCTAGCGAGATTTACAAACACCAAGTGACCTTCAATAACTTCAGTCATTTAAAAGGGTTTATCTGTGAAGACATTGAGTCACTCGAAACAAGTCAGAGAAGGGTTAACTATGGTGTGGGTGGTCGGATGCCGGGAGCAACGCCACCGGGAAGAGACGGTGAACACCTACAAAAACGGAGCGCACCTGCCCGGGGAAAGGTAAGGGACTCACCCATGCTGTCTCCTGGATCTTCAAACTCCTTCAGAAGGTGGGCAGGTACAACAGCTTCTGCCGCTCGTCTATGTACTAGTGCAAAAGGAGAAGTGAGAAAGGTAGCGGTTGTGTTGTGTTGTTGCTAAAGACGGACACTAGACTCATGAAACGACTTGTCGCCAACTTTAAGATTGGGCAACTTTTTCTTGCGGTCATGTGGATGAGGGGAGGAGGAGGAGAGTATTCATACAGGGAGGGATCAAGTAAAGAACAGAGAAGCGGTGCAGGAGGATAAGAATAGAAGGTAAACAGGTGAGACCTGTTCATAACCGCAGGGAGTTGTGTGCTCAGCATTTGACCGTGACTGAGCGGTCACGGCGGATGACCAATGAACGTGAGAGGAATATAATTATAATAATAATAATAATAATAATTATTATTATTATTATTATTATTATTATTATTATTATTATTATTATTATTATTATACATTTAACCTATAGGCCTATAGCGCTTTTCTAAATACTCAGAGTAATAATAAGAATGTCCACGACAGAAAATAAAGTCAGCAAATGTCAAATTTATTACAGTATCTTTTCAAATGTACAATCTCTAGGAAATCTTTCAGTGATGAAAACTATTAAAAAAAAGAGCCATTTCACTTTAGCAGGTGATTTTAAGAGAAAATATTCGCAATTCAGAATCGACACACCCAGACTGTACAATTAACACACAAACACACATACATCAAGGCACACCAGGTATATAGTGCATCATATGGATTACTATTTACAGACAAAAACGTTCCCATAAAAGGACACACATATATCAACTTTTAAAATGACTAGCCTTTCCTACTTCCCAACAAATACATATCACATATTTAATCTTCTTTAGTAGCCGACAAGAGGCTGTCGTTTCATATTAACATCTAGACTGTTGTTAGAATGTTTCGTCAACAGAAAAAAACTAAATGAACAGTCAATTATAAGGCTAGTTCACGTCATAAGTAGTTGTTTCCTAGCGCGTTGTTGTTTGGTCCCGTGGTGAGAAGGGGCGGAGCCTAATACATCACTGATGTATTGTAATATTTCATTCTTTGCTGCTTGCTTCGAAGATAGTTCTGGCAGTAAACACATATTTTAACCGCTACTGTGACGTTGTAAACTGGAACACCTGTAATCTCCCTGCATAGCCTACCTAGTGGGATACACCTCAAAATGAATCTGAATTTATTAATGATTGGTTACCTAGCACTAAGATACATTCATTCAAAAGTCTTTAAAAATATTTATAATTTCATATCAAGCGCCTTTAGAAAATCAACAGCAGGTTGTCTGGTTACCTGGATGATCTAGTACAGGTGAGATGCAGCGTTCTATTCATAATCATTTCAAATATAAAAACACAGACACCAACACAAACCCACCACCACAAGACGGTCAGGTTTTCCGCCCTCCGAGTTACCTCCCTACCAACAACATGAAGGTGACGTACTGCTAGCAGTACTTACTACAGAACAAAGTCAATCCCTGACGTTACGCCCTGAAATTAACTGTAACATCTCAAAATGATTTTCCTCTATTGAAGTGTTGTGATTTTGAGAAGGTGTTGAACGGCCTACTCGCCTCAGTGTACTTCAAACAAAGCCGAAATCGGCATGTTTGCATTGACCGTCAAACTGCAGATGAACCCGGCCATTGTAGCGGTACAATATAGTCACTTTGATGTGCTTGCTGTACGTTTTAATGCCTGGATTCGCATCGGGACAAGGCTTGGCAATGGACGCCCAATGCGGAGCTTCGAGTTTGCCATTTAGCCTGTGTCTGACGCTAGTTTCAACTCTGTTTAAAGTACAGGGGACATTAAGGCTTTGTGCTTGCGTGGCAACGTTAAGCGTCGCTTCAGCGCCGGGGGTTAAGTGTTGTCGGCGTGCTCGCGTCCGGCCTCGGCGTCCTCGTCGACCTTTGGCTTCCCGTTGAGCTGGAAGTGGTTGTTGCCGCCCTGCACCGCTCTGCGGATGATGAAGCGCGGCCGCCCGTGGGCGAAGACGCCGCCGCCGCCGCCGCCGCCGCCGCCGCCGCCGCCGCCGCGTCCCCGGGCGTCCGACGAACATCTCTCTCTCTCTCTCTCGCCCTCGCGGTCGTCGTGCTGCGAGACGAAGGAGGGACAGGGCCGGCATTAGCACAGGTACTGTTGTATAGCTCTTTTACTTTATATATAAAGTAAAACAGTGGTACAATTCTGTACCACGCCGTGACACAGTGTAATATACTGTACTGCGCTGTAGAACTCGACAGCGAAATGTTTGCTATGCTGCACTATAGTACCACTAGTGTTGTGTAATGTCTGTTATTATTGCGCGACTATTGTGGTTCTATTGTGGTTCTTTCCCCCCTACCAAGAAGTATTTCTTGCTCTTAGGAGTGAACTCGGGATCCCAGTCCTCATTATGAGTTGCCGTGGCTGAGGGCTGGCTATGGACGCCGTTTCCATGGTGATTGCCCCCGTTCCAGCCCCGCCCCCGAACAGTGAACTGCTGCATTAAAGGAGGAGAAGAAGAAATGCAGACATCTTGAGAGGATCAACTGAATAGAAATCTGAATAGGATCCGTCTAAAGCAGTAGGCGAACTGAAAATTCTCCTTTCAAAAACAAATGGTTTAAAGAAAACATATTAATCAACTTACAAATCCTCCTTGTTGTTCCTCTCCCTCAGGGGGTTGAGAGATGTCTCTCTGGGCCAGGTGGGGCTTGCTGAAGTCCTGGTCAGCAGACCGGCTCTGGGAGGAAGAATGGGCCTTGTGCTTGGATACGGTCGAGGAGGATGAGGAAGAAGAGGAGGAACTGGAGCGAGAACGTTTCTTCTTCCTTTTCCTTGAAGGAGTGCAGAAAGAGAAGCTCTTTAACAGGCAGGAGGACCAAGGGGAGGGGTGACAGTTTAAACACCATGTTTCAAAGTGTTGAAATCGCTGGAACATACTTGGCTTTCTTGTGACGTTTGGAAGATTTTTCCGAACTTTTCCCTTTGCTAGGGAGGGGTGCATCCCCTGTGCCCTTCTCCTTGTCCTGATCACAATCCTGCTCTCCGACGGAGATCTTTTTACGGCGCTCGATGTCCAAGCGAAGGTCGGACGGGTCACCTTTCATCGCTTTCTCTCCCCCGTCCTGAGCAAAACGAGACAGAAGAACGCGCTGTGGACTTCCAGTCTGCATAGAGGTGCACTCCAAGATACGTTTAGGGATTTGAGGGGGATGTTTGGAGACGTTTAGGAGGTGGTTAAGACTCGGAGTGTGAAGCTGGAAGAATCTCCCCAGGGCGCTAGACAACAAGCATGGACAGAGATGCTAGTTTGAGTTAGTTGCTTTTAACGTCGGCTTTGGTCAGTCTTTGGTTACCATGCACAATGATATCGGAAAGACAGTTAAATGGGAGAAGAGCCACGATTCATTTGGGGCTGCGGTTGATAAATTCTGTTCCTTATCTGGAGAAGAATAATACTTACTATGAACCTTCAGAGTCCTTCGAACAGCGTGGGCACGGGAGCAACTCTCGCTTCCATTATTGATCTCAAATTATGTGATTGATTAGCCTTGTAGCGCCCAGGTAGCCACTTTTTAAAGAACGTATGTGGAGGGGGTGCACAACTCACAACATACTCAATGAGTTTGACTCCCTTAGACTCTGTGCCATTGATGGCGGTCAAGTCAGCGGTCTACAGACGTCTGGCTGGCTCAGCCCATCGTTCTGGGTGCTCTGTTTTCTCCCCATTTTATGCATCATATTGCAAAATATTTGGTCACCTTGTAACTGCCCTCCTCCGAGCTTTTCATGGCCTCAAAGAGATGAGAGTGTTTCTTAAAGGCACTCGGGGAAACATCTATTCTCCTGAATGGGGGGAAAGGAAAAGTTGATTATTAACGCAGTCGGTACAATCAGAAGACGCAATCTTAGATAGAAAACGAACAAAGAAATGATTGAATGAACAAATGCATAGCTGAATCACCTGACCTCCACCAACCACACCCCATCGACACACAAAGCCAAGTAGCTCTTTTTTTTTTTTATCAGGCGAGCGGGCAACACCGCCGCCTGACCTTTGACCTGGTAACCAGCCGAGGTGAGGTCACACCTCTCAGAGAGGTCGTAGGTCAAGCTACCTGTGTATTTCCGGACTCTTCCTCCTCCTCTCCCCTTGCTGGGCGGCGTTTCGCTGGTACGTCGCAAAGCGCTCGCTAAGACTTCCTCCTGATGACGGGAAGTACTGGGCTGCACGGAAGGTCAGGGGTCAGTTTAGCATTAGCCACTTAGCTTCACAGGGTACTACTGGAGATTTACAGCAATGGGTATACGCAGTGATGCAGGTGGGGGGAAACAGTGTAGCATCATTTTGAACCAGAGGCCCTTGAGAGAGTCAAGCTCTTGAGAGAAGCTAATATCAAGGCCTTGAGCCTCTCTCAAGGCCTTGAATGACGAGTGCTTCATTTCTTTCTCAAGACCTGTATCTGGATGGGTCATACAGATACAGGCCTTGAGGAAAAAAATTGTCACGTTGCATGCACAGAAGTGATCAACTAGTGAGAAGAAAAGAGAGTGAAGAGGAGAGATCATAAAGAAAGCGTAGGGGGGAGAGAGAGAGAGAGGGCGGGGCGAGGAGAGAGACGATTAGTGACGACCGGCAGGGCGAGTGAGAAGAGAGTGAAAACCGAGAGAGAAGCGAGAGCGCGGGGGGGAGTCAGCGCGGGGGGAGTCAGCGCGGGGGGTGACAGCGCGGGGGGGAGTCATCGCTCACCGTTGACGTGGTGTACGATGGTGAGGATGTGTTGGGTGAAGAGCTCCGAGGGGCTCCTCTGGACCTTGCTGGTGTCCACGTGTTGGAAGATGGAGCGAAACTCCTGCTCCTTCCTGCAGGACTGGACCAGGTCCTGGGATAGCTGACGCTCCCCCGCCAACACATCCGACGAGCTGGGAGCAGATCTATTCATAGCAGTGCAGGGACAGCTCAAACACCTGGATCGCGGTCAAAACCACCTCAGGAGGCGGTGTATGCTGCAATTTGTCAATCTAGATCATTGGTTCTCAAAGTGCGGCCCGCGGGCCAGTGGCGGCCCGCGGAATCATTCCTGGCGGCCCGCAATGACATACATACATACATCTTTTTTATTTTATTTATTATATCAATATTAATTTAAACAAAAATAAATGAATGCAAAGAGAAAAGTTGACTCTCTCTAGCTTTCAATTAAACCCTTTTACATTTGTTAGTTTTAATCCGACTGTACATTACTTTGAAAGGCTGAACCTCAGTTTCGTGATTTAGACCTCACTTGACCTCACTCCCGGAGGTCCACGGTGCAATGTTTTTTTTTAACACTGGGATGCTGGCGGCGTTTCCCGCCAATTTGTTTTTTCCTTTGGCGGCCCTCTGTCAAATTTTGGGTTCCTAAATTGGCCCTCAGTTGTCAAAACTCTTAGAACCCCTGATCTAGATGGACTAGCGAGAGGTTTTGGTCGAGACAGAACCGCTCACAGCGAGTCACATGCTAGGCTCACACATCATGGAAGGGGGTGTTCTTGATGCTCACCTGGTCATCCGATCCCTCAGGAAGTCCATCACAACGCTACACTTGGCCTCCCTGGAGCCAGAGGGGGAAGCCGCCGCCCCTTCCCCTCTGAGCATCTCCCGGGGGGCGGCGCTCTTGGCGGCGGGGGGGGAGGAGTCATGCGTCTCCGTCCTTGTGAACCTCCCGGGGTCTTTCTCCGGAGAGGAGAACCCCCCCGCGGGTCTGGCCCCCGCAGCGGCGGCGCCTGGGTCCTGGCCGCGGTACACCTGTATGAGGTCGGGGTGGTTCGGGGCCACGAACGGCCGGCGCCCGGCGCTCTCCCACTGACTGAGGCGCTCGGCGAACACGGCGAGCGCCGAGGTCTTCACCTTCGTCTTAGAGGGCTCCTCCCCTTTCTGGGGCTTGGCACGAGGCCCGCCCTCCTCCTCCTCCTCCGCCTCCACCTCCTCATCGTCCTCGTGAGCGTCCGTGCCGGACTGAAAGGGAGAAGCTTTTAAGAAGCTCCTCAGAGTCATTTCGGCGCTCGCTCGGCGCGGCGATGGGTTGGAGACGCAGCCGCCCGTCTTCCCGTTAGCCCCGCCCTCCAGAGGGACCTGACCGCTCGCCTCAGACCCTTTCTCCCGGCCCAGCCCGGACCCGTTACTCTGGTCCTCCAGGAACCTGAAAGTACCAAAGAATCGCACTTTAGGAGTCCAGGCACACATTTAACACAAGGACATATTATTATACCATGTGTATGAAGAGGCTTTCCATCGCTTATTATTATAACAATAAACAAAGGATACTATACTATAAATGGCACTTAAGTATCTGAGCGACCGACTAAATAATATCTGGCACAGCATGTGATGCCAGGCGGTTGCGCAAATGGGCCAATCTAGTATTTATTGGTCTTTTTCTTCCTCGTATTTGAGTCTGTTATGACGACCGCCACATGTTCCCAGAGGGCGAATGGGGAAGGAAAATACAGAAAATGTGTGGTTTGAGAATGAAACGTGAGCTAGACTTCTTAGCGGCAAATGAAAGAACAAGAAACCATGTGAAAACAATTAGGTCGAAAACTATCCTCAAAAACACTTTTCAGTACGAGTTTGTTCAGGATTAAAATAGATGAAAGTCTTACTTTCTAAAGGCAGCAGGGATGTTGGAACTACCTCCATCCAGGTTGTTCTTTTTAGAGAAGATTCCAAAACCAGAAATAACGGCTTTGGTGTTTTTTTGAGGTGGGCTTTTGTTTTCCACTCCCTGCCAGGAGGGGGCGCCGCTGTTCACCCCACTGGCTGTGATTTTGTGGGCAGGGCTGGACTGGTCAGCAGACGTCAGAGTCATCTGACCGTCATCAGCAGAACTTTCTGGTGGATTACACTTCTTCACTACAGAGCTACAGACACTCAAACTCCGCCACTTCCCTGCAATAGCGCCATCTTTATTAACTCCTCCTCCCACCTCCTCCTCTTCCTCCTCCTCCTCCTCCTCCTCTTCTCCAGCCTCCTTGGAGGCCAGCAGCTCCTCCTTGCCATTGCTTGAGAGGATCTTATTGGCCGACTCAGAGGTGGCGTTCTGTTTTGGGGAGCAAGGGGAGTGAGAGGAGGAGGAGCGAGCTGAGCGTCTGGACTTGGGGGAGGAGGAGGAGTGGTCTGAGCGGGGGACGGCCCTCGGGGGGGTCACGCCCGGGCGTTTACGGGGGCTGGCAGAGCGCCCCCGGGGGTACTGCTGCTGCTGTTGCGGCGGCTGCTGCTGCTGCTGCTGCTGCTGCTGATGCTGCTGCTGCTGATGCCACTGGGGGTGGGGGTACTGCTGTCTCTGCGGCGGACATTGTCTGAAGTTCCTCCAGTTGTTGCGGAAGTTGTGGTGGTTGTAGCCCCAGCCGCCGCCGCCTCCTCCTCCTCCGCCCCCCCGCTGGAATCGCCCGCGGGGGAAGAAGCCCCGTCCTCGGCCCCTGAAGTTGAAGGGCCTCTGGAAGCCACGGTGTTGGTACCCCCGGGCCTCGCGGGGCCCCGGGCCCCGGGCCTGGTGGTCCTTGGCGTACTTCCGCTCGCGGGGCTTGGAGGAGGGGGATCGGGACCTGGAGCGAGACCGGGATCTGGAGCTGAGGAGAGAGGAAGAAGGGAAAAACTTCGGAAAGGCGCCCAATGCATCCCGACCGGGTGCTGTTTGTGCGGGTGACCATGACCGTTGGGTTGAGGTCTCACTTGTGGTCCCCTGATATGCGTATTGGGTCCTGCCAGGATAGCTAATATCAGATAGCAGATATAGCTTATAAATCAGGAACGTCCTGTCTGTAAATCAGCCAGGACGGTCTGTGAATCAGCCAGGGAAGTCCTGCCTGATTTATAAGCTATGTATATTAGCTTATAAAAATGCAGATGTCGAGGGAAGGTCTGTCAATATGAACAGACTGAATAATGATTGACTTAGCCACAAACTATTACTTTTGGGATGTGACCAAATCCAGTGGGACACTCATATTACAGCCAGATTTTGGATTAAAACGATGTGTGGGGGAAGCAGATCCATGAACAATAAGAGGTTTGGGATGCAGGGGGAGGGTTGAGGAACCACTGGGACCATTACATGGTAGAAAGGAATCACAAGTTATGTTCAACACATGGTGATGCATCAGCAGTATATGTTGTCAGAAAGTGAGTTTTTTTCACTTCACACATGATAAAATGCAGCAACTGTAATATGAAATACAGATAATAGAATGTGTACAAAGGAGATCTAAAAACGATTTAGTTAATTTTTTTGGTTTAATCATTAAAGATTCCTCATTTCTTTTCACATTTCAACAAGATGAGTGTATTAATGATGAATAATAATTATATATAAATAATAAATAAGAATAAATCAAGGGACCTCTGGTCAACAAAGGAAAATCAAAAACAATAAGACCCCTTCAATGTCCAGCTCGACCATAACAAAAGACACTGAACTTTTCCTGAGTGGTACTGAGATTAAACTAAAGTTCAGAAGGTAGAAGTCTAAATTTCCTAATGAACGTAACTTGCATGTGCTAATAAAGAGTGTCACCTGCTGGCTAATTGGTGAGTTGCACAAAAACACAGACTAAAGAATAAAAACACCTGATAGACGAGTAATGTTGCACTAGGTTCAAAGACTTGCACAGTGACGGAAGGATAAGAAATCGTCAAATTGTCACGGATGTTACCAAGTAGAAACGATTAAAAAAGAATTACAATCATGGGCTAAAATGAACCAATCATCCCAGTTCTGACCACATGATGTCACTGGCGCATCGCTGGAAATTATTTCAAAGCTCACTCAAGTTTAATGCCATTCCATCTCTATGGACTATACATGAGTCAGGGTCGCCGGGTTCTCCACAGCATTTTTTAAGTTCTATTTAAAGTTCTATTTTGAGTTTTTATTCGACCATCAAAAACAAGCGTTGCGTTATGCAGGTCTACCACTGAACTCGCTGCGTTTACACAACATGCATCATGCTTCCTTAATGACCGATACTTTCCGTTTCCATTGACACTGATTTAATTTCAGTCTACTGATTTCCAACCTAAAACTATTTAAATTAATAAAATGCAATTCAAAATTACCTGCATCCAGTCTTAGTTTAAGACCGACATCTCAATAGCCTACTATTTGAGGACAAGAGGAACATAGGCTATGTAATTCGGAACACTGTCTGAAATGAAAAATATCCACTTTGTAAAATACTAGCATATTTGCCACGTAAATAAAACGAAAAGGCGTGGAAAACTCACCGGGCACGTTTTTTCATCGGAATAAAGAGGGTTTAAAGACAGCAGCGCATCGAAACGCACGTCGGAGTGAGATCTGAGAGCGAGTCTGCTGAGTACCAGTAGCCCGTCCTGTGGTCACATGGGCCGGGAGGAGAAAGCTCAGCCTTCCGCTACCACAACGCCAAGGTGCCGGTGCCAACTACACACACAGCCAAGACTGAAGCGCCAACCAGACATTATAGAGGTATGATAGTGTTGAACGGGAATATAACTAAGAACTAAAGCTAGAAATATCCGGAGAGATACAAAAAACGTTCAACAAACATATCTAGCAGCCGCCTCAGGCTGTTACCACTGATGGTATTATTTAGAGGCGTTTTACACACGGATCTGTATTTAGACCTGCTGTAACTTGGTCCTATCAAATTGACGGGCTAAAAATCGGAACTGTTCTCCCTCTTTCATTGAGTAAAGTATCTTCTATAAACGTAATGTAGTTTGTGAAAATATGTGGTATGAATTAGGCTACTTAATAAATGTATTATTTCTACTTAGTGAGAGTTTGTGTTACTGAGGTGAGAGCAGAATATTTGAAGATCAATCAGGAACCGTGAGTCATCAAGTTATAAGAATATCCTTGAGAATGTTTGTTTAAGTGGGTGTGTTTTCATGTGGGTGGGTGTGTGTGTGGAGAGTGCATCGGTGTGTGTTTGTGTGCTTTTGATTAAACCACAGTGCACCAGTAGTTCAGTAGTAGTGACGGTACACCGGTATACCAGTACTGCAGTCGAGACAGTGAAACCAGTCGCTTCTCTGGGAGTGAGTGATCACGGCCAGTGGAAGATATCCACGCCAATAAATTTCCATTCGGCCTCCAAAGAAAACCAACAGATTATCTTAAAAATATATTTCCGTGCGTCATCGAGTTCTTAGCCCCTTATAGAACACAAGGCAGTGAAAAAATCACACTAAACAAAATAAGTGAATCGAGCTACAAAGACCAGATGAGCTCCGTCTCCTGACTTGAGTTCTGCTGCGCAACACAGAGACAAACTCATACATGGTCAGAGATACACAATGAAGAGGAGACTGGAAACCACAACACATGACACACACAAAAACACAACACAACAGAGCGCAACGTACCACAATCAGTTCAAAGCAACACAACTAGACAAGACAACAGCAGATCGCACAACCAATCACGAACACCAAAAGGCCTGAGGCCACGAATTGTTCTTCGACCTCTGGTTCCTCGGACCCACCCACCTGTAGTGATGCTTCCTCCCCCGAGACCTGGAGGGACTCCTGGACCGTGAGGTGGAACGGGACCTGGAACGAGACCTTGAACGGGATCTCTGGCTTGACCTGGAGCGAGACCGTGAGCAGGACTTGGATTCTGATCTGGTGGTTTTTGACATCACTGCGGAGAGGGGGCCTTGTCAAGCTGAAAGACAACCAGGAGATTGGAAGGTGAGGCTTCTGACCAGAGTCATACTACACCAGGAAGGATCCGGCACATCGATCAAAGTAATAGTAGTGATTGCAGTAGTAATCGCAGTCGTAATCGTAGTAGTGGTAGTAGTGGTGGTAGTAGTAGTAGTAGAAGTAGAAGTAGCAGCACCAGAAACTGAGGAAGCTGTACCTGACCTACTTCTTCCTGTATCCACCGAAACTAACTATCTGAATCCAATTGCCTGTATCTACTTGTATCTACTGTATGTGTATATGTCTGTATCTATCTTTAACTTTGTGTAACCATCTGAAAGTAACCACCCACAACTCACTACCTGTTTCTACCTTTATCTACCTGTAACTATCCGTTACTACTTCTATCTACCTGTGTATGTCTGTAACCACCTGTATCTGCCACCTGTAACCATTTATATCAATCTTTAACTACCTGTATTTACCAGTATTATCCTGTATCGACTACATTTGACTAACTCTATCTACAGTTAGATAGTAGAAGTACTGTACTTTATCTAACTGTAAATACTTATATGTAACCTGTTTATATACCAATCTGCTCAGTTACATATAGGGCAGAATTAGTCTTGCTCAGGTCAACTTTAATTTAACCATATACAGTTCATGGGTTATTGGATGTGGTCCACATTTGGACCACATCCCCTAACCCTGAGACCACAAAGAACGTCAAAACCCCTGGGACCCAGACGGGAGAAGAAGAACCTGTGGGCCGGACATTTTCCCAGTGCAGTTGAAACAAGTTGTACATATGCTTATTACTCATGATTATTCAAATATTCACATTTCTTGGTGTTAACGTGCTTTGAGCGATCCTTCATGAATATCGAACTGTAAACGGTTATCTGTATTTGTCATCTGGTTACCGGCCCTGCTCACATTAGTCTGCTCCATGAACGCATGTAAACAATGTCGGCGTGAATAACACGATATCTCCAGAGATCTCCTCACCACGTTTCAGATACTAAGCCGAGAGGATGAAATTTGATTGTTCTCTCTTGATTTTGAGATGGGAAATTCGTATTCACAGCAGACAGTACAGAACAGTAATGTAATTTGACATAAAAAAATAAAAATCCTCAAGAGGAGAACTAGGAGAGAACTTGATCAATCCCAGACCGGAATTTTTGGGTGTCCCATCAGTCACATCCTCTGACACTATTCTTCTCTCTACGATTCGACCCAGACTAGACGAGACTAGACCGGACACATTTATTTCACGAATATCTGCACCGAGTTAAAGTATGACAATTGATGGTCACGGCATCTATAGTTCCTCTGACGAGAGGAACCAACATCAGAGGACATGCTAAGCGTAGAGAACACATGGTGGTCCCACTGTGTATTCAGGCTACTATTTTGGAGCGTATTGAAATGAATCCGTCCTTCCCCCTCCTCCTCCTCCACCTCCTCCTCCACCTCCATCTCCTCATTCCAGCTGGCTTGTTGTGTTTGGCTCCAGAAGAATAATTTCCTGAGGACTTCTCCTTCATTGAAACAGATTTTCTGCTTACAGAGGGGTTTCGTGAAGCACGGGGCAAAGTAAATAAAAGTTCCCTCGCCACACAGTCGGGCATTATATAAGCAGTGTTGTTAGGAAGACTATTGTATTGCTCTCATCTGCCATTTGTTAAGGTAGTCGTTAAAAACTTTAAAATGCCAAAAGTACATTAGAAGAGACTGAAAAGTACATCTTTAGACACTTTTATTGGCTCTTAAAGGCAGCTTTGGGTGAAACAAAGTTGAACTACACTGAGAGAATAGACATTGAGTAATGCAATAAAAATGTTACAGCACAAAACTATATATGAAGTAATGCTAACTAAACACCGGAGATTGGTTCAGATGCATTTAGCTGCTAACCAAGAAAATTGTAACATTGCGAACTGGTAGCTAACTAGCAAGCGGCAGCTGCTATCAAGCCTCCCTAATCACTGTGATGGAGTCTATAAAAAACAAGGCGGCCTTATTCTGTAATCATTCTCTACTTGGGTTACACAAACACACACACACACACACACACACACACACACACATGTTCACACACATGTGCCACTAGACAATCAGATATGCACAAACATATGCTTCACAACCTCATGGATCAATCACTGACACACACACAGACACATAAAAATACTCTCCCGGGCTCCATCACACACACACACACACACACACACACACACACACACACACACACACACACACACACACACACACACACACACACACACACACACACACACACACACACACACACACACAGACACAGTGATGGAGCTTAAGAAACAGCTGCTCTCTGCCTCCTGTTTGTTTGACGCCATCCAATGACGCTGATGTCATGGACTCCATTAGCATCAAGCTAACATCCCCTGCACTAGCATGCGGCTAACCCTCATTACAATTAGCTTTACTCTCACATCACCAGAACTAGCATCCAGGTAACTCCCATCACCTGTAGCAGCACATCGCCAGAGCCAGCATCCAGACGACATCCCATCATCTCCACTAGCATCTCACTAAGGCCGAACCCAATCATCTCCACTAGCATCTCACTAAGGCCGAACCCAATCATCTCCACTAGCATCTCACTAAGGCCGAACCCAATCATCTCCACTAGCATCTCACTAAGGCTGAACCCAATCATCTCCACTAGCATCTCACTAAGGCTGAACCCAATCATCTCCACTAGCATCTCACTAAGGCCGAACCCAATCATCTCCACTAGCATCTCACTAAGGCCGAACCCAATCATCTCCATTAGCATCTCACTAACGCTGAACCCAATCATCTCCACTAGCATCTCACTAAGGCTGAACCCAATCATCTCCACTAGCATCTCACTAAGGCCGAACCCAATCATCTCCACTAGCATCTCACTAAGGCCGAACCCAATCATCTCCACTAGCATCTCACTAAGGCCGAACCCAATCATCTCCACTAGCATCTCACTAAGGCCGAACCCAATCATCTCCACTAGCATCTCACTAAGGCTGAACCCAATCATCTCCACTAGCATCTCACTAAGGCTGAACCCAATCATCTCCACTAGCATCTCACTAAGGCTGAACCCAATCATCTCCACTAGCATCTCACTAACGCTGAACCCAATCATCTCCACTAGCATCTCACTGAGGCCGAACCCAATCATCTCCACTAGCATCTCACTAAGGCCGAACCCAATCATCTCCACTAGCATCTCACTAAGGCTTAACCCAATCATCTCCACTAGCATCTCACTAAGGCCGAACCCAATCATCTCCACTAGCATCTCACTAACGCTAAACCCAATCATCTCCACTAGCATCTCACTAAGGCTGAACCCCAACATCTACACTAGCATCTCACTAACTCAACAATCAATTACCGTCACAAGCATCTTGCTAACATCGCCTCCACTAGCATACAGACTAGCATTCCACAGAGACAGCTGGAATCCCACTTGCTTTCTTCATGCCACACTGAGTACATGTACAAACACACACACACACACACACAAACTTCCCCGTCCCTCTGCCACGCTGCTACACCAACTGTCATCATTGGCTGGCAGCCCTGCGCAGCGTCTGTTAGCACCGCTATCCCTCGAGAGATTTCACACAACTATCCTAAAACAGCTGGGCCCGTAACCTGGCCTGTTACCCCAGGCTGGTAGGTAACCAGGCTAGAGTTAGAACAGCCGGGCTAGTAACCAGGCTAATAACCAGGCTTACGTTAAAACAACATGGCTCGTAGCCGGGCTTAATAACCAGGCCAGAGTAAGAACAAGCAGGCTAGTAACCAGGCTAGTAACCAGGCTAGTAACCAGGCTAATAACCAGGCTTACGTTAAAACAACATGGCTCGTAAACGGGCTTATAACCAGGCCAGAGTAAGAACAAGCAGGCTAGTAACCAGGCTAGTAACCAGGCTAGTCACCAGGCTTATGCTAGAACAACTTGGCTAGTAGTCAGGCTTATAAACCGGCTATGACAGGCAGAGTAACCATACTAGCGCTGAAACAACCGGGCTAGTAGTGATGGGAATCTGCAGGGACCTCACGATACTATTTTATTCCGATGCCGATACAATATGTTCTGCAATTCCGTAGTGGGGATAAGATATTATGAATGAGTGAATATAACCCACTAAGAGATGTCCACTTCCACTTAGAGATGTCCACTTCTTACTTTAGTCTTACTTTTATTTTAATATATTTTATTTATAATTTTCTATTTTATAGTCTTATCTTCTATGCTTGTAATTTACTTTTGTTCGGAGCACCTGGAACGAAACAATTCCCCCCTGGGATTAATAAAGTTTTCTGATTCTGATGATATTCAGTACAATTCAATCTTCAGTGTGGTATGACCTATGGTTAGAACCAGGGGCGTAGCCAGGAGGGGGGGGGGGGTATTTTAAGTGCAATATTTATTCATAACGTCGGATTATAATACTTTAAATAAGAATGATAAGTCAAAGTTAGATCAAATTAATAATGCAAATGTTTCAGCTCTCTTTAGACCGTTTCCGTGTAGGAAACGTTTTTTTTTTTTAATATATATATATATATACTGGGGGGGGGGGGGCAGCGGGGTGGACGTCCTCTGACCAGGAGGGGCCGTGGCCCCCCATGGCCCCCACGTGGCTACGCCCCTGGTTAGAACGCTGTCATTTGTTGATCCTGACTTCATTGTACCATGCATACATCTCAATGTGTAATTCGGCTGTGTTTCTATCCTAATTTCATGATACATTTTACAGTAATAGAGCCAGACTGTATAGCGTTGAACAAACATAATTATGACAAACATTCCTTTTCACTGGTTGTTCAACTACTAGTCCTGTCTGTTTGAAGAAGGACAAGGGGATGAAAAACAAGGGGATGACAAACGGCTGTCATCTCCTCTCTCT
Source organism: Gadus chalcogrammus (assembly GCF_026213295.1). Lineage (NCBI taxonomy): Eukaryota > Metazoa > Chordata > Actinopteri > Gadiformes > Gadidae > Gadus > Gadus chalcogrammus. The sequence continues at coordinate 3,718,052 of NC_079417.1, forward strand.
GCATCTCTTAGTTTGACATCACCTCATCTAAAGGTCCTCTCTATTTTGGTCTCCTGCGGTGAGCCCTCAGTGTGTGGTGTTAGTTTCGCGTTGTTTTAACCTGAGCGAGTCTGTCCCTGGAAATCTCGGAAGCCAAGTTATAATAAGGTTACATATGAATCTTATTCCTATTGAGAATGAAGCAGGAAAAATGTTTCTGAAAACAGCAGAAAACACAGATACTCGCACGCGCAACACACACACACACACACACACACACACACACACACACACACACATGCACACACACACACACATCCACGTCAAAAGTGAAAAAATGTGTGTGACTCCTGACGCTCCTAGTTCTGCCTCACGTCCTTGTTTGCTGAAGTGTTTGTTCAGCGGGAGAGATCCTTGTGAGAGGAGCTCACACATGCGCTCTCAGTTAAACTGTTGCTGACGCATCTCTAGTTCATTCAACAACGTAGAGACGCGTTCATTGGCGTTAGCACATCAGACTCCACAATGTCTAAATATTTAACCTATAACTTATGTTACACGTGTGTTACGCTACGTACCTTTTTCAGTCGGCTTCAAGATCAAGATGTGAGCTTCTTTCAAGAGAGACAGGGACTCTGACGTCCAAATCGAGTCACACGAAAACAATGTCACCGTAACTGGGATGTCTTTTTGTGCATAAATAGGTTTGCCAGGCAAAGTATTTGCCAGCATCCAAATCACGGAGTCTTCATTCCTTATTGCCAGTGTGTTGTTGGGTGGAGGGCAAAGTCATAGTTCTGCCTCCTGTGCGACCAACGACGAGTTTGGTTGACAATCCCATCGGATGGAGAGCCCGTGCCTGCGCGCACCAGATGCGTAAACTGGGCGAATGGGTGTGACCGCGCAGACACGCGCAGGCGCTCTAATAACACCGCCCTCCAAATCAAAGATTATTTAACTCCGTCTCAAAGTTATTCAATAAAAAAATAATGGAAAGAAAGGACGAACGAAACATTGCTAGAAAGAGAATAAGACAGAACAATTATAATTGAACGTATACGTTATGTGAAACTCTGCCAACGCCAGATGTTCCTGCTGCTACGTCGGGGAGGTGTAGAGGTGCATCCCTTTTCTCTCAGATGTCCTTATTCCTCCATCTCTATGGTCCTGCTCCAGATCCACTCTGATCCGGTTCCAGGTCATCTCCTGGCTGGTTCGTTCAAGGCCTTCCCTAGCCCTGGCACAGTTGTCCTTGGCAGAGATATATGGAGGTATTTTAAGGAATGAGCCTTTTTCCTGGATAACAGAGATCCATCTCTCTCTCTCTCTCTCTCTCTCTCTCTCTCTCTCTCTCTCTCTCTCTCTCTCTCTCTCTCTCTCTCTCTCTCTCTCTCTCTCTCTCTCAGCAGTCAGATCCGTCCATTTTGCTCCTCAGACTCCACTCCAGCCGACCTTTTCCATCCTCTAGTTTTAGAGGATAGTTAGTTTTCCAAACGTACAAGTCTGAAACAGCCTACTACAACATGCAAAATGTTGTGCAATGTAAGATTGTGTGGTGGCATATATATATATATATATATATATATATATATATATATATATATATATATATATATATATATATATATATATATATATATATATATGCCACCACACAATCTTACATTAATATACATCAATACATGTTAGAATTTAAACAAATAAAATAGATTTTGGTTTTCACCAATCAATGGATGCACATAAATAGACTGAGACTTGTCTGACAGAGCTAAACGAATAGTGTGTTCACAAGCAAACCGTTGGAGATTGGTTTTGTGTTACAAATTCGCTGTGATATAAATTCGTCATGTTGTGAATCACTCATCGCTCCTATCAATATCAGAGTAAGATGGTGTTTACGAGCATTGTATTCTGGGATGCAACGTTAGTTCATTTCGACACAACGTCCAACTTTAACAACGTCCAACATGTCCAACTTGTAAACTGTGGGCTTGGCAGCGGCTCCAGTGGAGATGTCCCAGATATGAATTGTCCTCACCCTTCTCTTATCTATAAATGTCGAGTCATCCGACTCCATGGGGGGTCCGAAGGAGCCTTTATTGCGGTCAGGACTGGGTTGAACCAGATCGGAGTGTAAGGCAGGCAGCTGCCGGGGGGACCCACGGGGGGTTGCGACCCCTCATCCAGATGCCATTAGCAACTCCAAGGGCGGCCTCTTGATGGGGAACCAGTTGTCATGGAGACCCACAGCGTCTCTGTTCTGACAACAGGCCGTTGCATGATGGGAGTTGTAGTAAAATGAAGAAGCCAAGAGATCTTTTTATTTAAGTGTACGGTATCCGGTAAGAAATATTAAATATTTCTACTGGAAAATTCCACAGATTCACTGAAAATGTCATGCTAATGGCCACGATACATGTTGTTTTTCAACCTATTCTTATGCAGATTGTTAAAGTAATCGCGGTTTTATATTGATATTTTTCATATTGTGCGCTGCTGCCACAACATATTCCCCCTCAGGGATAATCAAAGCATCCTCATTATCTTATCTCTCTCATGTGTCGCGGAACAACAGCATGACTGCTAGCATGTGTTGAATGAGAGCAGCATGACTACCAACATGTATTGTATATAACTCAAACAGCATGACTGTTAACTTGTCTTGCATAAGAAAAGCATGACTGTTAACATGTAATGCATAAGAATAGCATGACTGTTAACATGTCCTGCATAGTAACAGTAGGACTGTTAACATGTCCTGCATAGTAACAGCTGGACTGTTAACATGTATTGCATCAGAACAGAATGACTGTTAACATGTCTTGCATAAGAAAAACATGACTGTTAACATGTCTTGCATAAGAACAGAATAATTGTTTACATCTCTTTCAGAAGAACAGCATGACTGTTAACATGTTTTGCATAAAAACAGTATAATTTTTAACATCTCTTGCATAAGAACAGTATCATTTTTTAACATGTCTTGAATAAGAACTGCACAAATGATAACATGTCTTTAATAAGAATAGTGTGACTGCTAAGACGTCTTGTATAAGACCAGCACTGCTGCTAGCATGTCTTGTATAAGAACGGGAAAGACAGAGAGCTGATAGCCCTCCCCCCCTGTGGGCCAACAGAACCGAAATAGCACGGCTCGATCGTAAAACAGAAACGCTCTCACACACAAGGGGCGACGGCGAGGTCAGTCGCCTCAACCTTATCGCTGAGAGTGCTTCAGAGCTTCAGATGAAGGAGAGGGAGGGGGTGAACCTCGGTAGGTCTAGTTAGAGGGGAGAGGCACCAGGACTAACACGCATGTGCTTACAAGTACACACCGGATGATACGATAACTTTATTTACTGTTGAGTCATGCATCACGCTTTAATCCAAAGCTACTTAGAGTGTATTCAGATACATGTCATTAGGAGCAGTTGGTGGCTAGGGGACATCTGGCTCAACGATGCCTATGCTGGGGACATTGGGCACAGACCTCTTCAGCTGTGAGTCAGACTGACCAACCATTAGACTACCCTGACCCCCCCCCCCCCCTGACATGAACATACAATCAAAGAGCTACAGAAACCCTAATAATCGGTGTGTTGAGTGAGGTTCACTCCCAAAAACCTTTTCTAAACCTTTTTTTAATTTTTTTTTTAACCTTTATTTTTCCAGATAAAACATTAAGAACAGTTTCTTATTTACAATATTGATCAATATTGACCTTCCATTGAAATCATGTCACACGGCGTCGATAATGCTACGGCAGGAAGGCGGTCGAGTTGGTGTAAAGACCGGGGGGGCTGAGCAGAACGTAGGGGACACGGGTATCACAAGTCTGGCGGTAAACAGCCTGCACACCACGTGGGACTGGTTTCGCTGTTGTTTGAGCCTGAACTCTGCAGGGTACATCTGCTAACGTCTTTCAAAGGGTCTCCTGGGAAGACGGTAATGAATAATAAGAACGTCAACTCAGGAGGAAAGTGTAGGGGACGGCGGGGCAATGGGACACCGGCTTGTTCAAGACCCTTCCGCTCCTTCTTTGAATCCTCTGCTGTGACATGTGATCAGGTGCTTTCGAGAGCCGGTGCAGCGCTTCTTGTCATGGAGAGACGGGCGCGTCGACTGGTGATGGATGGGCCCTGGCATTTCGGTCGCCAGGGAAACGGCGGTGTTTGAGGGTGTGTTTTTTGCCGCAGTGAGTGGAGGGGGACAGATGTGTGGCTTGCGACGCTCGAACGTGACATGCGAGGTTTCCCGGTCCCTGACTGAGAGATGGGTTCAACTGAACAGTCGGCGGGCTTCTCAAGAAGTGTCTACACACACACACACACACATACACACACACCTGGTCTAGCAACAGAGATGACTAGAATGATACGGATGCTAATATATTAGCATCCACTCACACCAGTCATACTGCAGTTGCTGTATGACTGGTGTGAGTGCGTTTGTACGAGAGTGTGTTTCGGTGTGTTTGTGCGTGCGCAAACCGCATGCGTGTGTGTTTAGTTGACACGCCCGTGTGCGTTGGGTGCGTGTGTTTCTCGGTCTTTGTGCGTGTTATTTTGGCTTGTGGAAGACTCAAGGGGAAAACGGCAGCGGAGAAAATAACTTTCCTGAGTGCCCAGCTGCACCACCAGGGCCCCCGAAGTCCCCCAGGATTTCCCCCCTGAAGAGCAGACCCACTCCGGGGCCTGCTGCTGAGAGCCTGTCAGCATCCACACAACCCTTCCAGTGGAAATACCTTGGCCGGGTCTCCAGTGGCTAATGGGTGGCTACATTTTCATAAGGAACTAAACTCCGGTTCCTAGAGACACAGAATCCAGTCTCCAGAGTTTGGAGGGAACCATCGGGAGGTGGTCGCGGTGGTCACGGGGCCCGGAGGGAGTTGTAAAGACGTCAAATCGGCTGATTCAGGGTAGGGGTGGAAACCAAGACAGAAGGGTTCAACTTTACAGTCCGCCCCACACTGCTGTGTGGGAGCGCAGGATGTGCAGGTACGGAACAGAACAAGCCCCGCCCACCCTGTGCCAGGACGGATCAGGGGGGACGTCACCAGTGACACTTCACCCCCTCGTGCACTTCTCGAGGACACACACACGTCACACACACACACACACACACACACACCATATGCTATCTGCACTAATCCCCACACAGGTGCAACCAACCCCCCCCCCCACCCCCTCCTCCCCTCGGCACTGTGGGTAAAATTAGTGCGCCGGTAAATCCACCTAACCCCGGACGGGCGACCGTATCGGCCCCGCCGTGTCGCCCCGGCCCCCCGGCTGTTAACGGGGTCTCGCTTACCAACCCCGCGTTCCAGTGTCGCCGTGGTAACCCGAGACCGCGCTGGCCAGAGATGGAGCAGCAGGATATAAAGGCCACTGAGGTTTCCAATCGTAACGTTTCGCTTTCGGCGTTGGCCCGACATCGGAGTCGGCGGCTTTGGGGGACGTCCCGGTCCCGGAGGGGTCCTGGTGGGGGAAGCCGGGAGGGAGGAGAGGAGGAGGAGACGCGGACAATTAAATGCTCTTAGCGTCGTGTGGAATAACAAACGTTTCGGTTCGAAATAGCAACATTTAAAGTGCCGCTCATGTCTGGCTGCTCTCCGAACACTTAGCCTCCTGTTTCTTGCTGAGGGCAGCAGATATGAAAAGTGCATAAAACAGATTGTGTTGCTCATCTCTGACACCCCTGACACACAAAATGGCCGCGTAACAACTGTGAAACCAACACCAGGCGGCACGGCTCTATCTGGAGATATTTTCCAAGCAGGTTTTATGATGGATATTTCCAAAGGCCTTCTCATTTATCGTATTTATAAAGCCCTTAATCACAGTTACAGTCTCCAAGGGCTTTAGGCCCCCCCCCCCCCCTCCTGCTTGTTCACCATCCTGACATAATCCCAGCTACTGTAGTGTCCATGAGCAAGCCCGGTACAAATGTAAGACCTTTCTGTGAAACTGCTCCCCTCCGAGCGGTGAATCCAGAGAACACAGAAGCAAACACCTTCTCTGTGGGGAAAACAGATGCAGCAATACCAAATTGAAACAGGGTTTATTTTGAGTAAAAAATAAAAAGAAAGGAAAAATGTGTATCTGAAAATGATTTAATTCTAGTTTGTGCCAAGCAAATAAAATCTGAAAGATTAAAAGTCCTAACCATCACATGGACACTTTTAGCTTCAAAGCACTTACAATAATATGAGACACGATCACACTGGTCTGGGGGAGGTTTACACGTCTAACAGCGGTAAGATGTGTGATGTTTCACCTCGGAGAGCTATGGCCCTGCAAACTATTTTCAACGGCCAAGACATCACTTCAACGGCCAGAAGCTGGAGCACGGTTTCCCAAAGGGGCATGTCGCGCCCACAGAGAATACAGGACTCTGGATGTTGGACCTAGCGAGGGTGAACGGTGAAATTGAAATGACCATCTTCAGGAAGGAAGCTTTTGCTGGAAGATCAAGTCAATCGTTGTTCGTGTTCCAAGTATCTTTGTGGTAATATAACCCTTTATCCCCACTTTGGCGATTCCGATGATATGAGTCAATGAAGCGTGGTCTTGTGCGAGAGACGAAGGAGAATTGCCAAGGAAGTGACATCACTCGGCGCCATCACCTCCCCCTTAGACTTTCACTTTATTTGGTGACTCTTGAAAGTCTGAGTTGGAACCAACGGGCAGAGTTTTCCTGGACTGAACCATCTGTGACAGATCAGAGGAATGGAACAGGAACATGGCAATCTTTTATTTACCTTTTATAGACACATTATCGTGTGGTTTGAAACCAGATCCCAGGGAATGGTGGATAAACGACTGTCTCCGGTTCTGAATCCAGGGCGGAGAACTCTACGGAGTTTACTGAGGAACCCCAAAGAACAAGCTACTAAGAACATACTAAACCTGTGAGATATGCGAGCGGGGAACGAGATGTTCTCACCGCCGAGACACGATGCCACAGGTTAACACACACACACACAGGGGGCATGTATACACACAGGCGCAATGAAATAGAGATGAGTAGACTACATACTAAACGGAGGCAGATGCAACATTACACAACCTTCTCTTCACTCTGAGAAGTACAGCAAACATAATAAAATGCTATGTCAGAAGAAAGCACTCGCAAACAAACAGACGCTTTATAAAGCTTGGAATAAATACGCAAAATTGGAAGCAGCTGGCTTGGCAGTGGCTGCAACTGTGACCTGCAATCACATGAAAACACATTTCTGCTTCTGTGGCTTCCTCTCCTGAGAGCCAGTCACTAAAGAAGAAGAAGGGAAAACGCTTTTCCAGCAGGAAGAAGGGAACACGCAAGAATGCCTTTGGAAAACCTCAACCCGTCTAGTAGCCACCCATGGACTTGAACGCAACCCTGAAACACAGGCAATAAAAATGGTGGATGTTGCTATAGGGCTGTCCAGGAAAAACAGTTATGTTATATTTCTGTGGTGATGTTTGTATTACGGGTGTGTGTTTTCGGAGCGAGGGGATGGACGTGTTTGTCCACTGGCTGTGGCGGCCTGGTCGCTTGGAGTCCGACCGACGCACGCTGTCCACTCCTCTTGTCCCCACCCTCCACACATAGGAAGCAGTAGTATCCTTAAATACGAGTCTTTATGAGTACATGAGAATGTTCACGATCGTTTACGAACAATTGTGAAAGGTGTTTTAATTGTATAATAGTTCAATGATGTCGGTGACACTCAAATGTATCATTAAATTACTGCGTCATGCAAATAAACTGCATAGTAGCCTAGGGATACAGATTCATTAAGGCTTTTGACTTTTAAGGTAATTAACAAATCAGGAGCCATAAGAATCGTATAAGTGTCCGTGGAAGGCAGCGTGTTCCTTTTGGTTGCGTAACATGATCATTACTGATGTTCTCTGGTGCTGTGTAGACGGTGTTTCCAGTAGCCCTGGTCTCGCTGTCTGACCTGAACAGAGGTATGCCTCACTCCAGAACACCAACCAGCATGGATGCAACCGACCTGGGTTGACGCAGGACTGGCGCTCCTGCACGTGATGTTTTCACCGCAGATTGGAATGGTGTTTCCACCGGAGCTGCCGGAGTGACAAGACATTCTCTCTCTCTCTCTCTCTCTCTCTCTCTCTCTCTCTCTCTCTCTCTCTCTCTCTCTCTCTCTCTCTCTCTCTCTCTCTCTCTCCCCCTCTCTCTCTCCCCCTCTCTCTCTCTCTCTCCCCTGCTCTCTCTCTCTCTCTCTCTCTCTCGCTAGCTCTCTCTCTCTCTCTCTCTCTCTCTCTCTCTCTCTCTCTCTCTCTCTCTCTCTCTCTCTCTCTCTCTCTGTGTCAACGAAAATGGTCCACCCGCTGACATCGCTATGCTAGATGCTTCACTGCTAAGCTTGCTACCTGCAACAGAGCCAAGCAATGAATTAATAACAGCTTTGGCTGCAAAACACTGATCAATATAGGCAACAACAAAGCATACACTGTCATGAAATGTCGTAATATGGAGCTGGGTCAAACTCGAGCATGTATTTATCTATAATTAAACAAATAAAACACTAGGCATATAAAATAAAGGTAATAACAATGGCAAGAAATGGCCGCCAGTTTTCTGGTCATTCTCGTGAAGCCTTCCAGTTTGTTTTTTATAGGGGGCAGGGGGACTATGATGCTGGCCTTGCTCAGGGGCATCAGGTGATGCCCGTCATGACACCCTTCTCTTTCTCTATGCCTAGACATGACCATATCGCCATCGGCAACCGTTACCACAAGGACATTCGTTTCAGATGAGTTGAATGGTTGATTCATCGTCAGACGTCTCGTCATGTGCTGCACACATGTATACTTGTCTCTGTCTCTTCCATTCCTCCATTCCTTCCACCTCTCTTTATATCACGCCTCGTCACTCTCTTATTCTCCCTTTAAATCTAAACCTTCATCTTTCTCCATCAATAGCTTTTTCTCTTATTCTTCTTCCCCCCCACCATCTCTCTTTGTCTAGCCAGTTCTCCGCTCCAACTCTCCCTCTCTCTCTTTCTCTCTCTCTCTCTCTCTCTCTCTCTCTCTCTCTCTCTCTCTCTCTCTCTCTCTCTCTCTCTCTCTCTCTCTCTCTCTTTCTTTCTCTCTCTCTCTTTCTCTCTCTCTCTCTCTGTCCCTCTCCCTCTGTCCCTCTCCCCCTCTCTCTCTCTCTCTCTCTCTCTCTCTCTCTCTCTCTCTCTCTCTCTCTCTTTCTTTCTCTCTCTCTCTCTCTCTTTCTCTCTCTCTCTCTCTGTCCCTCTCCCCCTCTCTCTCTCTCTCTCTCTCTCTCTCTCTCTCTCTCTCTCTCTCTCTCTCTCTCTCTCTCTTCCGCTCTCTCTCTCTCTCTCTCTCTCTCTCTCTCTCTCTCTCTCTCTCTCTCTCTCTCTCTCCCTCCCTCTCTCTCTCTCTCTCTCTCTCTCTCTCTCTCTCTCTCTCTCTCTCTCTCTCTCTCTCTCTCTCTCTCTCTCTCTCTCTCTCTCTCTCTCTCTCTCTCTCTCTCTCTCTCTCTCTCTCTCTCTCTTCTCTCGTGAGAGACCGTTTTTTTTATTTCTCCTGAGCAGACACCAGGTGTGCGGTAGGCCAGACGATGTCAAAACAACAACAACATACACACACACACACACACACACACACACACACACACACACACACACACACACACACACACACACACACACACACATACACACACACATTCAGCTGGCTGCCACAGTGCACACACACACACACACACACACACACACACACACACACGCACACACACAGATACACGGCTGATGCTGAAGAGCTACAGAGAGACCTGGAGACGTCGATAAAGGATCTTCCAAGTCATCTAAAACAGAAACGGTTTGAACGTGTTTAGGTCGGCTCTGATTGGTTCAGCAGTGGCTGGAAGCGTTCTGATGGTTGTAGGACTTAGGACTGAGATGTTCCCTGACAGGGATGCGTGTCAATGAAAGAAATGAAAAGCTTTCCCCTCAATCAAAACCAACATATAAGGAGACAGACGACGCATGCAATGCTTGTTGTGGTTTTGTATTTGTGGATTTAATTGAAAGCAGATGGAGAATTCTCTCTCCAGCATGAAGCTCCCCACACAGAGTGAAGACAACTTACAAGATACGACAAGATAACAACTAGATAACAACTAGATAAAGACACAATGTCTGAGTTGTTAGGGTTATCGTTCGTAGCTACTGTCATTTTTTGTGTTTGTGTAGTGTAGTACTTTGTGATTGTACTGCAGTGTTTAGTGTGACTACTGCAGTATTTTGTGGTTTCACAGCAGTGCTCCTAAAGCATAGATTAACAAAGGCATTCCTTTATCTTATCTTATCTTATCGTGCATTTCTTTGTCACTGGCAGAAGACTGCTTGTCAATCAATCAATCCGTGAAGGGCTTTAACACGACTGCCAATCAGGGGTGAGATTTCAACACGGCAGGCAAGACTTGAAACTAAATCCACTGGCTTGTTTCCTCGAGGCGTTCCTGAACTGAATCCCATCCAGAGTTTCCCATCTGCCTTTGAGTCACTTCACTCCAGAGATATCATTTATCAGACCAAAGACAACCCCCACGTCACACTGTTACCAGATGACAGATAGAAACAAGTCGGTTTGGAGGGGTAATATCTTATCTAATCTTTATTAGATGGACTCTCTCCATTAATTGTGGGTTTGTTAAAGGCCGTGGGGTAGTGAGCCTATTGTTTGTCAGCTGGGGTATCAATGATGTAGCGGGTGACTCCTGCCTTACCCACATCACAATTCTGCAGGGAGAATATGGCAGATTATAACATTCAGAACAATATAATGTGTTGTGATTATCTGGTGGGAACGATAATCAGTTCGCTTCACAAAGGCAGCCGGCTGTTTCCGAGGTTATTTCTTACTCCATTTCTGCCGTGATTCCTGCTCGTTTCCGAGACGTTTAGCGAGGAAGAGGAGAAGGGTTTGGAATCGAAATTGTCTGGGTCGGGAAATGAGATAAGATTAAGTGTAAGTGAGAGCTCTTCAGTTTCATCTCCTCCACTTCCAGAAGGCACCCAGGGCCAGCACAACCAAGTGAGTTTCATTTCCCACAGAATCAAACGCAAGCCTCTTCGTTCTGCCTCCTTCCCCCCCCCCCCCTCCCTCTCTGCCACACTCTGCCTCCTTCCATTCCTCCCTCCGTCCCCCCAGAACAACAATAACCTGGGCGGCCGTGTTGGAAGATGGAAATGTATTCTTTCCATTTGGGTGTTGTAGATTCTGCGGAGGGCTGGCCAGCGCGATGCCAGGGGAGCTCGCTGAATGGAACCTCTGTTCTAGACCACTGCATGTCCCAGCCGGGTCTGGGATCCAGAATCACTCTGTGGTTTTTGGGAGCGCTCCAAGCGCAGGAGCTTCTAGTCGTCCCCCTCCTTCTTCTCCTCCCCCTCCTTCTTCTCCTCCGCCTCCTCCCCCTCCTCCTCCTCCTCCTCCTCCTCCTCCTCCTCCTCCTCCTCCTCCTCCTCCTCGAGTTGATACACACACACACATACTGTGTGTGTGTGTGTGTGTGTGTGTGTGTGTGTGTGTGTGTGTGTGTGTGTGTGTGTGTGTGTGTGTGTGTGTGTGTGTGTGTGTGTGTGTGTGTGTGTGTGTGTATGTTAAAGGGTTGAAGGGAAGCCAACAAACAGACACACATGTTTTTGCGCTCTCTAACCTGCATCCACCTCCTCCCCTCCTTCTCACCTCCTCCCTCCCTCCCCTCCTTCTCACCTCCTCCCTCCCTCCCCTCCTTCTCACCTCCTCCCTCCCTCCCCTCCTTCTCGCCTCCTTCTCCCCTCCTTCTCCTCTCCTTCTCCCTCTCCTCCTCCTCCTCCTCTCCTCCTCTTCTATTTCTCTTCTCCCCCTCTCCTCCTCTCCTCCTCCTCTCCTCCTCTCCTTCTCCTCTCCTTCTCCCTCTCCTCCTCCTCCTCCTCCTCTCCTCCTCTTCTATTTCTCTTCTCCCCCTCTCCTCCTCTCCTCCTCCTCTCATTTACATTCAGGGCATTTAGCAGACGCTTTTATCCAAAGCGACTTACAATAAGTACATTTGTCATAAGAAGTGCATCAATATATCGCTGTCGGTACAGAAAGGATGTTCATAGAACCAAGGGCAAGTACAACAATCGCTAGGCTAACCAATTCCCCGTGTTCCAGCCATGATAGCAGCTACTGCAGTTGCTACACAGTTAAGTACTATAATACAATACGATACAATACAACACAACACAACACAATACAGTGTACAATGGTGGCCAGAAGGGGGAGGGTGGCTGTGCAGAGTCGAGGTGGACTCTGAACAGGTGAGTCTTGAGTCTTTTTTCGGAAGATAGTGAGCGACTCTGCGGTCCTGAGAGCGGCAGGGAGCTCGTTCCACCTCTCCTCCCCTCCTGTTCTCTTCTCCCCTCTCCTACCCTCCTCTCTCCTACCCTCCCCTCTCCTCCTCTCCTCCCCTCCTGTTCTCTCCTCCCCTCTCCTCCCCTCCCCTCCCCTCTCCCTCCTTCCTTCCTTCCTACTCTCCCCCCCTCCTCCCCGGGCCCCCTGTCAGGTCAGAGGCCCATAGAGTACCCTTGCACCCTCCTACCTTCCGTCCTTCACTGAGCCTGGACGACAGGAGGAGAGGGGGGAGCAGATGGGAGGCGGAGGGAGAGAGGAGAGGCTGAGTCGTCTTGGGAGGCCGCGGAGACACCGGAACACACAGCGCCGCCGCCACGCAAGCTCACCGGACACGCTGTAAGGACGCCCCCAATCGTAAACATAAGGTCTCCCAGCCCTGTTCAAAGCCACTGCCCAGCCAGCCCGACTCACGATGAGGCTTAGCCTGCACCGCTGAACAAAGCTCCGTTCATTAGAACCATCGCTGGAGCA
>NC_079417.1:3738405-3900905 GCF_026213295.1 Gadus chalcogrammus
CGAGTCCAAACGAGATGAAGGGTTTTCTGACGCACATGGTGTTTCGCCAGCGGGTTCCCTTGGTCGTGGATAACAGAAATCAACACAGAGGGGGATTGTATCTGCAGTCAACACTAGAGCAGATGCTCCATTAAAGTGAATGCCTTCTTCTCTATTAACTGAGATCTGATTTTCCCCTTCAGCATTCTTGTTTTCCCCGGGCCCGGGGGGAGCCAGCGCCTCAGAGCCCAGGAATGCTCTGGGAAGGGCACCACGCTGCCAGCGGTTTCTCCTCTGAACCAGCGGTTGTTCTTCTGAACACTGCACGCAGCGATGGCTGAGTCACGACCGGCTCCACTGCTGAGAGAGCGATTTGTGCTGATCCAGATGGAGAGAGAGGACGTAGAGCCAATGACACGACCGATCTCCAAGTCGAACGCTGGGTTTGTGCCGTTTTTTGTTGGACGCCGAGCAATCCGCTGTTTGGATGCCTGCACTTCACACTGACAATGAAATCGATTTCAGAAGACCAATTCTTTTGACGACTATCAACAAAACTATTAGAAATTCGATGGTTCCTGGTTCGACTGGTGACAGCGGGAGTATCTCGACCAACTGCCATAGGGCCCAACTGCCAAACTTGGTTTGGAATATTTGGTAGGAATATGGTGGGAATTTTTCAAGAGATTCTTCTTGAGATTCTTCTTGTCGGACTTGATGTAAGACAGAACCTAGTGAACCAGCTGGTCCGGTCCTGAAGGATATTTTATGATATTGTATTGGATATATACGGTGGTAGGCCCAACGAAGGACCAGGCTGGGGCCAGGTGCAGGGCATTACCCAGCGTTATCCTGAGTTCGTCTGTCGCCATCCAACGACCAGACCCTAGGGAGGGGGGGGGGGGAACAGCGGGTACTTTAGCAGCCTTTGATGAGGATGCCGATTGAGGTTGACGGTGGGTGGTTCATGTTGTGGCACCCTGTCTGACCCCCCAGCGCCTCAACAGACACGGACACCCCCCACCCCACCAACGCCTCACCCTTTCCCTAACAAGCGGATTCCAGGGAGGCCCTGAGTGACCCCCCCAACCCGACCCCCACGCTGGCCCCTCGTTCGACCTGAGGGCCGGAGCAGCCTCGTGAATTTCACACTGGGACCACAGGACGTTAACTCTGAGCTATTCCCCCCCCCCCCCCCCCCCCCCCCCGCGTCACAGGAGGAGAGAGTGTGCGGGAGCCGGCCCCTTCTTTGTTCTGTTCTTATTTTGGTTTTAAACCCGCTAGGCTCGGTTATCTCCCCTGTCCCAGGCAGGGAAGTGTGGTGGACGAGAATAGGCTCCGGGTGGGGGGGAGGGAGGGTGCGGTGGGGGGGTATCTGGCGGTATCAGGGGCCTATCAGTGCCCCCCCCCCCCCCCCCCCCCCTTCCCCAGGCCTGCGATAATACACACATCCATCAAACGGCCGGAACATGGCGGGTGAAACGCCAGCCACCCCTGCTATTCCAGGAGCGTCGGTTTGGAAACACCAGACCTTGACTGACAGGACCGTTGTTGTGGTCCTTGTGAGGCTCCCCGCAATCTGACAGACAAGAGGCACGTCTTGTCTCTCGGATAACAATGACCCTCGGACAACTGCTTTCTCAGCGTGCTGGGCTTTGTGATTTTAATTCAGTAACTTGACTTCAACGTAGCTCAACACCCGGTCACTTCTGCCCCCCCCACACACACACACACACACACACACACACACACACACACACACACACACACACACACACACACACACACACACACACACACACACACACAGACACGCACTTCCCTAAATATTAGGGGTGTAACGGTACACGTATTTGAACCGAACCGTCACGGTACAGGCACTTCGGTGCGGTTACAGAGGTGTACCGCGGTCCGTAAATGTGGCGTACATAGCGTTAATATGGCGAATGTAAAGGCTTGTTTTGCGGTGCGGAACTTAAAACTTGAAGTCGGAGTTCCCCCCGGACCGTTTAGCCTTGTTAGGCTCGGCTCCCACGTGCGTGAACTCCGCGTAGTAGCAGTAGCAGAGCGCGATCGCGACTGTGTGTGGATTGATGTCTACTAGCGAACTGAGAGCGAACTGCATGGCGAGCGACAACAGAAAACCGGAGCTTGAAGATGCCCCCCTGTCATTTAAATCCCAAGTGTGGGAGAACTTTGGATTCCAGGTTAATTATCACAATGGGGAAAGACGAGGGGACAAGTCGAAAGCTGTGTGCATACATTGTTCAACAGCGATCGTCTATGCAAATGGAAACACATCGAACTTGCACAAAATTTTCGCCCCCGGTACAATTTTAACGTGACAGCACCATCCAGGTGTTACTGTCACCGCTGCGAAATGAACAAAAGTTGTTCAAACCGTTCAAACCCAGCTCCCTACACTATTTAATCAACCCCTACACCTGTCTGGGAATTCAGAACGGGCAAATGCCATCACCAGGTCTATTGGTGTTTTCATTGCCTCTGACCTACGAGAGGCAATGAAAACACCAATAGATTATAAAATACATAAGCTGTAATTTAAGTTAAGGCTGCAGTTGCACTTTTATTTAATGATTGATATTTATATTTATGAGAACTTCAGAGCTTTAGAGAGCTGCAGGAATATATTACATACTCTTTGTTTACATACCAGCTTTAAGAGCCTAGACTGAGCATTAACACTGGATTTTTCATTAATTTTATGTTAGGGTTATTGGAGAATTGCATCATTTTATTTGTATGTTTCATACTGACAGCTAAAACTGTTCTGTTTAATTCGTAACTAATTAAACTTATGTTCGTTCTGTCAAGCAATCAGTTTTTTCACCATAACTATGAACCGAACCGTCCTGTACCGTACCGTGACTTCAAAACCGAGGTACGTACCGAACCGTGACTGTTGTGTACCGTTACACCCCTACTAAATATAGACTTCCCCTAATCCTGCAATCTCAAGGGAAGTAACAAACGCAGGCGTGTTGGTCAGCAGCACAAGCAAGTCATAGACGGAGCTGGAATATAGAAGGTGATAAAAACTCTCTTAAGACATCAGGATCCATGTGTGGGAGTTCTATCTGTGAGTCCTTTGTGTCTTTTTTTTTTCCACTTTTGGAGGCGCCACTGAAGGGTAATTGTATATTTTATGAGGCCTGGCTGCTGCAGTGCTTCCCCCTTGTGGAGGGGAAGCGAATAGCACCGACAGACAGACAGACAGACAGACAGACAGACAGACAGACAGACAGACAGACAGACAGACAGACAGACAGACAGACAGACAGACAGACAGACAGACAGACAGACAGACAGACAGACAGACAGACAGACAGAGACACACACACACACACACACACACACACACATATATATATATATATATATATATATATATATATATATATATATATATATATATATATATATATATATATATAAAGATGACGCTATTTACCATGGTGTTGAAAGTATAATATCATTTTTGTTGGATAGTTCCTCCAGTCACTAACTACTACTACTACTACACTGGTAATGACTAACTTATTACCTGGGTCCGTGGCTGGACCTTGGTAACTACTAACTTCCTTTGTATATAGTTTCCGTAACGTCTGTCGAGCAGGGTCCGGTGGGACGCTTAGTGAGACGTAATAAATCATCTGCGCAGTCCGATGCGGAGCGTGACTCCCTTGGTGGTCACCAAAGCTGGCTCATCGTAAGCTCCGCGACGCGACCCCCTGCTGGAGTTATTAGAAACACGATACCCTATCTAATAAAAACGGCAGATCCAATCTGCATTCTGGAACCAGCTATGTGCAGATCACTAGCACGCACCAGCGTCGTACATAACTGTGGAACCAGCTCCTTACAAAACTCTACAGTAGAACCAGCTCCTTACCGAACTTTGGATCCAGCTCCGTACGGACCTCTGCAACAAAATACAGACCTCTCGAACCAGTACTTTGCAGAACTCCAGATCCAACCCCTAACATAACTCTTGAATTTGCTCTTAAAATAACTCTGGATCCAACTCCTACTAGAACTCTCGAGCCAGTTCTGTACATACCTCTGGAACCAGCTGTTTACAGAACTGTGGAACCAAATCCTAGCCTGTATACTATAAGGACTGGCTTTAACCCAGTTCTAAATGCTTATAGCTCTTGCCCTTCTAAACAGATCAACAACAGCAAACAATATGTAGCAGGAACGTTGAGTCTTTAATGAGACCAAGCAGTTCCTTCTGTCCCTTTGACGCACAGTAAAATACAATTTATCCACAGATCACACGCACCTGCATTTAATGTTCACACAGCATGGACGCACACTTGAATTGAGGGTACATACAGCAGGAGGTCGTGGAAGCCAGTGACAGGAACATATACATGCTGTTTGTTTAGTCCTGATAACGATGACAGTGTGAGGGTCGTCTACAATGAGGCTGAACTTGTCCTTTTTTGCATCTCCCAAACCCACACGCTGTTCCCGGGCCTCCGAAACCCTGGCGTCTGCAGCCGTCCGCTCCCACGTACAATCCATCACGATTGGAGCATCTTGAATGTGAAAATATATATTTACATACAGTATGTATCTTCGGACCCGTTTTGAGGCCCCTGATTACGAAGCTAAGTCGTGTACAGATGAGGATGTATCCGTGGAGAATTACGAGTGCCTAAAGTAGCGTACACGCCATAACAAGATGGCCCTCAGGTTAAAGTAAACACCATAACGCACACCACAGACTCCTCCTTCGAACACATATTTTACATCATTTAAATTATTCACAAAACAAACGCACCCCCCACTGTTAAACTTTTCTCGAGAGTTAAATAACTAAAAGCGTAAAAACACAATCCCGCCTATCTCCAGTGTGTTGTGACATGTCTGCTTGCAGCGGCGGATGAAGAGTTTGGTCTGCACAGTAGAGGGTTAAAGACGGCGCCTCAGCTATCGCTAGCTTTAGCGCTAGCATCGGAGCAAACGGTGCGTTTTGTACAGCAGCAGGGCGAGGCGGCGGTGCAGCTTGTGTTCTTTAGGGCGTGCGTCTCCTCTCGCAGTCCGAGGACCGCCAGAGAGTCTCGTGTTGCCGCCTGGGCCCCCGGATGCCCCTGCGACGAGTCTCCCCGTATGGAAGGCTTCGGGGTGTCTTGAGGGCCCGGAAAACTCTCACAGCACCTCTGGGGAACACAGAACATAAAGAACTCAGAGTCACAACGTCCATGAAACCACAATACTAACCCCTATACTCTCGAGCGGCGCCTTGACTTCTAGATATCGCCACCTAGGCTACCGCGGTGTTAAGAGTCAACCTGCGCCTCACCACATATGCTGAACTTATTATGGATAAATACTGAGTTTAAATGATCGGTGAATGGCTGGATCAGTCCGGGGTAGGAGTGAAAACCCGCCAGCACTCAAGAGTGCCGGGACCTGGAGTCGTTCTACGTTGAGCTCTTAGCCTGGTGACCTTTAACCTCTGAACTGGTTGTAAAACAGGTGTTTAGGATTCCGACTCGTTAACCCGACACTAACTAACTGCAGGGGGTCTAACTGATGGCAGGAGCCGTGTGTTTGTGTGTGTGTGTGTGTGTGTGTGTGTGTGTGTGTGTGTGTGTGTGTGTGTGTGTGTGTGTGTGTGTGTGTGTGTGTGTGTGTGTGTGTGCGTGTGCGTGCGTGTGAATCGGTGAGTGTGACTGAATACGTGTGCATGAATGGTCGAATGCGTGTGCGCGTGATGCCCTTCAGAATACAGGAGATTGATGTGGAAAAGGTTAGTGAGAGATGGATGTCAACAGAAGCCTCTTGTCTTGACTGACATCAACACATGCTGGCCAGGCAAATCTAGGCAGGCCACGCTATGCTAGCCATTCTACACCAACTTTCTAGGCATCCTTGATTACATTAGAGTAGAAAGAATGGCACTAAAACACACACACACACACCCAGACGATTCTTATTTGTCTGCTAATTTGTACGATGTTCATCGTTAGGTGGATAGATTCTGGCTACCATGTAAGGCTCTCTGGAGCAGGTGTGTTATGTGGGGACTGGAGAGAGAGAGAGAGAGAGAGAGAGAGAGAGAGAGAGAGAGAGAGAGAGAGAGAGAGAGAGAGAGAGAGAGAGAGAGCAACAGGTGACAGGAGACGTGCGAGACCCTGTTTACTTTGGCTGAGATTCACCCCAGTCAGCCAGTCAGCCGGCCAGCATGTGGCCTGGGTCCCAAACCCCGGCCCCCCCGCACCCACAAAATTCAAGCTGTCACCAGGATAAAGATAACCAGCCAAGCCTCACATTACCCCCCCCCATCCCCCGCCCCCTCTCCCCCCTCCCTCCCCCCTCCCCCTCCCTCCCCCCTCCCTCCCTCCTCCAACCCTCCCACAACCAAGTGCACCTTCAGTTCTGCAGATCTAAGGATTAAAGGGGACCTATTACGCTTTTTCGACTTTTATGACCTATAAACGTTGTTATAATGATTGATAGTCATGTTTAACCATACACAAAAAACGATGTAGATTTTCGGGAAACTCTTCCTCTCATCTGGGCGCTTTCAGCCTTCTCTGTCAACGCTCCGTTTCGTCCTCCTCCGCCCCCTCGCCCCCCTCCTGCCAACCCAACTCCGTTGTGATTGGTTACCTTCCTTGAAGCGCGCGGGCGGGCAGATTTGACCAGGCATATGGGGGCGCGGCAGGAGTGCCTCTACGTAGATGATTTCCCGGAAATGTGAACAAGTCAATCGCAAACGTTGTCCCGAGTGTTTAGCGCTCTGCACAGCCACCCCAGACTGTCAGCAGGGAATACGTCGAAATGCATGTACGTCATTATTTGACACTTTAGTATGGTTAAACATGACTATCAATCATTATAACAACGTTTATGGGTCATAAAAGTCGAAAAAGCATAATAGGTCCCCTTTAAGTACAAGTCAACTACTAAACTATTCATACCTTAGTGCAGGTGAAGTTGCTAAAGGGGTAACTATCCCACCTGCTTCATTCATCACCCTCTTACCTGCCACATGTTGGGGCTTCATCGGACTAGCTTTCTTCATGAACGGCTCCTCGCTCTCGAAGGCCAGGATTGGCTCTGCGAGTGCATCACTCTGAGGCTTGTCCCGCCCTCCGTTGGTGCTATTGCCGTGATTGGTCAGTTGGATGATCTCTTCAAAGAGGGGCGGAGCCTCCTTCGCGGACAGACCGTTCTCCTGAAGGTTTGTCAGGCCGTTCACCATGTCGCCACCCGGCCCGCTGCAGAGAGACACAGCACGCTTATGATCAATAATATCAATAATCAATAACAATCAATAATCCCTAACATCTGAAACGGGCCACCAACCATTGGGCCACAGTCAGTGAGTTGTATTAATAAAGTAACGATTTTAACTTCAATATCAGTCTAACATTAAAGCGAGGCAATTGCAATAGTGATAACAAACACAATTTTCTGTTTGTTATCGTTGGACAGCTTAAAGACCCTGGTGGCGAGTGTTTCCAGGGTGAGAAGAGATCCAGAAAATTCTAGCTCACATGAAGGCTTGAATGCCTCTTAGCGGTTGCAGCATGGTAATGGTTAGTCACTGGCCTGCTAGCATTGGCAAGCTAAGATGAGAAAACATTAAATAGCACGTTTAGTCCCAGATGGGATATTAGGGTGTTCAATTCATGGTTCTGTAGCAGTTATGCTATCAGTCATGAGCAGCTAGCAGACTAAGATGCCAAGGCTCAGTTCTACTTGGACCACTTATGTCCTATATATATCACCATCTTGCATTGGTAGTGTAAAAGAAGATTAAAACTGATGCACACTTATTTCGACACCATGTCTCATGAGGCGTAGCTGTTTGTCATCGGATACGTCCAATAGAGATGGTACGGAAGACTTTGAATTCCCCATATACCCTAAATAGAGTAGGTAATGCTTGAAAGCAACCCTGATGAGCTCACTAGTGTGCTGCTAGCTGTCTAGATTAGCTTGCTAGAAGTATGCTCATGGTCAGCTATCGGTTGACCTATCTTTGGGTAGCAGTACACTGATTAACTTGCCAGCCATAGCATTAGCGGTATGTTAGCAATCCCGATAAGCTCACTAGCAGTAGCATTTTTTATATCGGTGGACTTAAAACGCCATCCGCTTGATTAGCCTGCTAGCATAGCAGTTGTCAAACATATGGGGTGATTCGCTTGCAGTAGCTTCCTGCTATCGGTCCTGTTCAGCTCGTTAGTGGTAGCTTCCTGAGCCATCAGGGGTTAGCCACTAAGTCTATCTGGTTTCAAATCGCTGGTTCGTGTTAAGGAGAAACAGGAAGGAGGTCTTACCTGTCCCGCCCATTCTGGCCATTCTCTGTCTTGTGATTGGTCGGAAGAATCTCAGATCGGGGCTGATAGTCTGCGCACGCTGTAGATACACAGATACAACACAGTTCTGTTACACACAGTTACACACAGTTACACACACACACACACACACACACACACACACACACACGCACACACGCACGGGACCACCCTAGAGATGAGTCAGGCTAAACTGAGCATGTGCGAGGCGATGGGTGGAAGAAGATGAGGAGGAGGGGGATGTGGTCTCGACTCAGTCCTGTGGTTGACATCTTCCTCCTCCTCCTCCTCCTCCTCCTCCTCCTCAAACTACTGATCCAGCATGACTGCGGTGGAGTCAGAACACACCCACCTCCTCCTTCATAGAGCAGCTCAATGACTCTTGAATACACTTCTTCTCTCCCCACTCGCACACACACACACACACACACACACACACACGCTCTCATACAGACACACACGCACGCACGCACGCACGCACGCCCATGTGCTTGTGAACGTGCACATGCCCCGTGCCCCGAGGATGTGTTTGCAGTAGCAGCTGCTGTGGATATGAGGTGAGGAACGAATCGAACGTTGTTGAAATAAAAAAAAAATGAATGGGACTCAGATGGTGTTCGAGAACATTCTGACCCAGCACACAGAAGACAGGACACAGGACACTCCACTACATGTGGTACCGCTTTGTCTGCAGGACAAATAATATGTCATTCATCCATTTAAAGTTACATTTGATCAGTTTACTATTTAGTCATTTAGCATAGGCTTTCAACTAAATTGAGTTTTAGTGGACTTTTGTCCTGATCCGTGTCATTAAAGACTAGTTAGGGGGGTTAGGGCCAACGTCTCTAGGATGACTACAGGTTAGAAAGAAAACTTGCGGGATCGCACCCACAACCGTTTTGTTGGAATGTCAAACACCAGCAGGCCTATTTATCTAGTGGCTTTGTTGGTTTCAACAGTGCTCAAGAGCCAAGCGGCTCACGTACGTGGATGTGTGGCAATAGCTGTATACGCTCAGTAGAACCGGTTAAGCCTAAGGCCACGTCTAGTCCCGTCTGGTACAGGACAGACAGACTTCCCAGCAGCCCTAGGGGCATGCAGAGCCCGACCAGAGGAAGATGTTCCTCAGAGGGGTATGTTTCTCACCTTTGTTGCTGTCCACTGGTTTCATCTGGTCGTCTGGCTTCATTAAGGGCTTGCTCTCCTTCTGAGGAAATATGACACAACTATGGTAAGTCTTACAGGACATTTTTAAGACAAAACCGAACCATAGTTAGTCTTAAAATACATTTAAACAGTAAAAGGACTGAACTACAGTTCTTCCTGTTGGACATTTAAAAAACAAACAGAACCTAGGTCAACCTTCCATTTAATCCAGCCAGATCTGCGGTCACCGGTTAAAAACAAAACCGATGTCAACTTTGTTATATGAAAATGTGGTGCAATTAAAAATATTTCTTGAAGGCTTAAATGGTTTTCTTAAGAATGGTAATCTAATAATGTGAGGATCCTGATGGTTTTCCTTCTGAAAATATATATATTTAGGAACAATGTGGTGGGACCGTGAGAGAGAGAGAGAGAGAGAGAGAGAGAGAGAGAGAGAGAGAGGGACATAGCGATGGACAGACGGAGAGAGTGTTTACCGGGTCAGTCTTGCGTGTTCTCTTCATGATCTCCTCCAGACGCTAACAGAAGAAAACAAAAAGCGAAAGATATAATGTGAATCAGCAAACCGGCAGGCAGCCCTCAGTTAACCCTAAGGCACAGGCCTCACGAGACCAGACCTGTGTGCTGTGTTTCAAGCTACCGTCCTCTTTTAAAGGCCCGGTTGTTTAAAGTAACCACAGCAGACTTACAAGGACTTCATGAAACATCTAATATCAGGGAAAGACCAGATATAAAATATCACTTTAAGACCATATATAGTAGGCCTCCTCTTCTACCACAGGATTATGCTAAATGCTAAAGGTCTTGGCATGACTTTTGGCACGACTGTTTCCGATTAGAGAGAGTGACTCATCCTTCGGCCTGAGGCAGGATTCTCCGCCTGGCATCGCTGGAACCCCCCGGTCTCACGCTAACAAACAGCTCCTTGTTTCTCTTGTGAGTTTGTAAATAAAGGTTTGATGATGATGATGATGATGCAGAGTCCAACAGCTGTTATTTGTACCTTTTATTTTATTTACTTTGTGTGTTTTTTTGTTTAATGATAGATTAAACAAAAAAGAGTCCACATTACGACACTGTATGACAGTGTGTGCTAGTTGTTCCTGTATTGATCAGTGTTTTACAGCCAAAGCTGTTATTAATTCCCCGCTTGGCTCTGTTTTAGGTAGCAGGCGTAGCATCCAGCATCATTTAGCATGTGTGGACCATTGGGGGGCGAGGAAAGAAAGAAAGAAAGAAAGAAAGAAAGAAAGAAAGAAAGAAAGAAAGAAAGAAAGAAAGAAAGAAAGAAAGAAAGAAAGAAAGAAAGAAAGAAAGAAAGAAAGAGAGAAAGAAAGAAAGAAAGAAAGAAAGAAAGAAAGAAAGAGAGAAAGAAAGAAAGAAAGAAAGAAAGAAAGAAAGAAAGAAAGAAAGAAAGAAAGAAAGAAAGAAAGAAAGAAAGAAAGAAAGAAAGAAAGAAAGAAAGAAAGAAAGAAAGAAAGAGAGAAAGAAAGAGAGAGCGAGAGAGAGATTTTTATTGCTTCTGTTTTTTTAATGCTGTTGCTTTGGACATATTGTTGAAGTAACTTTCATGCCAAACAATTATTGTTTATTTGAAATTGATAGTGAGAGAGTTGGGACTGAGAGGAAAAACCGAGAGGAGGGGAAGGGGAGGGCTTGTAAGCCAGTATGTGGGAAACGCCAGATTAATAAAAATAACATAGTGTGCGTGTTTAAGGACGCAACGCTGCAGTCTCTTGTTGGTCCTGACTCCAGCTGCCCCTCGTAAAGACAGAGAGATGAGGGGTTTATTGGGCCGAAGATTCACACCATCAAAGAACACCCTGTTATGGTGGACCACAGGTTTACAGTTGTCTTTAGGCGTTGAGGTTGTGTTGTCAGGGTTTGCTGTAGTTCTATTGAGGTTGTGTTGTCAGGGTTTGCTGTAGTTGTATTGAGGTTGTGTTGTCAGGGTTTGCTGTAGTTGTATTGAGGTTGTGTTGTCAGGGTTTGCTGTAGTTGTATTGAGGTTGTGTTGTCAGGGTTTGCTGTAGTTGTATTGAGGTTGTGTTGCAGTGTCCAGGTTGTGTAGTGTTCAGGTTGTGTTGTAGTGTACGGGCTGTGTAGTATTGAGGTTGTGTTGTAGTGTTCAGGTTGTGTTGTAGTGTCAAGGTTGTGCAGCATTGAGGTTGCGTTGGAGAGTACAGGTTGTGTAGTAAAGATGAGGAAGGCTCCTACCTTCTTCCGCTCCAGTCTTTCCTGCTCCTCCTTCTGGAAGTGTTTCTCCCGCTCCAGGCGCTGCTTCTCCGCCTCATCCCTAGCCTTTGCCTCCACCTCCTCCTTCTACACAAACACACACACACACAAACACACACACACACCATTATCATGGAGAAACTGAAGTAACAAGACCTCTTATCGAGGGAGTGGCTGTTCTGCAATTATTGTTTACTCTATCCAAAGTGTTTCTTCTCAGGCTATATTTAAACGTGTATTTTCAGCATTTACGGGCCACGCGCTGAAAGTCTTGTTATAATGCCAACCCACATTCAAACACAAGCTGCAATTCCCTCTCTGTCCAGCAGATGGGGTCCAAATTCAGCTACGCGAACAACTACCAGTTACACAGATGATGATGAGGCCGTCTGCTGTCGTGATACTGCGACTGGTCTCATCCCGTGCCTTGTCTCACTGGGTTGTGCCTAGTTTATAGTTCTTCATGGAAAGTAAACAGGTACGGTTGTTTTTCAACTCCCGCTATGCTTGGTTTGCCTTTGCAGTTGAGGTTTGTCTTAGCTTTGTTTACCTTTACAGGTCAGCTAGGTTTATCCGTGCAGGAGGGGTATGTGGAAGTGTGTTTACCTATAGAAGTAAGCTAGGGGTACCTGTTCAGTTGAGGTGTGTTTAAGGTCTGTTTACCTATAGGTGAGGTGTGTGTAAACCCTATTTACCTTGGCCCCTTTCCCGCATGCAGTTTTTCCCTGCAAAGGTCTTGATGATTTCCTGTACGGGGTCATGTGAGAAGGAACAGGGATTTTCCTGGAAATCTGCACAAGCAATTTTGCCTGCTCATGACGTAGTGACATTTCCGGATCACTGCCTTTACAGCTGTGTTGTGAATGAAAGCAGTCACATGGCACACAAAGGGTTACGTCATCTGACGTTAGACTCTTTCACATAGAGCGTGCCAACCAATCACAAGACTCCACTGAGGACGTGTATGAAATCAGCAAATGTTTATTTTAACACACCACTGCTTATGGCGCTATCCGAACGTATTATCATTATTACATCATTATTATTAGTACAGCTTCTCATTTGCAAACAAAACCCTTTTTTTTTCTGTACAGGTTCCAAAATAAGAGAGCTACTCTGAGTTTGTGAGGTTTGAGGCCGCTGGCCCCACTGAGCGTAGAGTCAGCGAGTCGATCTCAACACGGAGACGGATCTGAATCCACGACTGTTTATCTTAATGAGCCAGTGCTTTTGAGTAATCCGATAACAATATCAACACAGCTCATTTTGTTTGCAAAGAAGCCCTTTTGTTCAATAATTTCTAGAAACAAGAAATAA
Organism: Gadus chalcogrammus; assembly: GCF_026213295.1. Taxonomy (NCBI): domain Eukaryota; kingdom Metazoa; phylum Chordata; class Actinopteri; order Gadiformes; family Gadidae; genus Gadus; species Gadus chalcogrammus. Next base: position 3,751,449 of record NC_079417.1, read on the forward strand.
GGGAGCTTGTCTCAGTGTTGCATCACCGCCATCTACTGGTCTCCTGGTCCATATTACAGCATTGTTATATCATTCTAACCCTAGAATCGTCCTGAACATAGCTGCATGCGTGAATAGTATTACTCAGTAACGGTGCCTTCAATGTTATCCCAGTCATTTAGTGTGAAAGGGGTTCTTCTCCAGTTAAGTCAGTAAGCTCTTTTGGTAAGCTTGGTTTACCTGTGCAGGTGAGGTATGAGTAAGGTGTCTTAACCTATACAGGTAAGCAGAGTTTACCTGTCCATGTGAGCTGTGTAAGGTGTGTTTACCTGTCCAGGTCAGCTGCGTGTAAGGTGTGTTTACCTGTCCAGGTGAGCTGTGAGTAAGGTGCGTTTACCTGTCCAGGTGAGCTGTGTGTAAGGTGTGTCTACCTGTCCAGGTGAGCTGTGTGTAAGGTGTGTTTACCTGTCCAGGTGAGCTGTGTGTAAGGTGTGTCTACCTGTCCAGGTGAGCTGTGTGTAAGGTGTGTTTACCTGTCCAGGTGAGCTGTGTGTAAGGTGTGTTTACCTGTCCAGGTGAGCTGTGTGTGAGGTGTGTTTACCTGTCCAGGTGAGCTGTGTGTGAGGTGTGTTTACCTGTCCAGGTGAGCTGTGTGTAAGGTGTGTTTACCTGTCTAAGAAGGAGCTCCTGCTCCTCCTGCTCCACCTTCGCTCTCTCCTGGGCCTCCTGCTCATCCTGCAGCCGCTGCGTCTCCTCCCTCCTTCCCTGCTCCTCGGCCTCTACCCTGGCCTCCTCCTCACGCCTCCTCCTCTCCTCCTCCTCCCTGACGAGTCTCTCCTCATTCAGCACCCTGGCAGGGGGAGGAGATGGAGCAGTGTCAGGACAGATACGTGTAATATCCACGTTAAGTCAATGTCAGTTCCATCATGCAACCATTCTTATGTCCATCAAATAAAAGTTTGGACTCAAACTATTATTTATTGAATTGACCAGAAAGTGGAAATAAAGACACTAATTGTAGTTTGTGTGTGCATGTGTTGTGTGTGTGTGTGTGTGTGTGTGTGTCTGTGCACGCGCGCATGTTTGTGTGTGTGTGTGTGTGTGAAGCACCCGCCTGTGTGTCTGTGTGTTAGCACACGTGCATGTGTGTATATACGTGTGCGTGTGTGTGTATGTGTGGCATCCGCATGTGTGTCTGTGTGTAGCACCCGCGTGTGTGTCTGTGTGTAGCACCCGCGTGTGTGTCTGTGTGTAGCACCCGCGTGTGTGTCTTATGTGTTGCACGTGTGCATGTTGGTAGCCTGTGTGTGCGTGTGTGTGCATGTGTGTATTGCTCAGTGTGTGTGTTGAGGTCTGACCTGTCACTCTCCGCCTGCTCCCGGCGCTCCTCCTCCTCCCTCTCCCTCCGCTCCCGGGCCTGACGCCGTCGCTCCGTCAGCAGACGCCCCGCCTCCTCGCGGTCCGTGGTCCCCCCGGTCGACCTACCGGCCGGTGACGTCGCCGCGTCGCCCCCGGGCGACCTCGCGGCTGATTGGCTGTGCAGGGCGGCCGGGCTGGGGATGGGAGCACTAGATTGGGCCGTGGGGGCGTGGCTAACCGTAAGGGTGGGAACGACGGGGGAGCCTGTTTACAAAGACAGGAACACAGTTTTAGTCACGCAGGGAGGAGGGAAAGACAGTGATGGGAGACAGAGAGAGAGACACAGACAGAGGGAGAGAGAGAGAGAGAGAGACAGAGAGAGAGAGAGAGAGAGAGAGAGAGAGAGAGAGAGAGAGAGAGAGAGAGAGAGAGAGAGAGAGAGAGAGAGAGAGAGAGAGAGAGAGAGAGAGAGAGAGACACAGACAGAGGGAGAGAGAGAGACTAATAGAGACAGAGAGAGAGACACAGACAGAGGGAGAGAGAGAGAGAGTAATGGAGACAGAGAGAGACACAGACAGAGGGAGAGAGAGAGAGACACAGACAGAGGGAGAGAGAGAGACTAATAGAGACAGAGAGAGAGACACAGACAGAGGGAGAGAGAGAGAGAGTAATGGAGACAGAGAGAGACACAGACAGAGGGAGAGAGAGAGAGACACAGACAGAGGGAGAGAGAGAGAGAGTAATGGAGACAGAGAGAGACACAGACAGAGGGAGAGAGAGAGAGACACAGACAGAGGGAGAGAGAGAGTAAAAGAGACAGAGAGAGACACTGACAGAGGGAGAGAGAGAGAGTAATAGAGACAGAGAGAGAGACACAGACAGAGGGAGAGAGAGAGAGTAATAGAGTCAGAGAGAGAGACACAGACAGAGGGAGAGAGAGAGAGTAATAGAGACAGAGAGAGACACAGACAGAGGGAGAGAGATGAGAGTGAGAAAGACAAACAGAGAGAGAGATGGGGTGAGAAAGACAGAGACAGAGGGAAAGACAGAGACAGAGAGAGTGAGAGTGAGACAGAGCGAGAGACGTAGACAGAGAGTGAGAGAGTGAGTGAGACAGAGGGAGAGACGTAGACAGAGAGTGAGAGAGTGAGACAGAGGGAGAGACGTAGACAGAGAGTGAGAGTGAGACAGAGGGAGAGATGTAGACAGAGAGTGAGAGTGAGAGTGAGACAGAGGGAGGGACGTACACAGAGAGTGAGACAGAGGGAGGGACGTAGACAGAGAGTGAGAGAGTGAGACAGAGGGAGAGACGTACACATGCCGCTTTCACACCAAAAAGAACCGAGAGCCAGTTCCGGGCTGGTGCTAGGGCCAGTTCCAAACTGGTTCCAGCCTTACCCCAGTTAAGAACCGGTTGGTTTCACACCGGCCAGAGCCAGCCATAGAGCCGGCGTGAGCAACGTCATGACGTCACTACAAACGTCTCCGCTAGTGAGCTTGGACAGAAGCATACGGCCGACATCTTTCTTTATTCTGGGTGGAAATAGTAACATAGTTACGCCATTAAATGCGTTTATGGAAACATTTTTAGCGAGAAATGTGCATTTTACTTTCATAATGTTCGCTCGGTGAATGTGAAGGATGTTTGGTTTGATAGTTATGACGAAGAGGGAACGCTCCGTTCACTTGCATGGACACGGACTCATCTAGCTGCGTTGGCGCGTTGACGCGTTGAACCACCACTACAATGATCAAGCGTCAGGTTAGGCGCGCAGAAGAACCCTCGCGCCAGTTTCAAACACAACAACAACAATTTCGTCTTCGATTCAATCCGTGTATGGTTCGTTCTTTGAATATTCCGATTTAAAACAAAATCAGAAAAAACAAAAAAGAACCATACACGGATTCACGTCCATTGTTTACTTCGGTGTTTTAAAAAATGCCGGTCTTCGTTGGTCTTCCTGTTTATGAAGGTTCGGATAACTCCGCCCCCTGCCCCCGGCGTAAAAGCGGTTCTAGTTCTAGCCCAGCTCTAAAGTGGGGCCAGAGTTGAACCGGTTTTTAGGGGCCGGAGCCGGTTCTTTGGCGGTGTGAAACCAAAGCCCTGGCCCTAGCTCCGAACTGGCCCGGAACCGGCCCCGATTTTGCGGCGGTGTGAAAGGGGCAACAGAGAGTGAGAGTGAGACAGAGGGAGAGACGTAGACAGGGAGTGAGAGCGTCCACTCACCCCTCCTGGGTTCGGGGGTGTTGGGCCGTCGGTCCCGGGTCCGCCCCAGGGGCGCTGGGGAGGGGGAGGAGGCGCGGTGCTCGATGCGCACGGGGGTCATGGCCCGTCGGGGGCGGTGCTTGGGGGTGGAGGGGCTGGCCCTGCCGGGGGTGGAGGCTCGGCCGGGAGGGGTCCGGCCGGCGCCGGCCCGCCCGGGGCTGGGCCGGGGGGAGGAGGGCCTGGGGGAGGAGGGCCGGGGGGAGGAGGTCCTGGCGGACGCGGGGGAGGAGGGTCTGCCCTTGGGGGTACCGGCAGGGGAGTCTGGGCGTTGTCGCGACAACGGACTGGGGCTGAGAAAAACAACAACACATGTCGCTTTACTCACGGCTGGATAAAGAGAAGAACATTTATACCGACATTGATAAAAGAAGATTCATGGTCTTTCAGGGGTGTGCACTCGGTATCTTGTACTCGGGTTGGGTTACGTTTATGGATCGTAGCCAATGGGCACTAATTTGGCTTAAGTTTTGGCCGATTGAGGCCGGATATGGATGGAATCACAACGCACCATTATAAGCACAACTGCGGAACGTGCCTTTTTAGCCCGGCACATGGTCGGTTATGCAACAAGTTAAAAGGCAATGACATCATTGCTCCGGGGGAAGATGACCGCACAGCTAACAAACAATCACAACCATATGACCTCATCTCTCAGAGAGCTTTACGGCACTCTGAGGGCAAGAGCGAAGACGTCCGTGAGAGAGAGACACGGAGAGACAGGAACAAAGAACAAGAGAGATCCATCAACGGGAGAGTGGCCATGTTGAGACATTCAGTCACTTAGTTGTCCTATGTCTTAGCCCTTGGGGGGCTATGGGGGGGTCGGTAAGTGGGTGAGAGAGTGAGTGTGAGAGTGAGACAGAGACTTGGTCTACCTGGGGTCTGGTCTGATCCGCATGCTGGGCATAGATTGTCTCTTCTTCACCACCTTCTCTCTGGCCAGAGAGCTCTTCTCTTTCTCGTTCTCTCGCTCCTTGTCTCTCTTCTCCTTCTCGTTCTCTCGCTCCTTGTCTCTCTTCTCCTTCTTGTTTTTGTCCATCTGGCAGAGGAGAAGCAAGCCCACAGCCTTCATCAGACAAAGATCGTTCAGAGGGATCTCATTCAGACCTCGGCGTTCATTCAGAGGGAGTTTCTGTGAATATTGCTCTGTTCAGTGTACAAAACATTGAATAAAAAACATATAAGTGACACTAAATGACGATGCGGCAGTACAAACTATAGAACGTTCTCCTTTCCTACCACTATCCTATCGTGTCGCCTTTCTTTTGAAAAAATGCATATTAAAATGCAAACATTACACCAACCGTGTTTACAGTTCTATCATGAAAAAAATCATAATCATGATTATTTTGGCCAATAGTGAAATCATGATTATTCAAAAGATTATGTTTGAGTTTAGAAACATGATTAATTTATTGGGAATTTCTCCCCAAAAAAACACTTTATAACCGAGTACTATGAAATGTCCCCTTAATAAAAGACACAAAATGTTCAAACAGAAATGAATGTACAAATATGTATCCAGCTGCTAAAAAATATATATCTTCAACTCAGTTATATCAGTTTGGAGATCGCATTTTGATCGTCAAAATCATGATAAAAATTCAATTAATTGCACAGCCCTAAATTCTATTAATATATTCATCCTTTCGGCTTGAAATTATAGATTCTTCGTCTGTTTTGTTTTTCTGACACCCGCACCAAAGACGAGCCCCTGGTCCATTCCTACATTATCCGTGCGGAACGTGAGTGAGCGTGTTGCCCGGGCAGCGCAGCGTACCGGCGTGGAGCTGTGTCTCCGCGCGGCGATGTCCGGTGAGCTGGCCGTCACGCCCCAGCGCTGGGAGCACCGGTGGAGCTGTCGGTGGAAGCAGGGCGCTAGCGGGCTGGCCGACGCCGAGCGCGGGCACAGAGGGGATTCTGGGTAAGGATGGAGACGGACGACAGAGTCGGTCAAGCGTCGTAGCGTAGTTGCGGGAGTATAAGGCCCAATCCCATTTCTACCCCTTACCCCTTCAAAACAAGGGGGAGGGGTAAGGGGAAGGGGTAAGGCCCAATCCCATTTCTACCCCTTACCCCTTCAAAACAAGGGGGGAGGGGGAAGGGAAGGGGTAAGGGGTAGGAATGGGATTGGGCCGTAGTTGTAAGAATTTGTAACTAGCAGAAGTATTCGTTGTTAGTAGCTGTAAGTTGTGGTTGGGGTAGACATAGCAGTAGTGATGGTGGTAGCAGTGATTATAGTTCGTAATTGTAGTAGTTTAGTGGGGTTAGTATTAATAGTTCAAGTCGAACGTGTTAGTAGACTGAAAGTAGTATTTATTCTTCAAGCCATCCAAATTTGTAGTTCTCCAAAATAAAGCTTTGAGTCAGTATTTCTTCTTCACGTCGTCCTTGTTTGAAGTTTCCCAAAATAAACCCTGAAGTTAGTTTAATTTATTCTTCCGCGTCGGTCAGGTGACTCACGCGAGTCCTTCCCATTGGCCAGGACGCTGGCGGCACTGCGACTGCGGGCCAGGAAGGCCAGGGTGGGGGTCATCAGCCGGTCCACCACGCTGCTCTCCCAGGGACTCAGCGCCAGACTACGGTCTGCAGCAGAGGACAAACAACCTCACGTTAGAACGGCCGACTGTCGGTATCCATAGCTTCTGTTCGTAGAATACCACTGACCGGGTATCAGCTTTAAAGAGCGTCTGATCCCTGTTTATCGTTGTTTATCGTTGATAAAAACACCAGATTGAAATGATCCAATCATCACATTGATTCTGATTGTTTAGAAGACACCGGAAGTAAAAACCAGAGGATAATAAAGAAGAGGGGAGAAGAATATGTCTCTGGCCAGACGATAGATGCTTCTAACACTTGACCAGAGAGATTCAGTCCAACATGGCATGACAGTTGTGTAGTTTTCTTTCTATGTTTGGTTGTGGTAGACCATCAAAACATGACTTAATTACATGAACATTCAGCTTTCAACAGTATCTAAACACTCTGTATCTGTCATGCAAGGAACAGTTGTGTGGGTGGAATGGAAATGAAATCAGGGGCCCACTCCAGTGGCAAATCCAGAGCAGGGATGAAATGTCAAACACCAAAACACCAAAACGACACAAATAACAATAATAAACCATAAGACAGAACATTGAAATCATGATACCAGTTTGAGGTGGCCACAAAAAAAAGTTACATAAAATTCCCCACACCAACAACAGAAACCCAGAAAACCAAATTGGGGGACGGATGGTAGGTTTGGAGAAGGATCAAAAAAATCATACAGGGAGGCGGATTGGCTGATCAGACATCAGGCAGGATCGTGATTGGGTGATCAAGGAGCGGGTAGGAACATCCAGGGGAGCGAATCAACGCAACGGAACTGAAGCAACAAATCACAGGAAGCGATGGAGGCGCGGGCGGGTGATTGGTCGACAGGGAGAGGTGCCGGCAGTTGATTTGGCTGACATGGGGTCTCCTCAGAGACGGTCTTACTTCTGTTGGGGGAGGTCCAGAGGGTGGCGGAGCTCTTGGACAGACGCTTGGTGAGGACAGAGTCCGCGTGATTGGTCAGGTTGACGGTCGACACCGAGCACCCGCCTGGGGGAACCGAGAGAGCGCCGCACACACGGGGTCACACCGGGACACTTCCTGCAGTGTCACGGTTAAACCCTTCCCCCTCCCCCCCCCTGCATACACTGACCCTGATGATGAATGAACTCACACACTGGGATGGTACACAATACACTTACAGGGTTTATATAAGCACACTCAAACACACGCGCACACACACAGCTTGTCTTTTAACCGCCAGGGTACCCGTGGGAACTCAAACGTGTTTTTTTATTTTGTAAACTCAAAGGAAAGCCAGTCCCTTTGAAAAACCAATACCATTCCACATCATTTATTACAAACATACAGGGAGAAACATTGAAAGAGATTTATAACTGACTGTATTATAGTACAATAATAATACTGTATCAATAATTTAAGAAGCATAAAAGCCACTGCTTGCTTCACCGGCCCCTCCCGGATGTTCAAGGCCTTTAAAAGTTGTAATAAATAGTAAAATGTTGAATGTCAGAGCCAGGAACATTGATGGTCTCTGAAAGAGCTACTTTCATTCCTGGATCCGCTAAGCTCTATCGGCCCTCTATCAAGTGCAAGTTCCTGGCTCTCGTGCAAACTCACGTTACAAGTGGTCCCTATAGTGGTATAACAAGTAGAAGTGTCCACCCAAACGTCTGGTTGATAGATCAGCCTTCCTTCCAGCTGCTACAGCAAACACAAACATGTCTCCAATACAAAAATGTCGCCAATTGTAAAAGAATATCCTTAGAAATTCATTTCCAAGAGCGGTGTAATCAAATAGAAATCCCTGCTTCTAGAGGGGTGTTACAGCGAAGGTATTAAATACAAAAAAACACAGATTAATCATTTTAAAAAGGCAGCTACCTGCAACTCTGAAAACCGGCGTGTGAGAGCGGAAGTGCAACCGTCTGCACTGATGTTACGCAACGCGTGTGTGTGACGTGTATCTATTAAGAATGACAGGGCATGTATCACGTATGACCCTACGGCTACGCATGACATACTTATGTAAGCCGCACACACGACTTCATCCCATTGTGTTCACAACGCCGAGGTATCATGCATGCGTGACACACCCATGTGAAGTCTCTATGACATTAGCACGACGGCTGATCTGCGTGACCCGTCTATGCTGTGGCTGTAGGGTACGTATACTCTACAGTGTGCTGTGGGTTCCACTCACTGTCCTTGTGGCCGGGGTTCTGGCCCAGTCCTCCGGCCCACGACCACCTCTGCTGCCGGATCTCAGCCCAGCTCTTCTTCACCGAGCGCTGGACGGCTGCCTCGTAGCGCTCCTGCAGCGACAGAGCGTGTACCGTGTAGCGTGTTATAGTGCCGTCGTTTAAAAACCACCCACAGCCATCTTACAAGAAAGGCTCCTGCGTTATGACATCATCACATCAAATGTCTCAGCCTGAGGTCACAGAAACGACCGCTAAGACGTTGCGATGACATCAGTAACTTTTGAACCCTGGGTCTGTGCTAAGAAGTCCCAGTCTGTGTTCTGACAGCACTGTACCTAGTTATGACACGCCACCAGTACCTAGCTTTACATCGCGGTGCACAACTGTGACATCACCACACCTCGTTATGACATCACGGGTACCCAGTTATGTCGTCGCAGTACAAAAGCTCGGACATCACTACACCGCGTTATGACGTCGTAGTACCTGGTTATCACATCGCTATTCCCTAGTTATGATGTTGCAGACAGTACACGGCTACGACACCGCAGTACCTGGCTATGTCATCGCAGCACCTTAGTATGAAGTCGCAGTACATAGCTACGACTTGGCAATACCTGGTTAAGACACCACAGTACCTAGTTAGGACGCCACAGTACCTAGCTATGACTTGGCAGTACCTGGTTATGATACCACAGTACCTAGTTAGGATGCCACAGTACCTAGTTAGGATGCCACAGTACATAGCTATGACTTGGCAGTACCTGGTTAAGGCACCACAGTACCTAGTTAGGACGCCACAGTACCTAGTTAGGATGCCACAGTACATAGCTATGACTTGGCAGTACCTGGTTATGATACCACAGTACCTAGTTAGTATGCCACAGTACCTAGTTAGGATGCCACAGTACATAGCTACGACTTGGCAGTACCTGGTTAAGACACCACAGTACCTGGTTAAGGCACCACAGTACCTGGTTTAGACACCACAGTACCTAGTTAGGATGCCACAGTACATAGCTACGACTTGGCAGTACCTGGTTAAGACACCACAGTACCTGGTTAAGACACCACAGTGCCTAGTTAAGACAACACACAGTACATATGTAATCCCGGTACCTTGTTCTTCTCCAGCTTCAGCTGCTGCCTCTCCTCCAGGGCACAGCGCCTCTTCTCTGCCAGGAGCCGCTGCTCCTCCAGGCGCCTCCGCCTCTCCTCCAGCTGCTGGTCCCTCAGCTGGCGGGCTCGCTCCTCCTTCTCCTGCCAGTGGCTCTGCTTCACCGCTGGGGAGGACCCAGAGGAGCAGGAGGTCAGGAGGGACACGCTTCATAACACTTTACCCCTGTTGACCGCTAACCCCAGAGCCTCCTCATCTAACCGCTAACCCAGAACCTCCACATCTAACCGTTAACCCCAGAGCCTCCACATCTAACCGTTAATCCCAGAACCTCCACTTCTAACCGCTAACCCCAGAACCTCCACTTCTCACCTCTAATGGAACGGCCTTTAACGTGCAGGTTTCGTTTAGAATAATGAATCATTACTTTAAAAAACGATATGAAATTGTTTGTCAAAGGTTCCAAACTTGTGAGCAAACTGTTTTCTTTCTGCTGTATTACATATAGTCCTTTAACAGATGCTTTTATCCAAAGGGGATGTTTGTGTTTAATAGCTGTATTCCATCTCCTCTACCATTTCCTCTGCAGGGAAAAACAAACAAATTCAATCACTGGACTTTTCCGAAGACCACAGCATTACTGTTACACTTAGCGTAATCACATCTCCCCGTTGCCTTCATAACATAAACACAGTCTGGGTTTTACTGTGGTGCCTAACCATAACACAATTTACTAAGCCGTTGAAGGCGTGTCTAAATAAACCCCCTCAGCACAGAGTTCAGCGGTGCTAACCCCTAATCCTGTGTCTAACACTCACCCCTAACTATAACCCTTGTGACCTCATGGCCACATCCACTAACCGTTTGGTTTGGATTCTTATTGAAAGGCAGAGAACCTGAAGCTACATGGATCAGCATTAATTATTATGAGGGATGCACCGTACCACCTAGTACTACACTTTAATGTATGGAACGTTAATGTGTGTGTCCACATGGGTACTATATTGACATATCAACTTTTCCTCTGTGGATTTCAACCTCAATATCGATATTATTATGGTATTTTATCGATGCATTCCAAGTGTTAGAAGATGAACTGATAGTTATCTATAGAGTGGTAAATAACTAACTAAAATGAATGTTATGCTGCTGTAATAATGCAATGTAGAGAACCAGTAAGACCACAACAAATGAATAGGATGACTACACTACATGCATGAACACGACATGAAGATGGGAAAACAGAATGATCAGACGATTGCGTTGGATGAACCGTAACTAAAAACATATTTGCTGATCGTTGATTGATGATTCATCAATGCCTCCACCGACACCGCAAGCACACAGGTGTGCATGGCTTACCTTGTATCTGGCCCAGCTCTTCTGCAAGGGGGAGGGGGGAGACAAGAGCAGCTGTCAATCATGCAAAGCATGCTAGCGTGTTGCAGGCAGGTCAGTGCCAGTCACAGTGTAGATCAACATGATGTGTTGCATTATTCCTATGCTGCATTGATTTAACCCGGTATACCCAATAGCCAAACTTAAACTTGTTGAACCTCAAACCAAAATTTAATCTTTTATTCAATACTTAGATTTTAGAATTGTAGCATTAAACTTAACATCACATAATACAATATTTTTTAATGCATTATGGGAATAACCACCTGGATATCTTAAGAAAAACGTGTCAAGTGTAAAACTGTGTGAAGCCCTCGTTCGCAACTAACAAAGTAAGATAGACCTTTTCAATAAAGTTTTGCGGCCCATCCGTCATGCAGGACAGTGAGTGAGGTAGCCTTACAGAGCTGACGGGAGCAGAAGGTGTTAGAAGCTGAGCTAACACCATTAACAGTAGCTATAACAAGTAGTAGCTGTATTTGTGAGCAGTTGAGCATGCACAAAGCAAGCAAAGTGCTTGACAACCAAAATTCTAGGTTTGTGCGTTTGATAAGAGTGACATATGTCCTATAATGTCCTCCTGCGTATTGAGTACACACGAGAAATAATTCCTCCTGTTCCACGAGCCACCAGCAGGCGGAGCTGTCCCTTCATTCTGACTCACCCAGATATTTGGCCTTCTCCTCTCGGCGCGCTCTGGCAAGCGACTGCCTGTCATCGGACTTTACTAAATCTGGAGAGAGAGAGAGACAGGGGAGAGAGAGCAGAGACGTAGAGATCAGTTAGAAGAGGAGAGAGAGAAGGGGGGGAGGGGGGGCGTTTGTTTCCTAGGCTTGGAGTAGCAGGTGTGTGGGGTTTCTGATACTAAACAATACATCAGTAAAAAAACAGAAGAAGCTCCTCAGAATACCATCTGCAGTTGGGTGGTTCATACACGCAAATGCAAGACAGGTCGGGGTAATATTCAAATCCACCGATTTCGATGCTTTGGTGGTAATAATGACACCTGCATGCATCTGTCCTGCATCCAATACCTGTACCGAACCACCTCCTACCCATGCCTGAACACAACATTTCCTAACCCCGTAAGCGTGATCAAATGATCATCTTTCTAGTTTCAGCCATCCTAGACCCATCTTCAATCTTCAATCATCATTTACCCAACAGATCGACAGAGAGGGCCGGTAAGCGACGTGGCAGACGTCACGCTGGTGTGTGCACACGTGCGTGCGTGCGTGTGCGCTCGGTTCCTGGAGAGCATTACATCACTACATCCTCCTCCCTCCCTCCCTCCTCCATCTCTCTCCCTGCCAACGTCCATGCCCTCCGTAGCGTATGTTTCAGCACGGACAGGGAGTCGTCATTATGTCTACTGAGGCGAGACATCCCTCCCCCCCCCCCCACTCACTCATAGCAGAAGCCTGACCCACTTTGGTATTAATACGCCTCACGTGCACCTCACGTGCACCTCACGTGCACCGCACAGTGCTACCTAGAACGCCCTGTCAACCTCACATGCAGAGGACCACATGAGTGTGTGTGTGTGTGTGTGTGTGTGTGTGTGTGTGTGTGTGTGTGTGTGTGTGTGTGTGTGTGTGTGTGTGTGTGTGTGTGTGTGTGTGTGTGTGTGTGTGTAGTGTGTGTGTGTGTGTGTGTGTGTGCCTGTGTACATGTGTGTGTGTGTGTGTGTGTGTGTGTGTGTGTGTGTGTGTGTGTGTGTGTGTGTGCCTGTGTACATGTGTGTGTGTGTGTAGTGTGTGTGTGTGTGTGTGTGTGTGCCTGTGTACATGTGTGTGTGTGTGTGTGGTGTTACGCCAATAAATCCCTGAAACTGACTCACAATCGTACCCACCCATAGATAAACATGTGCAGGTGATACAAGGAAGGCCAGCTGGATGGATGGATGGATGGATGGATGGATGGATGGATGGATGGATGGATGGATGGATGGATGGATGGATGGATGGATGGATGGATGGATGGATGGATGGATGGATGGATGGATGGATGGATGGATGGATGGATGGATGGATGGATGGATGGATGGATGGATGGATGGATGGATGGATGGATGGATGGATGGATCGATGGATGGATGGATGGATGGATGGATGGATGGATGGATGGATGGATGGATGGATGGATGGATGGATGGATGATAAATAAGGGATTGAGGATAGACTGTTTGAAGTGATGGACCGTAACATGAAAACAGACGAGGCTGGTCTTCTCGCAACTTTATCGCACGAAACCCTGAACCTATTCGATGCCTTGCAAACTTTCTCAGATGAGGTAATGCTATGCAGCCCGCCCTCCCCTCACCCACGCTTTCTGACGCCCCCCAGCAGAGAGGGTGGAAGGGGTGAGGGAGGGGCTCATAGCATTACTGCATGCGAGCCAACAGGTGAACGTGGAGAGCAGCCCTTACCTCTCTTGGACCGGGGGACGGGGGAGGCGGGGGAGGTGAGGTCAGCCTTGGGGGTGGGCGCCCCCGAGCGCCGGAGCGCCTCCACCTTGGAGGACGGCCCTCTCCTCCGGGACGGGGACTCGGACCGGGCGGGGCAGCTCTCACCCTCGGGATCGGGGCGAACGAGGCTCACTTCAGGCGCTGGTTCAGAGAGAGAGAGAGAGAGAGAGGGGGGGGGGGGGGGAGAGAGGGGTGTGAGATGAAGGGCGACAGCAGAGAGTCGTCGATGTACAGCCGTGACTCGACCGGTCCGGTCTGTCTTCATTCCAGCTGGTGGGGCCTCGAGGAGCTCCTCCGAGAGGACATGACGACACACGAGTTTCTGTGTTTTTTCTACTCTTCGTCATGCATCACTTTTGTTCATGTATGTGACTGGCCGACTCTAACGTTTGTCACCGGCTAAAAAGGTGTTCGGCTGGCAAAACAAAGGCACCGCTGTTTCGCAGAGACACACGGGAGATTAGCAGGTGAGGTTTCTGGAGAAGAAACGGTCATTTGTGAGAACTTGCAACAGCAGAACATGTAAACACTTGGTTCCACCACTCAGAACCAAAGGAAGCAGAGGCTGTAGAGACAGAGAGAACCAGAGGTAGTGGGTTCCACCGAATACAACCAGAGGTACTGGGGTACTACTAGACACAACCAGAGTTACTGGGGTACTACTAGACACAACCAGAGGTACTGGGTACTACTAAATACAACCAGAGGTACTGGGGTACTACTAGACACAACCAGAGGTACTGGGTACTACTAGACACAACCAGAGGTACTGGGGTACTACTAGACACAACCAGAGGTACTGGGTACTACTAGACACAACCAGAGGTACTGGGGTACTACTAGACACAACCAGAGGTACTGGGTACTACTAAATACAACCAGAGGTACTGGGGTACTACTAGACACAACCAGAGGTACTGGGTACTACTAAACCTAAGACCCACGGGCTTGGAGGCTAAACGAAGCCAAAGCTGTAATTCCAGAACAACAGCCCCGTTAGCTGATCTAGACCCAGGACAATCAGAGTCATTGTCCTGCAGGATCACGGTTTATGCAGCTCTTTAGCCACATTATGTACCGTGACAAATCTAATTCCACACTCTGATGTTGTGTACTAGATAACAGTCTTGAGTCCTCTTTTATTTGTGCTGAAGCCCTCAAACCATTCTCTGACAGATGCTTCCTGACAGACCTGAGATAGATGTTAGAGATAGAGAGGTAGAGGTAGAGAGATGACGGGGAAGGGACAGACAAACGGCGGCGGGTATTCTAAGGAGCAAAATGAGCCCATAACCACATTAAGAACCCACTCAGAGCTTCTTGTAGATAAAGAGTTATATTTGGAACGTCTTGCTTTGCACTTTAAATTATTCAAACTCTATGAAAGCTTGGCGGAAACCCAGGGGCTGGGGTGTGAATATTTACGACCAACGTCACGGGCACCACAGGAGCCCTGCCACTGAAAGAGCGTTAGACCACCGGAGACGCGGTACCGAGACCGCGGAGGCCGATGGGTTTAGGGATAGGATTAGGTTAGAGTTGGTTCAGTTCAGCTATTAGGAGGAGCAATTAGGTTCAGCTACTAGAGTTGGTTAGGTTAAACCAGTTACATATTATTACGTTTAGCTAGGTTATAGGTAGTAAAGTTTGGGTATGAGGCTAGTGATGGTAATGTTTAGGTTAGAGACCGTTAAACGGAGCTATAAGGCTAAAGTTGGTTATATACAGATTATTAAGTTTACGTATGATGTTATAGGTGGTTAAGTTTAGGTATAAGGTTAGGGAAAGGGTACAAATAGATATTCAATAAGAACATTATTTTAAGTCATTGGATTCAGGTATAGACAATGACATTGACGAAAGCAGTGCATCATGGGAATAACCACCATTGTACCTCTGTTATGCGCCTCAAGCCAGACAACAAACAATGTGAAAGGGCCTACTGAGGCGTCAGCATCAGAAGAACCTTTGAGGACGCTGGCCGAGTGTGGCTGTCCTCGATCGATCAACCGGGATGATGTATAGATCATCAAGCTGCTCTCTGGGTTTTATGGTTCACGGTTTACATCCAGAGAGAAGTGGCTGACTTCAGCTCTGCTCACCCAAACGCAAGTCATCGTCCGGGACAAGAGACGATAGCATCGTCGTCTCGGAGACAAGAGAACAGACGGACAGACAGACAGACAGACAGACAGATGAGCAGACAGGCAGGGTAGCCAGACAGGCACGACTGCATGCGCCTAGTTGATTTCGGTAGCTCAGCTCCGACACACAGAGGGTCTGTCTGTGGTTGGATCAGCATTCCTCTGGTGTTGCTGTGAGAGACGACAGCTATTGTGGAGGTCTCTGCTCTCTGGGGGACAGCCAAGACTCTGCAGAACCAGGACCAGGACCGAGTCCAGGACCAGGACCAGGACCGAGTCCAGGACCAAGTAGAGACAAGACCAGGACCGAGTCCAGGACTAGGACCAGGACCAGGACCGAGACCAGGACCAAGTAGAGCCAAGACCAGGACCGAGTCCAGGACTAGGACCAGGACCAGGACCGAGACCAGGACCAAGTAGAGCCAAGACTAGGACCGAGTCCAGGACCAAGTAGAGCCAAGACCCTGCAGAACCATGACCGAAACCAGGACCAGGACCAGGTCCATGCAGAACCATGACCCTGCAGAACCAAGACCGAGAGCAGGATCACGCAAAACCAAGACCCTGCCCATAGCCAGGGAGGAGCCATGACCGTGAGCGCCAAGACCAAAGGCCCCAATGTACTTAAAACAGGTGTTGACGCTGCCCTGAAAATAGCCCAGGTCGCTGTATTAAAAACCTGTGCCCTTATGATTATATAATTAAAACTTCTTTACTCCCACTGACATCGATATGACCAACAAAACAATCAGCTGTGTGTCCTTTCTTATTTTCTACTGGGGTGGTGCAAAAGTCAATTTGTCGGTGAATCCTGATCAAGAAAGTCAACAAAGAAATCGGATGCGTGATTTGTAGGACTACAAGTGGTCTGGAGTGCAAAGCGCACACTATCAGATCCCACTGTATTGACTCTACACTTCCCGTCGTCGGGACTACGAACACATCAGGAGTACAAACAGAGACGGGTTTGGTCGGCCAGCCGGGTGCACGGACCCAGGGGGGGTGTGGCTACCCGGACGAGGTGGGGTGACTTACAGTCTGGATGGGGGTGGCCCGGAGCGGCCATTGCTAATCAATCATGCAATACAAGATTGTGTTTGACTTCAGGTTATAATATTCAACTGTGTGTGAGTGCGTGTGTGTGCGAGTGCGTGTGTGTGCGAGTGCGTGTGTGTGCGAGTGCGTGTGTGTGTGTGTGTGTGTGTGTGTGTGTGTGTGTGTGTGTGTGTGTGTGTGTGTGTGTGTGTGTGTGTGTGTGTGTGTGTGTGTGTGTGCGTGTGTGTGTGTGTGCGTGTCCCATCCATGATGCAGATGGAGATGGAGGTTTGTCTGCAGACTGAGCCACCAATGAATACCAATTGAGCCAGAATGTAGCTGGATAGGAGAGTAGGAGAAGATAACATGCACGTATTGAGAGGAGAGGGGAGGAGGAGAAGATACAACCTGAGTGAGGAAAGGAGAGGAGGAGAAGATACAACCTGAGTGAGGAAAGGAGAGGAGGAGAAGATACAATCTGAGTGTTGAGGGGAGAGGAGAAGAGAGGAGGAGAGGATAAAATCAGAGTGTTGAGGGGAGGAGAGAATAAAAAAGAAGTGTTTAGAGGAGGGGAGAAGATAAAATCGTAATGCTGAGAGGAGAGGAGAGAGGGCGAGACAGAGGAGTGGAGAGGACAGATATCGTTTAGGTCTCTGACAGCCACTGCTGTAAAAGCATTTAACCCCGAGAGATGGAGCAGAATACAAATGAGTTTCCTAAACTTTAGTGCAAAGTCATCTCATTGGTCCAAAAGGAACTAATGAAGCGAGACATAGCAGGCAGCCAGGGCCACATCATCAGCCTGATGTACTTTGACCTGAAAGAGCCTCCACACACACACACACACACACACACACACACACACACACACACACACACACACACACACACACACACACACACACACACACACACACACACACACACACACACACACACACACACACACACAGTGTGTCTAGTGATATTTCAAAATCTAGCAGAGCAAACACAGTTTCAGTATTGTCCTCAAGCAAGCGACTAGAAGTTAATTATTGGAGATCCATGTAGCACATTAATACTTAATACAGGGAAATGTCTTTCATTAAAATGACATAATGCAAAAATGTATTGGTTCAATCCAAACCACAACAGTATCAAAACCGTAAGAATATTGCAAAATCTATCTTGGCTGCATGCAGAAATCTCCAACGTTGACTGTTATTTATGACAATATAGACAACCTTATGTTTGAATGCATTAATTTTATGCAAAATATTTGGATTGATAATAAATACACAATAATGCATTAACAAGCCAACCATGTAGAATAAAAATGTCATCTTGACATAAAATATATTTGGACTTCTGGTTATTGTCCCAAACAAGGGGCATTTATTTCTTAAGCTTTGTTTGTACCAAGTCCTGCTTCTGTTTACAGGCATCCCCGCCACAGCTTAATGGTCAACCAGAGCTCAAGACGACATAGAGAGCACTATGTGGTATAAACATCCAGTAGAGCCCTTGAGTTGTTTAGAACGGTTTAGGCTAACATGCCATCGTCCACAGATCATGTAAAATTCTCCAAGATTAGGTTGATAATACATCAGCATATTATAATTTTCCTCAGCCACAAAATTGACCAGGTTTGCGTTTCAGATTGATTGTCACTTTACCATAATAATAACTCAGATAAACACTTTTTAGGAAATGGTATTTGATATGGATTTTACATCAAACAAACGACCAGGGGCTTTCTGCAAGAGGGAAACGCAGAACCCAACGTGCACACGCACGCATGAGTGCACGTGAGCACAGCGGGGAGACAGTATGACAGCCTGGAAACCAGTAGGTCATCAGATTACAGTGGAGGAACCGTGAGGCCGCTGGTTCGATGCCCCGCCCCCCTATAAAATGTGTACTTAGGGGTTAAGCAATACAACAACCATCCCCTGATGAGCTGTTGTTGCCATGACTACCTACATGTACTGGAGACGCTACAGGAATAGGACAACAGACCTTGACCTTGACCTTTGACCTGATGTCTGAGCTACTGTAGGGGACTCGACACTCCTGGGAGGAACCACACAGACAACATGTTGGAGCAAACACTCCAGCACCAGATGAACTCCAAAACGATCTCAGGCAGGTTGTGGTTGGGGAAGCAGTTAAAAGGCATTTGAAAATACCGGACTTGAAGCCTGTCTGTAAAGTAGACCAACAGGCAATGCAGGGTGCTGATTGGATCCTTGAATCGCTTGGCAACAGGGAGAGCTTTTAAAAGTATTAAAAATGGATTGCAGCAAATAAAAAAAATTGTGCAATAAAGGATTTCCACTCAAGTGACTCTTGTTGACATTTTTTTAACCCAGGACGAGACGTGTTGGTACGACAGTGTTTATAAGCAAACACGACTTCTAAATTTCCCGCCCAAATGGGGCAAGAGGGCAGCATGAATGGCTGTGCTGCATCTCATTTGGACCGAGAAAACACCAATTACCTCATCCAGTGTCCCCCCAAACACACACAATCCAGCCCCCCCCCCCCCCCCCCCCCCCTGCCACCAAACCCTCTCCACTCGCTCCGGGGGGGGGGTCGACGGGGTGAGGGGTGATGAGGTAAGAAACGACATGGGCCCAGTCACACAGAGCAAATAATCACAACCCCCACCCTCCTGAGTGTCTTTGTGCGTGTGCGTGCGCGCGCGTGTGTGTGTGTGTTGAAATTACAGATAGAACATTCGTTAGGACACATGCTGCTCTGAATGTCCATGTCCCCACAACACACACACACACACACACCGACACCCACACACACACACACACACACACACACACACACACACACACACACACACACACACACACACACACACACACGCGCGCGGGATATCAGAATATCTGGGCCACATCGGGGCCCCTTTCATCTGGGGGTTCTCCGTTTCCGCGGCAACCTGCTCTACATCCCATAAAGGGGGGTGGAGAAGAGCCTTAATCTGCTCTAGATGATAATCCCTGTGACGGGAATCTGACATTCAGCATGACATACTAACCAATACCATAACCAATACATAACCAATACGTCTGCTCAGGCAGCCAAGAGGATAAAGCAGCTCGTTTGTCAGGAGGTTGCAGGACAATCCTGGCAAGTGTTTAGAAGTCTTTGAGCAAGACATCAAGACACCTAATCCATCACGCTGGCTGTCGTCATTTATGTTAGGCTCAATGGGGACATACGGTTTATAACTGTACACACTATATAAACATATCAGAAACATGTTGTTGACGTAGCTACCAACTGTTCCCCCAAAGGGCCATCAGTCCATTTAGTCTCCCTCATCTCTCCAAACACTATATTATTAATAATTCTGGTCAATGTTGGTTGATTGGCAGCGAGTTAGTTCATGGTGCAGATGTATCACTGCAATGGGTTCTATTGATTCTATTGTTCAAAGTATCTCTGAGGAACGGAGTCTGTCCCGGAAGAATTGTCTACACAGCAACTAATGAAGCAGGGTTTAAAGAATATCCAGGCCTACACACACATCTCAAATAACGGCCTCCCTCTCTGTATGAGACCTCAAAGAAAGCCCCTCAATAATCAAGATAAACCCGGACTAATACAAATGTTAAATACAGACTATTAAATACGATGAACACAGAGCACTGAACATTTTGAACACAAATTATTGAACACATTAGAACACTGACTGTTAAACACGTGGAACACCTACGATTAAACACAATTAAACACAGTTAATTAAACACAATAAACACCAACTATGTTACTTTTCCATCTTAAAGCTGCAGTGTGTTGCTCTGTCCTTCCACTGTGTGTGTTCTGAAGTACGGTGTCCGTCTCATATAACACCGCGTTCCTCATTCTGCCCAACACACTCATTTTCCAAGGCGTTCCAGTCGTGCAGACAGATTCCAGCAGTAATCCTGCCATCTCCCAACATACAATTAAACACTGGGTTCCTTCTGGCATCAGGATCTGGTCCCGCGATGCTCTTAAGTTCAGACATGAAGCTTAAATACAGCTTCACAGAGAACCACAACACACACCGATACATTTGTTATGCACTAGTAGTAGACACTGTACTGAGTTTTACACTCAGAAGCCTCTTCTCCGACAGCTACAGCCTCAAGGTTTACAGTGAGTCATTCAGCAGACACTCTGATGCGTGGGGACCACATCCATGTCGGATAAGGTGCTCTAAGTATAGACATTTGGGGACTCGAACCCAGAACCTTTGGTCCGCTGCAGCGTGACTGCTAGCCGGTCCTGGCCTCAGCTTTACAGGTCAATGATGAGGAAGGGAGGGAGAGGGAGAGAGGGGAAGGCCTGGGGTGTTTGGCAGAAGGGGCTGCCAGTGCTCAGGAGTTGCACATGCAGCGACGGATTTACAGATCGATGAAGACGGAGAGGCGTCCTTGTACGGCCGATGTCACCCCGACCGCACTGCAGAGATGGACGTGTGTTAATAAGAAGTAATGTGCGGTGGCCTTTAGCGGAACAGAACCAGCTCTAATAATAGCTCTGGTCTGGTGACCGTGCTTTACAGACCTGGTTATTTTCAGACGTGGAGGAGGAGGAGGAGGAGGTGGGGATGGAGTCGCTGGAGGAACAGTAGCAGGAGGGGGTCACTACATGCTCTTTTCCGGTGGCTCTTTATCTGGATGCATTGGGGATCGTTGAGAATGGAAATACGAGTAAATAGGGCTCTCTTGAGTTGGTTAGGGTTAACCCCCGGAGGGTTGGGTTAACCTTTACCTAAACCGTCTATCGATTTGGTTTTGGACACGCTAACAAAGAATCTGGGGGAAAGCAATGCATCCTGGGAGTAAGCAGGAAAACCAAAATTAGAGTGAACCCACGGCCTCAATTTCACTTCGCCTCTGCCGCTTCCAGCTTCGGATCAAAACAACGTGCTCCCCAGAAGGTCTGAATTCATCTAGCATCACATCAGATCATACGTAAGCCGGGGAGATGTTCCTAAAGACCCCTTCAAAAGACCCGGGCATCAGACGGCTTCATCTGAGCTGCCAGGTCCTTGTCGGTTGAGACGAGTGAGTCATAGTTTCAGGATCAGGTTGTAGATTTCGCATGAACAAGCAAAGACTGAACATCACAGAAACCACAAAGGGTTTCAAGGAGTCACGACCAGACAGTCCGCTCTGATGAAAGCAAAGCTCATAAAACGGGATAAAAAGGCACCGTTAAAATAAACAAACACTTCAGTGGCAGTTTCCAAAAACATTTCATTTCATAAAGTCCCAGATTCAACTTTATGGAAACCAGCAGTTATAACAGCATGGAGCTGAGGAAATGTTTGCTCTGGTTACAGCTGTACTGATACGACGGAGCAGGGCGCTGGAATGGGGGAACATTGCAACATTTTTCTCCAGGCTCGGAACGAATGCTGGCCGGGGGACCAGAGCTGCGGCCTCATGGTACCTCGCACTCGTGACCAGGTGACATGATGTCAGTGGAACCAGCTGGGATCTATCAGGCTGAGGAAACAACATCACAGACCACCGTGTCCTCTTGGTCATGTTTACAGTGAGTCTGGGTTCAGATGAACGGGAGGTCAGGCATCACAGCTGATCGCTGATCTTCCTACTGCTTCGATTTAGCTTAATACCGTTCAGCCGGCTAACGGTAAATTCCTATACATCGTTGAGCGTATGAAGGGGCTAGCCGTCATCCTGCTCCAGGGGGGAGCCTACGGATGAACTGAGATCGGGGTTATCCCAGCGCCGTCTGGTTTCGAGGTCAAACCACGAGGCTATCCTATACCACTAAGCCTTGCTTCATCTCCCAAAGAATGAGAACAAAGATGAGAGAACCACGATTGATCCTTCCACTCCAAGGACCCGTTTGTGTGGCCACTCGCCGATCATAGAATAGCGCTTCAAGCCTGTTTGACGGTTTACATATTAACTTGTAGTGATTGAGCAGACTGGGCTTTTATCGAAGGCACTTGCAAGGGGGGCTGAAAACAGTCAAAGCATACAATGAGACTTGATGCAGCACCTACACAGCCTGATTTCAAAGGAAAGTGTCGAGTGGTGCAAGTGCTTCCTTGTTCCTGTTTTTCCTCTCCTATAATGTTAACGTTGAATGCCGACACGCAGCAACCATTCGGGGAAGTGCGTGCGCCTCCAGCATCACGTCAAGGCTTTCAGGGGTTCAACGTGTTGCATGATAGCCTGGCCTAGCTTCTGCACATGTGGCATCTTCCTGCGCACACAGACACACACACGCACGCACACGCACACTCACACTCACACTCACACACACACACACACACACACACACACACACACACACACACACACACACACACACACACACACACACACACACACACAATGAGGGGCCCCTCTACAACAATGGCAGGGGGACGGGCCCTTGCGGGGCCTTTGTTAGCAGCAGGGCCCTGGCCCAGCAGGAGCAGCAGTTTATACTGTCTGATTATATAAAGAATACACTCCACTGCATTCCACAAGGCTTGCGAGACCTAGGACGCCTTTCACCCTCTCCTCGTGGTGCCAGCCCTACCGAAAACACAAACCAGCAACCAACAAGGGCGCAAACTACCTCCCGACCCATCCTAAGTAAGCCATCTCTATCCACCAGTAACCAAAACTAATAACTAACACTACCCAGTTCTAGCTGCAACTCAGTCACAACTCGAGGGAGTCAGAGACAAGATGAGGGAAGGAGAGAGCGGGCTCATGAGAGCCAATCAGAGAACAGAAGACGGTTCGGAACGAATCGAAATCCAGCAGAAAATTCATCAAGCAGAAGTTGCTCAAATTAATGAGCAAATACTGTTGACCGTCTAGTGCTCCTTATTCTGGTTGTAAGAACATTCAAAATGTTGGACTGATCCTGATTAATGAGTGCAGTATTCCACAGTTATAGATATAGAGTCAGACGGATTAAAGACCTTGAGGTTGGAGTGATAAACCATAAGTGGATGAGGTGGGATGTTGCCAAACAATAACTTGTTCTTGTCTCTGAGTGAATATAACCTGGATTAAACATGCTCAGTAGTTAAACAGGAAGAGAGAGAGAACACAGAGAAATCTATCCCTTTAACATGCTATTCTCGGAAAGATACTGACTACGGTTGATCTTGGTTAGATTATCATCCTATGCCTGCCCTGTTCTTAATAACATTTAAAATAAAGCTGGCCAGCTACACTGAACATGTGGGTGAATATCAACAGGCAACCACCTTCTGTGTTTTTAGGGTAAAGATGTGAAGCAGTTGTGCCACAGAGCGGTTTACCCAGAAGCAATCATTGTGCAACATGGCAGTGACGCATCCAAATAACATTAATATCCTCTACACCTGGTAATTATGATTTACTGCCTGTCACATTACCGATAATCAATCGGCTCCTGGTATTCAGAACATAAGCAGACGTTATGAAGAACACAAACACTTGCCAACTGCCAACACTTCAAACACAAAAGCAGCTACCGCTCTTGGATTGAATCACATGAGTTACAAGCGGAAACTCTACACGGAAACCAACACACAGCATTCTCATCAGTCAGACCTGCGTCTCAGCTAACAGGAGCGCGCGGGACAAAGACGCAGAGGGAATTCCGAGAAGCATCGGAAACTCCCTCAAGGATTAGACGATGTTTGACTGAGTCCTGACAAAGTAGAACTTAACAATACTGAAGCAGCAGGCTTTCAGGTCCAACCTCTGCACCCTGTTCCACATTAAAGGACTTCAGGGAATAATGTGGACTGAAGAGACTCAAGCCATTAGTTGAGGGCTCAATGCTTCGTCTAGACCCGATACTTTACCGACATCTGATCGATACCAGACCTCTTCTGGCTTTTAATGGACACATTCCATACAGGAATCCAACTGACAGCAGATATGAATCATCAACATGAAAGATAAACTACTTTTCGACACTACCCTGACTACCTGATGAACAGGTATAAACGTGTCATGGCCTTCTCAACAAACAAGTATTCACTACTGAGTAAAGGTTACAGATCGTGGGATCCACATGTTCAAAGTAACATTCAGAACATTGACGTCGCTAGCGGCAACACAACCGTTGGTCCTTGTGCGGCAGACTCATCGAGTCTGCGGTTTGGGTTCAGCCTCACCCGGTCAACCACGCCTCTCTCTCTCGCCTCACGCCGGGACAAAGGGAGGTGGCCCGGCGTGTTTGGACAACGCCTGGTCGGCACCATGACTCAGACCCAGGAAACACCTCTAATCTTCGTCATCATCACTGGGGCTGGAGCCCGACACACCGGTGGCAATCCCATGACGAAAGCTCAACATCAGCCGTTATCTGATCTGCGCTCGGCAGGTTGTTGTGTAGAATTGTGTGTTTTGGGCTCAGTTAATGTTGACGAGGAGGTACAACACTGAGTTTGACACCCTGCAAGAGGACAGGATTGTGCGATACTTAGAGGGTACCCCTCCCAGCTGAAAGGTTCTTGGTTCAAAGCCCTTGTCAAAAGTCACGTAGCTGTAGGGCATCCTTGAGCAAGGTGTGCTACGCCCGGTCTGCTCCTTGATCACATGTACCTTTAGTCACTCTGAGTCATCACACAGGTCTCCTTTAATCACCTGAATTGGAATTATTTACTCTGGGATTTGGAATATTCTGGAACAGTAACACAAGACGCGTATTGACAGTGATTCTAGTTCTAGGAGTTCACCTTGACACAGCCTAGCTATGAGAACAGATCATGTTCTGTAAAGATCCTATTTGGCTACAGTGTGGGTCGTTCCCACGGCCAGGGGGAGCTATCTGGTACCGGGCCAAGCCTCACCAAACCCTCCCCTGAAGCCCCTGTCCAGGGCAACACCTCCTATGGTCCCCGGGAAGAGGTGACAATGGGTGTCTAGTTCCATTCACACAGGCTATACCACACAGACACACATTTGGCAATGGCAGAGAAGTCCTAGGCATAGCCCAATGCATGGTGGCTTTCCTCTTTCCAAATGCAAATGTTTCTGCTACAAATCATTTAACAGTCGAGGTCTCCGACTTCATTAGTCACACACAAACTTACGTCATAAACGTACACTCACACACACACACACACAAAGACACACACGCACACACACGCGCGCACACACACACACACACACACACACACACACACACACACACACACACACACACACACAGAATGCGTGCGTTAGTGTGTGTGTGTGTGTGTGTGTGTGTGTGTGTGTGTGTGTGTGTGTGTGTGTGTGTGTGTGTGTGTGTGTGTGTGTGTGTGTGTGTGTGTGTGTGTGTGTGTGGTTTACTTTGCGCATCTCTGCAGCGTTTCAACAGCCCCTCGGGCACCTGTGGGTTATATAAGCGCTGTACCCGACACAGGTTCGATACCGGGACGTGTGTTGAGAGGGGGGAGGGGACGTCATGCATGTGAATGACATCATTCAGAGTATCCACGTGATTCTATTATGGTTTGAATTCGTATCTGGAATAAGCTCCGTCATTAGTATGCCAACCACGCCGCACCCAGTAGGCTACAGGACACACAACTTTCTGGAATCATCCTTTACAATAAGAAAGATATATACAACCAAAAAGAGTGTATTGGGGACGCGACGAGGTGTTAAATAAAAGGTGGGATTTTGTTATCATGCGTTACACTATTCATGATCTGTATGTTGCGTGGTTGTGCAACACATCCATATTCCATCATTTAAATAACCCTATCTGCACCAGATGTTTTATGCGCCTTTCGAGCCTGACTCTGCGTCAAAGTGAATGATAGTGTTCTTGAAGCACTTGGCAACACTTGATACTGCGCTATTGGGTCTGAATAAATGGCATAACATTCAAAAGAAGGGATGTTATTTGGAATATTAAGAAATAGGGTCAAACACTCACATGTCGCAGGTGGAAACCCGTTTCCTTCCATGTCAACCTCTATATCCTTGTTGCTGTCCATTGTGTTCATTCAAACATGCGTCTTTTCACCCCGAACATTCCTCGGGGATCAGAGGAGAGGAAAGTTGTTGAGAGTCCTGCCTGCTTGTGGACCAGATCAGACCTCCCCTACTGCAGGGGAACACAAGGTGGTCTAAAACCCCTGCACACAGATTTCCCCCAAACCCGTCCAGAAGCAGTTCGTTTACCGCTGAGAGTAAGCGGAGGGCTGGGCTGTGTTGTGTTGTTAAGGGGAGTTGGGGTGAGATACTAGGGGAGAGTGTGGATGTTCCACTCCCGGACTCAGCTGTCGATCTGCGGCTTACAGAGAACGGTGTGTCGCTGGGCTCCGTGGAGGACCGCCCAACCACCGGGGAGAGGTGTGGCTTATGGTGCAGCGACCCGACCGGTTTACACTCAACCGTTGGATAGTGTTTCGGAATAGTATAAATCGTATTTATATTATTTTCCCTCTTTCTTGTGATCTATTGCAAATTTTGTGCAAATAATATGTATAGTAAATAAAATACGAATCTCACCCCCCCTGCAAAGGAATGGTCTGGTCTGCATCGGAATATTAAATATTTCAGTTCAGGAAAGCCAAAAATATATATATTATGGGAAGTATGATATGTGTTTTTTACAGTCCACACAATGCGTCCAGTCCAGACAATATATATATATATATATATATATATATATATATATATATATATATATACATACATACATATATATCAAACGCTCAAATAAATATAAATAAAAGATAATTCCAGCTCTCAGTGGAGAGCTGGAAGTTATTTAAACAAGATTGATATATTCATATATAAGATTCAATAGTTAAGTGTTAAGTGTTGAATAAAGTGTGTTGGAGAATTTAAATCAGAAGCCGAAATAAATTCTGTCTTCTGGATGTGGATCAGCATAACCTGGGACATCCCCCAATCAGAACGAGTCGTATCGCCAGTTCTTTCCCTCTCAGGTCTTTCAAGAGCGTCTTCTGAATGTGTTGGGGCACTCAACAGAAGAAATACAACTGTTCGAAACATATCCAATCAATGGCGGATTACAACCATAATAATTTAGCACTTTGAGGTCATTAAGTTGATGTAAAGTGCGTTATAAATAAAATGTATTATTATTATTGTTATAATTTAAAGTGTGCGTGTGTGCCAATGGAAACATTGTTTCATTATAGCTTGCTATGCATTGACGTAGATGGGGAGCACTTGCCTCCCCACCTGTGGATCCAAAAGCATCTGCTAGGGTGGTGGACCAGGGGGGGCCGTCGGGGGTCGGTAGGAGCCTTGGGGTCAGGGGTCGGCCTAATGAGAGGAGCACCCCCCCCCCCCACACACACACACACACACACACACCTCCTGAATGGCCTCAGTGTGGGTCTTTTGTGCAGCTGTTGATCTGATGCGAACCACCTGTCACTGCGTGTGTGTGTGTGTGTGTGTGTGTGTGTGTGTGTGTGTGTGTGTGTGTGTGTGTGTGTGTGTGTGTGTGTGTGTGTGTGTGTGTGTGTGTGTGAAAGAGAGAGTTTTAGTGTGTGTGAGTGAGTGTGTGTGTGTGTGTGGATGAAAGAGAGTTTGAATGTGTGAGTGTGTGTGTGTGTGTGTGTGTGTGTGAGAGAGCACGAGTGTGTGTTTGTGTGCGCACGTGTGCATGTTGAGAGAGTAGAGGACAGATGTTTAAACCCTGGATGCACACAGAGAAAGAGAGGACACCCCCCTTTCCCATTCACAAACACACTCCTCGCTCTCGCACGCACACACACTCACTCAAATTTAGTTAAGGTTTTCCTTCAAGGCACTGAGCCAACTCTGTACCTCTACAATATATGTGTGCAAGTGGTAGAGACGTGCCTGATTTTCTATGTGTTTAACAGCAAAAGTTTAAACACACACACACACACACACATACACTCACACACACACATACACCGACTGTTCAAACTCTAATTGCTTAATCACCAACACAAAGGATGTGATGTAATCTAGTCAATGACAGGATGCGATGAGGGAGGAAATGATCAAAAAGATTAACATTTTTAACAAAGAAAGCTTCTCTTAACAAAGGAAACAGTGACAGCATCATACTAAAAGTTTTCTTTAAGCTTATCTTTCAGCACACTAGCACTTACCTGTGGCTAGCAGCTGCTCACCCCAAGAGTTTAAATATCCATTAATCACACAAAAATCACCCTTAAAAACTAAAACGACACAAAAGACGATTTGTTAGTTGCTCCAAGTTTCATGTATTTTATATATTTATTCTCATTCGTAGGCAGTTCTCTCACTCAGAGGATGAAGTGAAAGTAAAACAAGATTTCTGATTCTGAGATCTCTCTTCTGAAGGCATTATCCCAGAATTTTGATGAGAGGGGGGAGGGTAAAGGTGCATGCGAACTACTGCTCAAGATCAGCTGCTTGAATGAAACACTGTGGACCCATTGTTTTTTATTAACAATATCAGAATGACAGGTTAATATATAAATTGAATCATTCAATTGATATAATTTATACTTTTTTCAAAATCAGTTTAATTTCATACCGGCTTCGTATGTTTTCAGTTGGTTTCATTGGCTAACGTTACGAGGAGTCTAGAAAGTGCGTCAGGAAAGTGTTGCCAGATTTGGCGATTTTCCCTACTTTTAATCTCGTGGAAAATTTGCATTGGACGGGTAAATACAATTTGGGCTGGTTTTGAAAGAAACTGGCGGGATTATTATAACTATTTCTACAAACATCAATCAATACAAATAGACTTGAGCAGAGCCATAGAGAGGGAGTTGTTTTGCCATTGCAGAAGTAGGCCTATATGATTTTTTTTTTTTCTATTTTGAAAAACGCTCAATACTACTACAATCTCCAAAAAAAGTGTCCGTTTAGGAATACTGCAAACTGCTGCGTCCAGCACTATCTGCTGGTCGAATATCGTCAGCGCAAATGCCGGTCCGCAAGCTGCACTGATAATATCTGACCAGCAGATAGTGCTACAGAACACCATGTAAATGGTGAGCTATATATATATATATATATATATATATATAAATTATTGGTATAAATAAAATATTAACATCATGTTAATACATGTAACATATGATTAGAACATTTAAAACCACTCAAACTCCAGTCCCTCAAACAGACTAAGAACAGAGTAAAATAAATATTCAGGAGTAGAAGCAGAAAATGATCTGTTAGTTTGGCTTAGCTTCATAGCAACTGAGGCCTCATTTTTTCAACTGATCTGTTGATTAGAAAGCTGATCATCAGCATCTGGAACTTAAAAAAAAAAAAGATCTCTGTTCTTTATTGTGATGGAGGACATTAATCAGAGTTCAAATAATATAGACAAGAGATTAGGTCAAAGGTTAATGGTTCCTCGTGATGTCGTCTTTGAGTTCACTAGGGTGCTGGGGTGCCGGGACAGGGAGGGGGGAGAGGTGTTTGTATTTGGGGGTGATGGAGATCTGGACCGAAGTGCTGTAGGCGTCCTGTAAGACTAAGCGGTGGAGGCCTGTCTCCAACGCCCCGTCACCCCCAAGCCCGGGGTCTGTCAGTATTGTGGAGTCCAGGGTCTGTGTGGAGATCCCTGTCTCTGGATACAGCTTGTCTCCTGAGCACAAGGGACGGATCAGATAAGCAATCAAGTAGGTTGGATCTCTCACATCATCCAGTTCATTGGCACATCTTCTGAGGTCCCCAGTCTACCAGGCATTCTGCTCTATCATTTGTTTAGTTGAGCTTGTACCGTGCATACATACATAACATGTCACTTGACGCAATTCTCACGCAAAACTCAAGATCCCTTTATGGATTGACTAATTGGCAACATAATGTCTACGCAAAATATACAAAATGTCTGACCATGCATGGACAGCAAGTACAGATATAGGTCATAGAGACGGAGATAGGCGTAAGACAATGAATACAGAGACCAATCATGAAGAGACAGGTCATAAAGAAGCAGGTCATGAAGGAGCAGGTAGGGGTTAGACAGTGAATAAAGAACAGGTCATTAAGGAGCAGGTAGGGGTCAGACAGTGAATACAGAGACAGGTCATAAAGAAGCAGGTAGGGGTCGGACAGTGAATAAAGAACAGGTCATTAAGGAGCAGGTAGGGGTCAGACAATGAATAAAGAACAGGTCAAGAAGGAGCAGGTTGGGGTCAGACAGTGAATACAGAGATGGGTCATTAAGGAGCAGGTTGGGGTTAGACAGTGAATAAAGAACGGGTCATGAAGGAGCAGGTAGGGGTCAGACAGTGAATAAATAGACAGGTCATTAAGGAGCAGGTTGGGGTCAGACAGTGAATACAGAGACAGGTCATTTAGGAGCAGGTAGGGGTGCATGAGTATTAGCTACCAGGTAGCAGGCTGAGTAGCTCGGTGTCTGTCTTTAGCACTACAGGGAGCCAGTGTTCACAGCCCTCCTGAGAGCGCTGGCTGGCGAACGTGTGCAGCTCGCTCAGCGATGGGTAGTGACACAAACGGCTCAGCTCGTAGAACTGCGGCGGAGCGATCCACATCTCCTTGGCCCTGTAGCTGTGGAGCACCTCGGGGGGCGTCGCCCACTGAAACACCGAGAGCGATCATTGACCGAGAGCGATCATTGACCGAGAGCGATCATTGACTTCATAAACGTAGACTTTAGCCGAGGTGACCAATACGTTAGGCGGAAAACAATCAAAGCAATGCAACAATTAATTATTCTTGAAATTCGGCCTGTATTGAAGAAATACCTACCTCACAAACTGAAGTGAGATTTATCTCCAATGTTATTAAGTTATAAGTAGGTTATGCACCTCTTGAGAGCCTTACATTTTTTCATTTCTAGAGCTAGTCTGCACCGTCCAATTTTTGATTGCATTTAGAAACTTGGGTCATGTAAAGGCCGGCTGCATACGGATTATTTTAGCTGCTCCAATGATTATTGCATGCTTTTAATGTTCAAAGCCTAAATTGCTTTGCATAGTTTATTTATAGTATACATGTAACGTATGCTGGGGATCATATATATTATTAGTTACTATCATTTCTTTAGCTATTAGAATTTTTTTTCATTTGCATTGTTGCGCCAACAGCGGTACAAAGTAACTATAATTATCACCTTAATGTGTACGATCTCCTTATCATCTTGAACGGTGAACGGGACATCCGACAAACAGCAGATGTAGAAGGCGGTGTCGTATCGATTGCCGGACCTTGCCGTAGGCGTCAGCCAGTTACCCCACTCATGCAGAGCCCAGATGTTGGGCATCAGCTCCAGTTCCTGACACATCTTAATAAAGTTTGAAGGGTTTTCATTCACCAGAGCCCTCCATCGGGTCAGAATAGTCCGGTCGCAGATGTCGGATACTTGCGTCAGACCTGCGGGTAAATCGGGCGGATGGTCACCTATGTGTTCCGCGGACCTTAACACGTCCATCTCCTTCCGTTTGGGAATGACAAGGAGGACCCCGCACTCCTCGAAGGTCTCCCTCAAGGCGCAGATCCGGAAGGCGACGTCTCCAGGGATAGGGGAGCCCAGCTCCCGCCGGTCCATGGCGAACATGGGAGGTCTGGTCTCCGCCGGCTGCTTCACGACCCCCAGCCCCAGGTTGGGCTTGTGTCTGAAGGCGTGGAAGACACCGAGCCACTCGCTGCAGAAGTCTGACGGATCGGCCATCCCTCCCGGGAACACGTAGGCTTCGGGCATGAAGCGGCTCTGGGTGCTCCGTTTAAGTAGCAAAACCTTGTGGTTCCAGCAGGCAGCTCCCCATGACCTACTCGGGCTGGAGGAGCACTTTGTCCCGGCAGCGAGGATAAGGGTCGACGCCTCCTTCCAGTGTTTATGCACGGTGTTCATGGTGTTTGGAGCATTGGGTGGAGGCTGGAGGACTTTGTTGCAGTTACAAGTTGTTTGTTGTTGTTGTTTGCAGTCAGCTGTCAACTCGTACCATACATAGAGGACCTGTGTGTGCGTTCTGGACGCAATGATAACGCGTCACAAGTCGCGCAATGACGCAATCTCTTGACATATCAGCAGACCGAACTAAAATAAAAGATACAAATGAATATAAAATTGAATAATCACGTAGTTTATAAACTGGCTATTAATCGAAACACAGTTGGAGGGCAGAGGAGTTAATCAACAAATTATGAGACGTGTGATCAGGCTGCGATTATCTACCTGACCGCAGGCGGATGCCCATACCATGACAGAGGTATCTGTTATGATCAGTCAGATCAGATGCATGTAACATGAGCGAAACACAAAGCAGAGAAAATGCAAAAAATACGAATATCATTTCAGATCAAGTCAAAAGCTCTTTCTACTCCTGCCTAATTGAGTGTGTTTAAAATTACATTCGGAACACTCTACAGTCAATTTGTGCAAAAGGCTTCACTTGTAGTCTACAATACAGTTTATAGGCATATTATAGGCATTAATTAAGCATAATTTCTGTTCAATTCTGTTTATTTGATAAGGTGAACTGTGTACCCGGTTCTTTATTAACCTTTGACCTATACCAGAGGTTCATATGCCTCATCACCACTAGAGGGCGCCCTCCCCTCCCCCTCTAGTTTAGCCAATCATAATAAAGTGTGAATTAAGGTACCAGTTGTTGTTTTTATTTGTGTTCTGCCAGTGTAGAACTGTACTCCACAAACCTACGATGGCGCCCTCTGTGTTCTACGCTGGTGACTTGGAGACCTCTGGCAAACTGACAGCTTTACTTTAATTTGACTAACAGGTATGGGAGGTCTGTCTTACATATAAACTCTTTTATCCACACATCAGACATTAAAAATCCACAACCCTGAAGACCAAAGGGCGAAGCAATCCTCTCTAGGTTCATGAAACTAAGAAATAGTTCAGTTTTCTGCCACTAGGGGGAGGGGGATCGCCCTTTAGGGTAGAGGATTAGAACACAATGTACAGAACATGATGTGCTGCCCACCCCAGTTCCTCCTCCTGTTACCACACGGGGCTAGTGATAATACACACATGTGCGTGTACATGCACTCTCTGCAGTCCTCTGTTCTATGGCCATACAGCTGTAGGCGCCACCATGAAGCTCTCTCTCTCTCACACGCACACACACAGAGTGGAGCCTCGGGCATGGTGACTAGTTTATTAAGACTCCCAGCTCAAGGGTACGATCCCTAACGTCCACAGTCTAACAGGCATTACTGATTAAGACGCCTTCACCCCTACCTGCTCCTTTATTAAGGCACTGGTCTTAACTCTGTAACCCCTACCAGTTCGTTAATGAGGAGTCTCTGCATTCACTGTCCAACCCCTACCTGCTACTTGAGGGATGTGTACACCCCCTGCCGGAGTGCGTGTGTGTGATGGCTGGTTTAAGCGGCCTCACCTGGCCGCGTCTGATTTGACTCTGGGGTGGGGCGGGGCGAGGCTGCACACCTGGTGCACATTGAGTAAGCAGTGTTCATAGGTCAAACAAGCAATCGCCACACACACTCTGGGAGTTGTCCTAGATGACAACATGTATCATGTGACCAGGCCGTGTATAATATACATCAAACTACAGTCACCTACGTGGAGTGTGGCTGCCCCATAGGTGCCATGACGCAGGGATGTTGCGTCACCCCCGTTTCAAAATATAATGGTAGGAATAAAAGAAAAAATGTACACATTGGGTTTCGTAGGGGCAGGTGCATTGGGCGTTGTCACATGCAAAAATGTACAGCCAATGGAAAAACACGACTCTGGAAAAAACGTCCAGATTTCTTATTTGACAGAAATTAATTCTTGTGTTTAGTATACCCTTTAATGACCGGTCCCTACAGTCACTGTGATAATAAAACAAACACGCGTCGGCACACTGCGTCCAGCGGGGGAGCTGGTGCGCAGAATATAGGAGTAGCAAAATGGTGGTCTTCAGAGGTCGACCCCACAGTGGACCACCCCTCCTGACCTCTGAACCCAGCAGACCTCCGAGCACTAATTCTGGACCAGAGTCATTTTAGGTAAGGTGATCAACACCACAGCTCTTTGACATTTGGCCAACAACCCAGGATCCCCCGGCCCCTAGCAGGTTTCAAAATGAATGACCATGTATTATGATGTCCCCACACCGTCCATATCGCTCTAATCTCTCACCACCTCCTCCTACCTATTTCTGTCTGATCATTTACTCCTTCCTATCGTCTCTCCGACACCCTGCTGTGTGTTGGACCACGAAGCGGCTTCTTTCGCCGTCACCTGATGTATCTCTGACTGTGGACCATCTGATGTTCCTTTAAATAGACGTCCCTTGGAACCAGAGTAACGCTATAACTCACTCGGGACCTACATCTTCACCAGTGCATCGTTGGTCAATGATCTGCCCCAATGCAAAATAGTCTTTCGTTTTAAAGAGCTTCGCCTAGTCTCAGCTCCATGCCTGTTGTTGACAGATTTTGATCTCTACTGGTTGCTCCTTGATAACTTCTGGGCTCTACTGGCTTCTAACAGATTCTGGGTTCCATCCCCAATGTCCTAAAATGTATCCTCGTGTGTAGGCATCCTAGAAAATGATGCCCTACCTGTTGCTTATAGAGTTTGTTCAGGATTTCAATTCAATTAAGTTCAATTTTATTTGTATAGCCCTTAATCACCATTACAGCCTCAAAGGGCTTAACAGGACAAATATATATGACACCCCCTTTACCCAAGCCCCCACAAGGGCAAGAAAAAATCTCCCTTAAATCTGCAAGGAAGAAATCTTGAGAAGAAACACATAGTAGGGGGATTCCTCCTTCCAGGGATGGTCTGGAGTGCAATGGGTGCCATGATTGACATACAGGTACAATACATGAAAAACATACTAAATTGATGATGCGGTGCTGGCTGGTTAACCATGAGGAGGGTCCAGGCATCCGGTCGCAGTCAACGCAGCACGCTTTGGCCTTGTCGGACCACAAGCTTTGCTGGACCACACAGAGGATCGCTGAACCATATTGGTTCAGTGATCTCACAGGCAACCCCGCCTCTCTCCATACGCAGAGTACGCAGAGTGCGTAGGGCACCAAGTACCTGGGGGGGGGGGGCACCAAAAATTAAGGTTTGTAAAAAAAATAATACGTATATATTACATTATTGAACTACAAAAATATATATAAATTAGTTATGAAGAGGTCCACCGTTGTTTTATCTTAATTGTATATCCTATCACTCGGGGCCGTTGCCCAGGGCACAATTTAATGTTGAGTCGCCTAGGGCACCGAAACGGCCCGTGCCGGCCCTGCTCGCAGGTACCCGCTGAAGTAAACCCCCAGGGGCCCAGTTGCCCTTCTCTTATTACACCTTCTATTTACGTGTGTATATGTTTTTACAGTTACTCCACTACTCTTTTGTTTTGTTGGTCTTCCTGGCTGTGTGCAACGATACAGGTTCCCAGCGTAACAACACAACTGGTTGAACCTCCCACGAAAAGCTGGCAGGATAGCAAGTTTGCATTTGTCTGGTTTGTTATTCACCAAAACCCTTTTTTGGTCAAACCCATATTTACAGAGAAGGAACTTATCCAGCTCGGAAAACAACGTATCAAGAGTGATGAAGAAATGGCTCCCCAGCTGGTTTGGGCAGATGCAACATCGGCCAGAGCCACTGGACCCTGGTGGTGCAATTCTGGGGTATGCCAGCGTAGGGCAACAGGTGTATATATGTAGAGTATCTTTTCCTTACCGAGCTCGTTTGGGAGGCTCGACTTGAACTTGCATAAGCGCGAAAGTACAAATTTGTGATGGAGCAACTGCTTGTAAAGTGCTTGCTTTTGGATTCGCCCTTGGAACATAGTTTATTACACATACCAATCTGCACTGTTCATCGGTGGCACGTTGGGCAGGAGCCCAACGTTTCTTGGTCTGCACTTTTCTGATGATCTCACCTGCAGGTCTCACCACCAACTCCGCAGCCAAAAGGAACCGTACCCCCTACAATTTCTGCCTGTGTTCGGACCTTGGTATGCAGAACGACATTTCGGTCAGCCGTATACTATCTATGTGGATGAATGACAATGAAAAGGCCTTTTTTGGAAAAGAGAGCCGAACTGAACCTTTAATGACATGCATCTAAGATGAATCACTGTCAAGACACTTGGGATATAGGTTTTTGCAAAAACAAAACAGTGTCACAGAATATCTGATATAGGCCTACTTCTGTTCCTGTTTATGATCGACTGACATTAATAGACTTCCCTCTTAAAGTCACAAAGCCAAAAGCCAACACCTCATAACCACCAAAACAAACTATTCCAACGAGGCTTCTGAAGTGGGTCAGAGGGCAGGGGTCGTTTTTTTTTATCGTTCAAAGCTAACCACCAAGACAATCACAATAGAGCTTAAAAAAAATCAAAAGCAATGTTGTACACGGCCACTCCTGCAAGCTGCTGGGATCAGTGTTGTATATTTATAAAGATGAATGTCACATATATCATAACGTGTTCCCTCGTTAAACGTCTGCAGTTGGATAACACCCATCTCGGTTAGGGCTAGCATGTATTTTTATACCATCCAATCATGTGAGTGGATATGGATGCAGTCTGTATTCTGCGGTTCTGTGCTATTCTGCAGTATTACTGAGGTATGTATATTCTAGATACTTCTGTCTTTGTTCTGGTAGGTGGCAGAGGAAATGGCTGCACCCGCACCAGAGAGGGAACTCGTAAAACTCTGGGACACTCGTAAAGGTGTCACCAGCACAAATACGCTTAATAAGCAACTCACGCAACTTGTGTTTGAGAAAATCAATAGCCTATGTGTAGTTTACAAAAAAACTAAACATTCACTTCACTTTTACATGCAGGAAAAAAATAAATAATAATAATAATAATAATAATAATATATATATATATATATATATATATATATATAAATGAAATATTAAATAAGAACTAGAACATACCATAATAAAACATATACGGGGGATCCATATAGAGATACACTTGCTGGAATTATTCCCTATTGCTAAATAAATAATTTATAATGCATAATTCATAAAGTCAAGATCGATATTATAATAATATCATTTTTATTCCCTTTTTTTAAGAAAAATAATTCCAGATTGAAAAATAATCACGTTGTCCAGCTTCTTATCAGATGGATGGTACGGTCTGATTAGTATGGGCAGTATTCACAACGTGAGCCCCCCCCACACGCGATTGTGTCTCGTTTTCGTTTTACGAAGGTCCTGTTGTGCATCATGATGTCACAGCGCAATGCTTGCCTCCCTTCTGGAAGCATATCAGCATAACCGTGAAATTATTTGTCATTATGGGAAGACATTGTTGTGCTTGAAACTGCCACAGCGTTTCTCATGAGAGAAGTAGCAAGAAACTTGCCATTAGCCTAATAATAGCCTATTGTCTTATAGTTAATCAGGCTGATATGTGCGGTAGTAAATGCCGCGCCCTCTAATCTTCAGTCGACCAGCCAACATGTGTCGTTTCACTCGGGAACATTGCAACAAGGTTACAAGATCTATTGAAACTAAAAAAAAGTAGGCCTAAATGTGGTTTGCACTAAATGTTGTCTTTCCCCTTTATTTTTTTCTCAACGTGAACAATACCAAACTAGAACTGCAAGCCGTTATCCAGGGGTCCAAGAAATGTGCATTTCGCCGGCACAACGCGAAGCATGTGTTCAAAACGCTACCGTGAACCTGTGGATATAAAGGTTTTGACTGTGGGAGGTTCGGTGTGTTTTGAACTAAATGTTGTCTTTCCAACATTTAGTTTTGAACTAAATGTTGTCTTTCCCCTCTCCTGGAACCGTCACCTTATCGTGGTGGAGAGGTTTGCGTGTCCCTGTGAACCTGAGGGCTGTGTTGTCTGGAGCCTTGTGCTCCTGGTAGGGTCTCTCATGGCAGAGTGGTCTCAGGCGAGGGGCCAGACTAAGAATGGTTCAAAAATCCTCAATGAATATCGAAAAAAGAGGAGATGTGACCCGGCCCGGAGGAAGCCCGGGGCCCCCGTCTGGAGCTAGGCCCAGACGGAGGGCTCGATGGCGAGCGCCTGGTGGCCGGGTTTGCCACGGAGCCCGGTCGGGCACAGCCCGAACAAACTACGTGGCACCCCCCCTCTCTTCATCTCATGGGCCCACCACCTGTGGGAAGACCCGTTGGGGTCGGGTGCGCAGCCACATGGGTGGCAGCGAAGGTCAGGGGTCTCGACGGACCAGACCCGGGCGGCAGAAGCTAGCTCTGGGGACGTGGAACGTCACCTCGCTGTGGGGAAAGGAACCGGAGCTTGTGAGGGAGGTGGAGCGCTATCAGTTAGATCTGGTGGGGCTTACCTCCACGCACAGTCTCAGCTCTGGTACCGTACTCCTGGATAAGGGTTGGACTCTATTCTTCTCCGGAGTTGCCAAGGGCGTGAGGCGCCGGGCGGGTGTGGGGATACTCATAAATCCCCGGCTGAGCGCCGCGGTGTTGGAGTTTACCCCGGTAGACGAGAGGGTCGCCTCCCTGCGCCTAAGGGTTGTAGGGGGGAAAACTCTGACTGTTGTTTGTGCGTATGCACCAAACAGCAGTTCAGAGTACTCGGCCTTCTTGGAGACCCTGAATGGAGTCCTGTATGGGGCTCCAGTAGGGGACTCCGTAGTTCTGCTGGGTGACTTCAACGCCCACGTGGGCAACGATGGAGACACCTGGAGAGGCGTGGTGGGGAGGAACGGCCTCCCTGATCTAAACCCGAACGGTCGTTTGTTATTGGACTTCTGTGCTAGTCATGGATTATCCATAACAAACACCATGTTCGAACATAAGGGTGCTCATAAGTGTACCTGGTACCAGAGTACCCTAGGCCGAAGATCAATGATCGATTTTGTGATCGTGTCATCTGATCTGAGGCCGCATGTTTTGGACACTCGGGTAAAGAGAGGGGCGGAACTGTCAACCGACCACCATCTGGTTGTGAGTTGGATCAGGGAATGGGGGAAATTTCCGGATAGACCTGGTAAGCCCAAACGCGTAGTGCGGGTGAACTGGGAACGTCTGGAGGAGGCCCCCGTCCTAGGTATCTTCAACTCACACCTCCGGCGGAGTTTTTCTAGCATTCCTGTGGAGGTTGGGGACATTGAGCCGGAGTGGGCTGTGTTCAAAGCCTCCATTGCTGAAGCTGCGGTGGCTAGCTGTGGCCTCAGGGTCTTAGGCTCCTCAAGGGGCGGTAACCCTCGGACACCGTGGTGGACACCGGTGGTCAGGGAAGCCGTCCGATTGAAGAAGGAGGCCTTCCGGGATATGATATCCTGGAGGACTCCTGACTCGGTTGCAGGGTACCGACAGGCCCGAAGGGCTGCAGCTGCTGCCGTGTCGGAGGCTAAGCAGCGGGTGTGGGAGAAGTTCGGAGAGGCCATGGAGAAGGACTTTCGGTCGGCACCAAAGTGTTTCTGGAAGACTATCCGGCACCTCAGGAGGGGGAAACGGGGAACCGTCCAAGCTGTGTACAGTAAGGAGGGGACTCTGTTGACCTCAACTGAGGAGGTCGTCGGACGTTGGAAGGAACACTTTGAGGAACTCCTGAACCCGAATAACACGCCCTCTATGTTGGAGGCAGAGCTCGAGGTTGATGGTGTTTCGTCGTCAATTTCCCTGGTGGAGGTCACTGAGGTAGTCAAACATCTCCGCAGTGGCAAAGCCCCAGGGATTGATGAGATCCAGCCAGAAATGCTAAAGGCTCTGGGTGTTGAGGGGCTGTCATGGTTGACACGCCTATTCAACATCGCGT
Source organism: Gadus chalcogrammus (assembly GCF_026213295.1). NCBI lineage: Eukaryota > Metazoa > Chordata > Actinopteri > Gadiformes > Gadidae > Gadus > Gadus chalcogrammus. The sequence continues at coordinate 3,791,621 of NC_079417.1, forward strand.
GGGAGTCGGGTACAGTGCCAAAGGAGTGGCAAACCGGGGTGGTGGTTCCCCTGTTCAAAAAGGGGGACCAGAGAGTGTGTGCCAATTACCGGGGTATCACACTTCTCAGCCTCCCTGGTAAAGTCTACTCCAAGGTACTGGAAAGGAGGGTTCGGCCGGTCGTCGAACCTCAGATTGAAGAGGAACAATGCGGTTTTCGCCCCGGACGTGGAACTACGGACCAGCTCTTCACTCTCGCAAGGATCCTGGAGGGGGCCTGGGAGTATGCCCATCCGGTCTACATGTGTTTTGTGGATCTGGAGAAGGCGTATGACCGGGTCCCCCGGGAGAAACTGTGGGAGGTGCTGCGGGAGTATGGGGTAAAGGGGTCTATCCTCAGGGCCATCCAATCCCTGTACTCCCAAAGCGAGAGCTGTGTTCGCGTCCTCGGCAGCCAGTCAGTTTCGTTCTCGGTGGGTGCTGGGCTCCGCCAGGGCTGCGCCTTGTCACCAATCCTGTTTGTGATATACATGGACAGGATATCGAGGCGTAGTCGTGGTGGGGAGGGGTTGCAGTTCGGTGGTCTGAGGATCTCGTCACTGCTTTTTGCGGATGATGTGGTCCTCATGGGATCATCGGCCTGTGACCTTCAGCACTCACTGGATCGGCTGGCGGCCGAGTGTGAAGCGGCTGGGATGAGGATCAGCACCGCTAAATCTGAGGCCATGACTCTTAGCAGGAAACCGATGGATTGCTTACTCCGGGTAGGAAATGAGTCCTTAGCCCAAGTGAAGGAGTTCAAGTACCTCGGGGTCTTGTTCGCGAGTGAGGGTACTATGGAACGTGAGATTGGCCGGAGAATCGGAGCAGCGGGGGCGGTATTGCGTTCGCTTTACCGCACCGTTGTGACGAAAAGAGAGCTGAGCCGCAAGGCAAAGCTCTCGATCTACCGGTCGATCTTCGTTCCTATCCTCACCTATGGTCATGAGGGCTGGGTGATGACCGAAAGGACGAGATCGCGGGTACAAGCGGCCGAGATGAGTTTTCTCAGAAGGGTGGTTGGCGTCTCCCTTAGGGATAGGGTGAGAAGCTCAGCCATCCGTGAGGAACTCGGATTAGAGCCGCTGCTCCTTTACTTAGAAAGGAGTCAGCTGAGGTGGTTCGGGCATCTGGTAAGGATGCCCACTGGGCGCCTTCCTTGGGAGGTGTTTCAGGCACGTCCAGTGGGGAGGAGACCTCGGGGAAGACCCAGGACTAGGTGGAGAGATTATATCTCAACACTGGCCTGGGAACGCCTCGGGATCCCCCCGTCAGAGTTGGTCAATGTGGCCCGGGAAAGGGAAGTCTGGGGCCCCCTGCTTGAGCTGCTCCCCCCGCGACCCGACCCCGGATAAGCGGAAGAAAATGAGATGAGAGATGAGATGTTGTCTTTCCCCTTTATTTTTTTCTCAACGTGAACAATACCAAATAAGTTATTTTCTGGGAAGAACAAAGTGATCACACAAACCTTTTTCTTATGTTGTGTGTGTGTGTGTGTGTGTGTGTGTGTGTGTGTGTGTGTGTGTGTGTGTGTGTGTGTGTGTGTGTGTGTGTGTGCTTGTGTGGGTGTGCGCGCGCGCCTGCTTGTGTGTGTGCGTGCGTGCGTCTCTGCTGGAGGTTGAGCTGCAGAATATCGAACTGGCTGCTCCAGGTTTCCATAGCGTGTGTGCGCGTTTGTGTGTGTGTATTATGTGCTGTGTGTGCTTTTTAAGCTGGCAAAGATACAACCAGCTAAGTAGCAAACATACAAATACCTAACCTAACGAGAAGAGTTGTTAAACCGGCTGACACAGCTAACTTACTAGCTGTATATCTGCTAGCAAATATGCTCACCCAGGTACACAAATACAGTATGGTCACTTCCAAATGTACAGGCAGGCTGACACGTGTACAGCTGTTGGAACCCAATGTATACATGCCAGTATGTATGCTTTAACGCACGCACGGCATGCTAAACTTTAGTTAATGTTTTCCTACATGGCACTGTTACAGATGTATACCCTTAACTACATCAGTGTGTATGTGAAAGATATGCATGTCTGATATTCTATCCGCCAGTAGGAACAACAAAGGTCATGCTTTTGGTTGGATTAAAGGGATAGCTTTTGTTTGTTTGTTTATCTATTTGAATGTATTAATCTATTTGTTTCGTTAGTCGTTCTTTGTGCAATTATATTGTTGTTATTTTTTAGCTTGTTCTAGTGTTAGTTGTCAGTCAGAAACTATACAGCTCAGGCTTAAAAAACAAAAAACTTTATTTAGAGGTCAATGTCTTATTATGAACTTTCTTAACCATTTATAGGTCTTAACTTACACACACACACACACACACACACACGTATCAATTTGTGCACTCAATACATTCTAAACACATGCTCTCTCTCTCTCTCTCTCTCTCTCTCTCTCTCTCTCTCTCTCTCTCTCTCTCTCTCTCTCTCTCTCTCTCTCTCTCTCTCTCTCTCTCTCTCTCTCTCTCTCTCATATATATATTTAAAGAGTGGAGGAGGATGTGTATGCTCCACGGGTTCGTTCCAGGGTGCTCCGGTTCCTCCCACACTACCAAAACTTGATGAGCACTCCTGCCCTGCCCAAAGGAAAGGGAAGGGCACTACACCTGGAGTTGGTTATCCGGCACCGCCCGGCTCACTGCTCACAGCACCTAGCATAGATAGACTGGGTTGGATGCAGACAATTATATTCCCTCTGTTGATTAATAAGAAATATTTGTCCAATAACCAATAATACCACAAGTAACGATATGTTTGAGCTCTTTCAACCAGTACAACCACTTTTTTTGGGGTCAAATACGGGTCTTGGGGGTGTTAAGGGGTGTGTGAGTGATATTTTGTGGTCACCTCACCACACCAACAACAAACACGAACCCAAACACACTACCAAAAACACCACAAACAACCCATCCCCAAACACACTGTCACAACCGCACCACCAACACAATACAAGCGTTGAGGGTTTGCAAGAGTAATCATGCTAGGGTCACTGTGTCATGGCCTCCTACTCCTAACAATGGTGGAAAAACAAGGCTCCGTCGGCCAGGGGAATGTCATGGTCTAAGGTTACAGGTGGGGGTGGGGGCCGACATACGAATGTGCTAACTGCGAGGCCCCTTGGGCCAGGTTGTGAATTATTTCAGCTACAGAAGTCAAAGAGTTCACAACGACAGACCACTTATCAGGAACCAAAGGTACTCTACCTCAACCTTTTTCTCAACCTATTTTCCAGCATCATAGCGCCACAGCCTCTTTTCAAAATAAAAGCGCTGTTAAAGTATTTAGCAGAGAGAGAGAGAGAGAGAGAGAGAGAGGGGGAGAAGGGGGTGTGTGCTGTGAGAAAGGAAAGCAGATCTAAGGGATCATCTGAGGAAATGAAGGGATAAGACGAGACAACAGGAATCCAGATGGAGGAGTGAGAGTGGAATCTCCGGCAGAATATTGGGTTCCATGGCTCATGTTATGTTTTGCTAACTTGGCAACATTTTGGCCACAGTACTGTGCCATGTTGAGAACTCACTTTAAAATGCTACTTAAAAGGAGTGTGGGTGAACATGGAAGCTCTCAAGGGCAGAACTTTGACAGCAGATACAATGAGGGGTCTGTTCAGATATGGGACTCCCGCCAGACTTCACCACCTTCACCGGCCTCCACAGTTCTGAAGCAAGCAGACCTTCTTTATGAACCAAACGCAAGCAGCATGTTCCTCTTTTGGTGTCAATACAATATAATAATATTGTATATATACATGGTAAGGTTGTTGGCCTCCCGGCCTGAAGTGTAGAAGCTTTGGATCAATGACTCTGCCAAATACATACAGATTTAGCCGATGTTGAGCCCCCCCCTTTCCCTGTCCTGCAGCAGACCCCACCTTCAGGTCCTCAGCTGGTGTTTTTATGTACTGTAACACTAGAGCTGCTGGCAAGACCCCAGAAACACCAGAGCTGCTGGCAGGGGTCTCCTGCACCAGTCCCATCAAAGCTCCATGATATGAACTATGATACAAAACCCCATTGGGGTCTCCCCGGTGCAGGTTCAAATCTTGCCAACAATGGTACAATCATAAGGGGATACGGGATAGTCTTGTGCTGATTACAAACAACTCTAGCCAATGCAGTCAAACCAGCATTTCCACGGTCAACATATAGGGATCTAAGAGCTGATTGGCCCAACTCTCAGTTCTCTGTAGGTTGTTTTGAATAAAAGCCTCTGATATCTAACTCACTACAGCCCCTGGAGAGGTACATTTGACTATGCGACTTCAGATTCCAGTTGAATATGAAGAAGTTCCTTCGAAATCAAAGGGCATGTTTCCAAGTCGGAAGCTTCCAAAAAGTCTGCAGAGTCAACACTTTATTCCTGGGCTCACGCAAGATACCCCCCAAAAAAACCACAGTGCTCCCGCGGTTACACAACTTCTCTGCTTATTCTTCCATTATTGTTCCGTGCTTCGGGTCCCGTGCATGTTCAATTCTTAAACCATGCTCAATGTAAATTCCTCACAAAACACAGTATATTAATGCACATGACAAGAGCGGGTCTCTCTGTTACCTCCAATCATACCTGTTGTTATACAAATAGGTGTAACTCTGCGAATCCTGTTGGGTTACTGTCATTCAAATACAGCCAATCACCAATCGCCTACTACACCATCTCTATGCTAAAGATATGGGGGGGGGGTAATTAATTCAACTCAAAATGGGGGTCAGACACAGGGATCTGTAAGACAAAAGAAAAGGGCCATTTGATGTTGGAGACAGACAACTGGCAGGGGAGAGGATGAGAACAGGAGAAGAACAGGTGAAGACATAAATGACCTAAAGGTGTGGGACAGGTGTGGTACAGGTGTGGGGGGCTGGCAGGGGGCGGTGTGAGGACGGGGAGTAGGTGCCATCAACTAAAGGTGCGGGGGAGCCCAGGCCTGTTGGTCTCTGGGGGATCTGTTGTTGGGCTGTGAGATAAGGGAAGGGCCATTTGATGCTAATGCCAACCCCTCTGTGGCTCCGGTGATCAGAAGAACTAAAGGGCGTTAGAGGCCGACTTCTGCCTGGGAGGAGGATGAGAACAGGTTGATTGGGAACATAGGGAGGTAAAAACACTGGGGGGAAAAAGGGGGGAAAAGGTGTCTTCAACTAACAGTGTGGGTCAGAGACAAGGCTCTGGCAGTAAAGGGCAAAACAGCATGAGGCGAAACCATTTCTGTCTCATAATTAATGCAATCCTCAACAAATATATGACTACACATGTGACTACGGATAGTTGTCTGACAGTACTACAACTCTCTCTTACATGTTCAACAGAATGATGACCAGAGGAGAACTAATCTTTTCATCCCCTCATCTAAAACAACACAGCTGTTTGGTCCAGGGATAAGCAGCTTTCCCCCAATGAGGACCAGAGTCACCCATCCCAGCAACCAGGATCACGCGATGGACGACGTGTATGCTTATATACCAACATGGATCACATCAGACCGCAGTTGTTGGTTAGAAGGCATTTTATTTTGGAGGTTTGACTTCATTGCACAAGATACATAGAAACAAAAACATTTCTTCAAGGAAGGAAAAGTTAAAACAAAAAAATGTTGATCCACGGTAAACATCTCGGAGCACAATTTATAAGTCTACATACTCCAACTGGTCTTTACTCATTTCATATAATGCATTCTATGTATTATTAGTATACGTATGGTCTTCAACCTTATAAAGACCTCAATGTTCCAGTCAAGGCATAAGGTTTGTAGAGATGATGATATTTATGTGTTAGGGGTTAGACAAGTGCATTCAGAGACAGGTTATCAAACAGCAGGTTGGGTTATGTTTTTTGGCAAAGTGCTTACAGGTAGACTCAGGAGGTTAGGAATCATACCAAGAACCTAAGGCCAGGGAGTCTGGATGATGTCCATTCTAAAAGGATAAACAAGACCCAACCAGGCGCAGTCCATCCTCCTTTCCCGAGTCGGGTCGGGCCATGACACTCCACTGCTCAGCCAATGAACAGTGGTTACGGGCTGTATTTCTGCCCAGTGATGCACAAGGCGAAGGGCGGGGCTTACGGCCGGAGGGGCGACACGTGGCGCCCAACGAGGTCAGCGCCTGTCACATGGCATCACATCTGCCCACCGACCCCAGTCTGAACGTGCAGACACGCGTTTCCTTCTTCAAAAAACAAACAACTTCTGTGTATAGAGGTTCACAAAATGTGATGCGTGCACGCGTTAAAAGCTGATAAGGCTCTCATCAAGCGTTTGCTCCCAGTCGCATAGCACTATTAAAGCGTTCCCTAGAAGTGTGAGAAATCTGATAGCGCTCGTCATTGCCATGTTACACATGCACTCAGACTCCCAACCAACAGATGACAGAGCTCTTGAACAGCTTTTCTATAAGTGCACCAGAACATTGTGTTGCAGAACCAGACCATTGTAGACTAGCCGCCATTTTTTAAAAGCCAAACACCAGGAACACAAAATGGCTCCAACAAAATACCAATAACCACCAGAGCAACGTTCTGGTAAATTAAATAAACGCTAGAGTTAAAGAACACCTCTTTAACATATCCGCCCCAGCCGAGGACACTACGTTGTGGGTGAGTCACTCGCACGACATTGCTAAATGCCACAGGAAGTGGTGTCACAGAGAAGTAACATCTAAGGCCTGGGTTTTGAAATTTGTCAGCTTGTGGTTAAACTACTCAAGCATTGTCTGGATTACCAACAAGACTTGAAATTACCGACTTGAAATCTTTCAATTAAAGTGTCACAGCTTTATTAAATCAGTTCATAAACGAAGTCATATACATTCATCAATAAAAACACAATATTCGAAGATTCTAGGTTAAAATTAGGGCACGCACACACATGCAGTTCAATGAAAAAAGACGTTTCAATGACAGTCCTGGTGTGCTGCCCAGGGCTCAGAAACAGAACAGGGGAAAATATACAAGTAGTGATGAATACAACGTCAAAGTCCTTCCTAAAAACGTTTCACTCGTATACTGTGCAAATACTGTTACAGATACCAAACAAGCATGAATATGGACCGAGAGAGAGAAGGTCCCGCTTAGATTCTGGACACGCAACAGGGATTTCCTAAAGTGGAGAGTGACTGAAAAAAAAAAAAAAAAAAAAAAAAAAGAATATATAGAAAACACTGAAGAGAGCCATCGGTCTGCCCAGAGCTCCACTTTTGAGGAAATGATTACAGGCGGCATGCATCCCTTCAGAAGACTCCACCCCCTCACATCATTCCACCGCCTTCCTCCTCGCTATACCACCAGAAAGGTTCACAGTTTAGAACAGCATTATCAGAACCTCAGCAACCCCCCCCCCCGGTCAAATATAGACCGCCAATTCTGCTTCTCCAAAAAAAGGCCATGATGAACAACATCCAGCAGGACTAACTAAAACACAACAGGTCCTTACAGCAGGACTAGAGCCTTCTCAACACTATCGTTGGTGAGGGCAGGAGAGGGTGATGGATGTGGGGAAAGGGTGCTGGCGGGCCCAGGCCTACGTTCTCAACCACTTTCTCTGTCCCAGCCCACCCGGTCAAATCGTCTTCATCTTGTAGTCGTGCGGATGGCTTCAGAGTATTTCAGGCTGGCGTCGGGGCTCTGATCAGGGCGGCGGCTGGTCCTGGGCCGTCTCGGTCATCTGCTTGGCACTGTAGTAGGACAGGCCCAGGCCCAAGATGGCCAGCATCATGGCAATCTGGTTCACGGCCCGGTCGTGAGGCTTGGTCTGGACCTCTCCGGCCACTTGCCTCTGTGGCCAATCAGAGCAGAGACACAAAGGGGAGAAGGGGGAGAAGGGGTCAAGGGTCGTTCACCAGAGACAACAGACCATTCCAGATATTCCATCATGTCAACAAAGACCCCTTAAGAATATAAAGGCTGATGACGCCATCGGGAAAGAGAGCAAACATTTGCATATTGATGTCAGGAAGCAGAAAGGTTTTCAATGGGCCGCCGTGTTACCCCCCCCAAACTCACTCATCTAAAATTTAGAGTATCTAGCATGGAGAGGAACCCAATGTTTCCTTGGACAGAGGAGGTATTTTAAGGGCTCGACCACCCCTCCCCCTCTCCCCTCCTAAACAAGGCATCCATTTTGAGTCAACTGCATGAGCAAAATGGCCTCCAGGGACTCTTGTTCTTCTACAACTATTGAGCTGGGCTTAAATCACTGCCTCATTATGTAAGGGACTTTTAATCAGAACAGCATTGTAGTTAACCATTTGGGGAGTTAACATGAAGCACATTCAATTTAAAATAAAGAACCCCAACCAAGCAAATCGATGGAAGCGTATTATAGCGAAAAATGCATTTAAGATGTATTAACGGGTGAAAGATATTTGTCCTGGACCCTTAACAGTTTGAGTTATTGAAGCGTGTTACGTGTGGCGCACTTACATAAGAGCACGTTTCCACATGGTCTGCTGAATACCCAAGTCAACACTAACGAACCCATCCGGGAGACAGTGGTTTACAAAAATTAGATGATATGGGAACAATAGCTCTGCACAATGGACATGACGTAGCCCAGAGCACTGGCCGAGCGGCCGTACAGGGCAGATTATCACAACAGGAGTCCCAACAAAGGGAGCAGGAGGGGAAAGGATTGCCCCAAGATTAGCGTCAAGGGTGATCATGTCAGTGGTGGGTGATGATAGCAAAATCATTGTTAATCATTGTAGAATCTATGGTTTCAATTCTTTTAGATCTATTCTTTAAAAATGCGCCAAAACCAGTACCTCAATTAAAAAAAAAATCGGAACAAAGCATCAAGTCTACAGATTAACATTTTTGGTTTAAATTTGTATTGAAGTTTAAATGCAGAAATATCTCATCACATAAAGTTCAGGTAGGATAAAGGCGATTAGGATTTTAAGAAAAATAGTCATAGATAATAGGAGATTATCTCACATAAGTGCTGAGTGGTCAATTCGCTTCAACTTGAACGGCTCAGCGGATATTAAAAAGACATCTGCCAGTTCCAACCATTAGGCTCCAATCACATTAAATATTAACAGCCCATTGTTCGGGTTCATCTGCACACTACAAGGAGCCTCTTATTCAATCAAAACTTCTATTCATTTCCAAGCATGACGTTGAGAGAGGGTAAAGGGAAGGCATGCACATAGATTTCCCGTCAGCATGTTTTAAATATCGTGTAAACCAGAACCTGCAGGGAAACCAGTAGGTCTCTGAAGAACATTTGGGATTTGGGTTGTGTTGCTCAGAGGCCGTTCTACACAAGAGCTGAGCGATTGAACAAAACGACCTGAATGACCTGCTGATCATACCAGAGTCCAGGTGGAGAAGGAAGGCGTTCTGGAAGTTAACAGACCAGACTCCTGGTGTACCCGAAAGGTGTTCTGGTTCTGGGGGGGGGGGGGTTCTAGTCAAGGGGACATGAGGGGGTTCAGAGGTGTGGCCTGTACCTGGAGCAGTCTGAAGTAGCCGGGCGTCAGTCTTCCCAGCCGGATGATCATGTCTGTGGTGGAGGGGAGGCAGCGGAGGAGGGTGGAGGAGACACGGAGGGTGGAGACTCGGCAGGAGGGGAGATCTGGAGGTCTAGAGAGAAAAGAGGCGTTCAGAATTAGTTAGGAACACATGTTCGACACTGGAAAGCATTCCAGAAAGCCGCCATGAGGTTCTGATGAGAAGTTTGAGATATTTCAGTTACTTTGGAGAACATAAACGAAGAGCCTCAAAAGAGAAAAGTTTAAAATAAGAACACAACTGATATTGACGCGAGAACAATGCATAGCTCCTTTAAAAAGCTCTGGACTGGCCCGGGCTTCCCCAGCCTGGAGCCTGTGAGCAACCAGCTGCAACAGTCAGCAGACAGATGGATTCTACATCTGAGAGGGGGAGTATTCAAGGCCATCCATACCGTAAACTTTTAAAATATATTAAATCTGAAATACGTGGCAAAAAATTTGCTTGCATAAAGTTTGACGTGTTTCTCATTATGAGATTATGGCAAAAAATGTTTTCACCCGATAAAAGATTTGATCGCAGGAAATAAAATCGAACGAGCGGGTGCGCTTAAACAATTTAAGAAAAGTGTCACCGTGGAGGAACAGGCCGACGTCAGTGATAACTTGACCTCGTTTGCAGGGCTAAAAGGCAGTACTGGACCACGGACGCGTCAATTAACCAATCAGAACCAAAGGAACCCAGAGGAGTCGTGGTTTACGGTCAAATAGAAAACATGTGCAAGGAATCACCTTCAAAACAGCCTGCAGGCAAATACTACATTAACGGGTAATGAAAAGATAATCCGGATTCCAGTTGGTCCAGTCAGGTCTTTGATTAGTTTTAGGGTCCTCGCCTCTCCTCATCGAAAGTTTGGAGATTCTGTGAAGACGTTGGTCTCATACAACCCGAGGAAGAAACGCTGGTGGTTGGCCAAAAAAAAACCCCCAACCTCGACTACACACAGACACACACACACACACACGCAGCGAGTTTTCACTCTGTAAAAGCATTGCACAGTTCCGTCTTTTATACAGAACTGGTTTTAGCCAATCCCAGCGGTGGGCTGGCCCGACAGACACGCCCATTTTTCACCCAGACACATGTCAGAATGCATCTCATCTTGCTGGGCTGCCTCAATTCAGCTCGGTCAACAAACCATCCGGTGGGCGTTAGTTAATCTGCTCATCCGACGGCGTTACGACTACGAACGTCCATGTCACGGCACGGCACAACAGCCCTGCTGTGGGACTATAATCTGCCACAGCAGCAGTTCACCTCAGATTACAGGAGCATTGTGAAACAAAACCAGTCCAACGTTGTGCAACATCTACACCTAGAGCCCTTGGAGCCTAATTCAGGTTGAAGTCAACCATGCTGACTTCTCACCAACTCATGTAGAGTGGCATGTATTCAGGTTTCAGAAGGGATACGTTGTTTAGGCATGACACACGCAGGAAGATAACATCTCGGGCTGGTTCCCCCACCCGGACGAAATAAGATCAGATAGAAAACCCTCACGAGTCAAGTTTGATCACATGGCAATAAAGAGCATCAGGATCGGTTTTAAAGAGGAGAGGTATTGAGATCTTAAAAAAGAAAGACATGCATCTGTGGCAAGGCCGGCACCAGGACCACAGCTGGCCACATTCCTGCATTGCGTGGCAGGGAGGGGAAACACTCAGTGGATCAGTAGAGTAAAACAGATTATGCAAACTTTGTCAGGTGAGTCACCTTTGAGTAGCGAAGACATTGTTCACCAGAAACCAGGTTTGCCTGAATGCAAAGAGTGTGTCTGATATCGGGGCGTTTCCTGTTTGACTGTCACATCTCTGAACACCAGCCGTTTGATCAGCTGTCAGGACTGGGGCGGGGGCGTGGTCGAGGCATGCACACACCTGGCGTAAATACTTGATGCACGAGTCATGCAGGGTGAACACAACTCTGTAAACGTGGAGTCATGGAGTAGTCTAGGGCTGCTGTCGGGTGGTCCATTTTGCTTAGGCAGGGTTCTAACTGACTGAAGTATCCCGGAGGAGACCAAGAGGCAGCGAGCAGTGAACTCTCTAAATACCGAGGAAAGACTTCCTTTCTTATCTCCTAAAGCATAGGTTGCACTGGATCATCCTTTAAGAATGAAGAAGGAGATGAAGCTGGCCCACAATTCCTTGCTGCCGGAACATTTAAAACGTTGAACAATTCATGAAAAGGACAGATCAACATGACCGACAATTATTTGAATACAATCTGACTTAATTGGATCTACATTGTAGTTCCATAAATATGAGCGTGACACATTGAACTTTTATCAATGTCACAAACATTTGGTTTCTCTTTAGTGAATGGTAGCCTATATATTCCTATGTATTTCAATTCCAAAAGGTGTGGGTTGCCCTTGTGCTATGGTTGGTATGAAGCAGTCATGGATTTCTGGTATTTAGATTGACTTGGCTTCCTGCTTAATATTCAGAGGGCCATATACCCCTGATATACCTGGCTTCCTCCCTCAATCCCACTCATCTTTTTCTCTCCTTTCTGTAACTGAAACGTATTTGACTTCTGTTTGCATGTCGTGCTTTTTTCATCTCAGCATTTTCGTATTTTCTAAACTCCTTGCCGTCCCTTTCCCATCAGCCTTTTTCACGCTATACGTCTCTACTCGCTTCCTTTTCTCTCCCATCTCCTGCCGAGCAGCGCGGTTGGGCCTGTCTAGGAATCCGTTTGTAAAAAGGGAAAGACGGGAATAGCGGAGTGATCGTATTGGCTCCTGGGGTTCTGATCATCGTGTCCCCTCATCGCGTAGACAGACAGAAGGACGGACGTCCGACTGTCTGCGTGCACCTTAGATACATACAGCTAACAAATTAAGTCACTACGTTGCCGTCCAGAGAGAACCAAGAAACCCGCTGATACTGGCAGTATCAACGGCTACACGATGATCACAACCCAGCAGCCAATAAGAACCCGCTGCTATTCCCCTGCTTTCCCTTTTTACAAACACTGGTGTTAAACCGGCCCAGCCGCACGGCTCAGCAGGAGAGGTATAAAGAGAGAGCGAGTAGAGAAGAAGAGCGTGGAAAGGTTGAGAGAGAAAAGCGACAGCGAGGAGTTGAGAAAATATGAAAGAACTGCAAAGAAATTGTAGAAAGATTGACAGACCATCAGAAATGCACATAGAGAGAAAGAGCGACAGAACGAGAGAATGAGCTTGAGAAAACCCGTGAGATTGACACAGGCGGCCAGGTCTATGCTGGTTCGTGGCATATAACCCTCTGAATGTTGAGCAGGGAGCCAAGTCAATGTAAAGACCAGCACTCCATGACAACCTCATAGTAACCATAGCAAAAAGACCACAAAAACCTTCCTAAAGAGACGGCCTTCTAACAGAGGCCCATGATCAACATACTAGTGGGAAACAATGAATTGACATAAGCGTTTATAACAAGCGCAAGTGCAGATTTACGGTACAATTTACCCCCAATTAATCCAAACGTATAATACACCTCCATAGCTGGCCGCAGGGGGCGCATGGACACATTGGCTTGAAGCCTCAACATAGTGGACAAGAACAAGATGTACTATCAACTTAAACTATTTGAAGGATTGTGGATTTTATTTTGAAATAATGTCGAGTGTTAGCCCATACTGAAAAGCTGATCATTGATATATATTTTTTTACCTCAAAACAAGATCATTTTTGTGTTGGCAGTAAGCGGGAGGCGATGAGGGAGCAGCTTCTACACAGCATCCAAATTTACAGTATCCAATTTACACCAATTCTAATTCAAGAGGGGGGGGAGAAACAAAAAAAAGGGGCCGAGCTCAGCTTCGAAAAATATATAATTATATTAAACCGACATGTTGTGTGTTGTTTAAGTAAGGAAAAACGATCATGTATTGAACGAATTTAATGAAATAACTAATTCTTAAGATCATCGTTATACAGCCATAGGTGGCGGTTCTTTATTGCGAATAGGTATGGCCCATTCTCTCAACTGAACGTATGCGTAATTTACAAAAGATTGCCGATACGTTAACTAACTAATTTCAGGACAATTGAATACTTAACCCCTTATTTATGGCCACAAGCTGCAGCTGGTGGGCTTGACCAAAAAGACTCTACTACGCTCTACAACAATGAGAAAACCCAAACCCCAGTGTCCCAATTGGTGTTCCAACTCTCTTCCCCAAAAGCAGAACTTTACAACGTTTTGTTTTCTTTAAAAAGTGCAACCTCCGGAGAAAAACTCAAGGTAAACATTGAGATGACCCTTGGAGATCACAAGCTGTTGATAAGGTTTCCCCCTGGTTACATGGCCATTTCGACACATAAAAGCGCTGCAAGCCAATAAACCAAAACCATACATGCCCTCACCTCCCTTGCACAATCTACAAGTGAAGGCCTATTCAATGCAGAAGTGGGTGCTTACCTTTCTGAGAGCTAGTTGATTTGTGATGCCCTGGAACACGATGTCCACGCTTTAAACACACTTGGAAGCAACGTATGGATGTGGGCGTGGCCACGTGGTCGCTTGTAGCCGCACATAGACACAAAAGACATGCACCATGGAGGGTTCACCTTCATTAATGCCTTGCTTGTCTCAATGCCATTTAATAACACCGTGCAAGTCGGCATTCTAGCAGATGTTGTCGCTGGTAGGCCTATATTGGGTAGTTGGTTTGTTAATTTGGTATTTGGTGTGTAGGTAGCGTATTCATGACCAGATGTGCGTGTATGAGTGTGTGTGTGGACGGGGGTGGCGGGGTCGTTTCAGTTATAATTACTCACTTGACCAAGTCATCTGGAAACCAATACAACGTGTCTTCTTCTTTACATCCCAAACATACACAAACAAATACAACACGCGCAAGCGCATACACTATTTCACTCCCTCTCGCTCTCTCCCTGTCAAAAAATAAAAAAAGCTTACGAAACATGGCAGTTGGTTTGCATGTGGTGTGTTTTCATTGTTCATGCATGTCCGTGTAATCCAAGGGAAGTGTGTATTCTTGATGTTAATTTGGTATGACTGGCAGGAAGTTAGTGCAGCACAGTTTCCAGTTGGTTTTGTGTACAGTGGGCACACACAGTCTGTCTGTGGCCAGGTTGTGTTCACTGAGTCTGTTCATGTCCAATATGGTACTTTTGCCCCCCTCATGATTTGTCTGATGGGGCGGTTGTTGTGGGTTGGACAGAGTCCCAGGACCAGAACGCTAAGGGGACTGCTTCTGGATGTCACCAGGTTGGTGAGGACCTTGCTGTGGAGCCTGTTGCTGTCCCTTTCCTTCAGGTGGTTATACAATTTCAGCGCTCACTTCTGGATGGGATTGGATACATCCCATTTCTGCTCTGCATGCATCATTTGTTTTTTTCCTTTGGACTATGTGGATAGATTTTCAGAATTCTGCATGAAGAGTTTAATTTAGATTTTTGTCCAATTTTATAAAATCTTGGTTAGCAGGTGGACCCCAGACCCCACAGCCATAGAAGGCAATAGGTCTTACCCACATATTTTGAACCAGGTGTTCAGTGGGATGTCAAGTTTGATGTTTCTTTTTAAGGCATAAATGGTAGTGCTTGCCTCGTCTCTCAGGTCATTTCAAAATTGTATTACCGTGCCAATCAAAGGCCTTGTGGGGTTGGCGCATGACTTTCTGGAAGAAAATAATGATTATCGAGAAAAGGTCATTTCATCTTTGACCCACTTTTTGGCCTGCTGGATGGACAGCGACATCTAGTGGCGATAAATCAATAGAAAAAACTAAGAATATAAGCCTTTGCGATAATTATTTAGTAGGCCTACATACGAATAAATACTTATGTGTAGGGTTAATGAATAATAGGCCTCTTTCATTTTAAATATTAAATTACAGCTAAAATAGTTGCACTACACAATCACATAAATACATTTGTTGTAAAGAAAGTTTTGTCATGGTCTGTGTCGTGTTTTGGTGTGTTTCCCTGTGTTTCCCTCTTGTGTTGATTACTGCTCCCGCCCCTTAATGTGTCTCAGCTGTTCCTCGTTGCGTGTCTTGTGTTTGTTACTTAAGCCCTTGTCTTTCCTTTGTTCCTGGTGCGGTCATTGTGGTTTGTTGGTCCTGCGTTTTCTCTGTGGTTACCTGTGGCCCCTTGCCCCTTGCCCCTTGCCCCTTGCCCCTTGCCCCTTGCCCCTTGCCTTAGCCTTTTGGCGGAAATAAAGTGCCGTTCTCCCTAAACCGTCTGCATCTGGGTCCTACCTGCCTGCCTGCACCCACAACTAACAGAATGACAACACCCAGATTGGAGCCAGCGGACGCTCTATTTTTCCGTGAGTTGGAGGATTTGTTGGTGTCTATAATCATAGCTATGGATGGCTGGGAGAACATTCCCAGCAGGAAGGAGCAGGAGGCTGTGTTGGGGCGTACGTGCAGGGCTGTTTACCCCTAACCCTTACCCCTAACCCTTACCCCTAACCCTTACCCCTAACCCTTACCCGAGTGGGCAGTCGAGCTGCTCAACCCCACAACCTTTTGGCCGGAGAGCTACATGCCACTGCCACCGGACTTTGGTGACCGGCCTAAGCCTCCACGCTACTGCTCTCAGCCTCTGCCCCCGGTCCCCCGCTACCGGCCTCTGCCCCCGGTTCCCCGCTCTCAGCCTCTGTCCCCGGTCCCCAGCTACCAGCCTCTGCCCCCGGTCCCCCGCTACCAGCCTCTGCCCCCGGTCCCCAGCTACCAGCCTCTGCCCCCGGTCCCCCGCTACCAGCCTCTGTCCCCGGTTCCCCGCTACCAGCCTCTGCCCCCGGTCCCCCGCTACCAGCCTCTGTCCCCGGTTCCCCGCTACCAGCCTCTGCCCCCGGTCCCTAGCTACCAGCCTCTGCCCCCGGTCCCTAGCTACCAGCCTCCTCCCTCCCTTACGGACAATCAGAGTGGGGGTGGTGAGTTTGGGGTACCACCCGGTTCCTCCTGGCACTCCAGCACCCGCACTGACTCCGGTCCCTGAGCCCTGTCCGGTCCCTGAGCCCACTCCTCGCCTTCCAGAGGGGGACCGGCCCCTTCGCCTGTCTGAGGAGGTCCGCCCTGCGCTCCTGACGGAGGGGGCCCGCCCTCCAGACCGTCCAGGGGAGGCTCGTCCCCTGCTCCTTCCAGAGGGGGACCGGCCTCTGCTCCTTCCAGAGGGGGCCCGCCCCCTGCTCCTTCCAGAGGGGGCCCGGCCTCTGCTCCTTCCAGAGGGGGACGGCCTCTGCTCCTTCCAGAGGGGGACCGGCCTCTGCTCCTTCCAGAGGGGGACCGCCCCCTGCTCCTTCCAGAGGGGGACCGGCCTCTGCTCCTTCCAGAGGGGGACCGGCCTCTGTTCCTTCCAGAGGGGGACCGCCCCCTGCTCCTTCCAGAGGGGGACCGCCCCCTGCTCCTTCCAGAGGGGGACCGCCCCCTGCTCCTGCCGGAGGCGGCCCGGCCTCTGCTCCTGCCGGAGGCGGCCCGCCCTCCAGACCGTCCAGGGGAGGCACGCCCTCCGCTCCTGCCTGTGGGGGCCCTCCTCCGCTCCTTCCCGAGGGGGGTTCCTCTTCAAGGCCTTCCAGAGGGGTCCCGCCTTCCTAACCTTTTGGAAGGGGCACGCCCTCTACTCCAGAGGGGACCCGCCCTCTACCTGGCCTTCCTCCAGAGGGGACCCGCCCTCTACCTCTCCTTCCTCCTGAGGGGACCCGCCCTCTACCTGGCCTTCCTCCAGAGGGGACCCGCCCTCTACCTCTCCTTCCTCCTGAGGGGACCCGCCCTCTACCTGGCCTTCCTCCAGAGGGGACCCGCCCTCTACCTCTCCTGCCTCCTGAGGGGACCCGCCCTCTACCTCTCCTTCCTCCTGAGGGGACCCGCCCTCTACCTGGCCTTCCTCCAGAGGGGACCCGCCCTCTACCTGGCCTTCCTCCAGAGGGGACCCGCCCTCTACCTCTCCTTCCTCCTGAGGGGACCCGCCCTCTACCTGGCCTTCCTCCAGAGGGGACCCGCCCTCTACCTGGCCTTCCTCCTGTGGGGACCCGCCCTCTACCTGGCCTTCCTCCTGAGGGGACCCGCCCTCTACCTGGCCTTCCTCCAGAGGGGACCCGCCCTCTACCTGGTCTTCCTCCTGAGGGGACCCGCCCTCTACCTGGTCTTCCTCCAGAGGGGACCAGCCCTCTACCTCGCCTTCCTCCTGAGGGGACCCGCCCTCTACCTGGCCTTCCTCCTGAGGGGACCCGCCCTCTACCTGGCCTTCCTCCAGAGGGGACCCGCCCTCTACCTGGTCTTCCTCCTGAGGGGATCCGCCCTCTACCTGGCCTTCGCCGGCCTCCTGAAGGGTTCCGCCTTCACCGCTGCCGGCCTTCTGAGGGGGTTCTTTGCCACTGCAGGCCTCCTGAGGGACTGAGCCCTCATCGTCCTTCCCGCCGGCCTCCTGAAGGGTTCACTCTGCCCCTGCTTGCCCCCCAGGCCGTCCCCCTGAGGCTCCCTGCCATGCCCTGGGGCAGTTTTCTGGCCGCCCGCCTGACACCCCTCCGCTCTGCCCCAATCCATTATTACTTTTTTTTTTTTTATATCTTAAATATATTTACTAAGATGGTAAACAATAATTTAGCAACATGCAAAGACACACACAACACACAGAAACCAGTTATGTATTGTGGCAACCCGCTACCCCAATGAGCCGGGTTCCAGGTACGAATCACACGTTTTCGAGGGGTTAAGCCGCACTCGGCATTTATTGCATACAACTTAAATAATATAATCACAGTCTCTAGGGCCTCCGTGAGCCCCTAGCCGCTCACGGACCCGAGTGCTTCTCAGCTGCCTCTCGCTCCTGGTCTTCCCTCTCATGTCAGTCCTCAGGCCCCTTTTTAAATGGCTCCTCTGCATCCGGCCAGGTGTCCCCCAATCTCGCTGATTGGGGTGATTAGTGTAAAAGCAGCACTGAAATAAATCACTGAAAGCAGCTTCAAATCAACCATTTCACCCCAACTCGGACCCGCCCGGGACGAGGTTTAAGTTCAAACTAAAAAACACGACATCACAGTGACTCGGATCATGGGATCTGGGCCAGGCGCAGAACCCCACGCCGTCCACCGCCTCTACGTTGCCGCCGAACGGGTGACTCTGTAGTTTGAGGGGGTTCCCTTCACTGCAGGGGTTCCTGCCGGTTCCCCCGCAGTCTCTCCCCGACTTCTGGTCACGGGTCCTCTCCTCGTTCTAACATTTGAGGTTTTGTTCAGGGCCCTCCAGGACTCCAGCCCCTCCCCAAGCCACACCCCCCTTCTAGGGCCATGCCCTGGGGCAGTTTTCTGGCCGCCCGCCTCACACCCCTCCACTCTGCCTCAGCCCTTTTTTATTTTCTTTGATTGTCGTGGGTCGCCTGGGAGTCGACCCTTAAGGGGGGTGGGGTACTGTACTGTCATGGTCTGTCGTGTTTTGGTGTGTTTCCCTGCGTTTCCCTCCTGTGTTGATTACTGCTCCCTCCCCTAATGTCCTCACGCCATCTCCGCTCTGGACAGGCCAACCTCCTCCAGCTTCCGAGGACAAGGCTCCGAATTATGGGCGACCGCGCCTTCTGCTCAGCTGCACCCAGTCTGTGGAATGCTCTCCCTGACCATCTAAGGGCCCCACAGACTGTGGATTCTTTTAAAAAAGGCCTAAAAACCCATCTTCTTAGAAAATGTGCTATTTATTTATTTTTTGTTGCATTTTTCTCTTTTCTTTTAATGTGCATTGTAGTACTTTGAGATCATTTAATTTATATAAAAGTGCGTTATAAATAAAATGTATTATTAATGTGTCTCAGCTGTTCCTCGTTGCGTGTCTTGTGTTTGTTACTTAAGCCCTTGTCTTTCCTTTGTTCCTGGTGCTGTCATTGTGGTTTGTTGGTCCTGCGTGTTCTCTGTGGTTACCTGTGTTCCCTTGCTCCTTGCATTAGCCTTTTGGCGGAAATAAAGTGCCGTTCTCCCTAAACCATCTGCATCTGGGTACTACCTGCCTGCCTGCACCCACAACCTTAACAGACTTATTTGTCTTGTAGATCCCTTAGCTGTGTTGAAGCCTTGCTTGCATACATGTCCACTTACCCCATCAGTATAGCTTGGAATCGCGCGCAGATTTTTTAAAATATTTTTTTCCTTTTTAAGATTCTACTTTTAAAATAGGAGTCGCTTAATCAATTTTCAACCGTTTATCTTCGTTCAAACCATTTAGCAAATCTACACACTTGTATCTGCAATAATATCCAATTTCAATATCATTTCAACTTTATTCAGAATCAGTTTTAGTTTCATACCGGCTTCGTTTTCAGTTGGTTCATTGATTTACGTTGACGCTGGAGCGTGAGGACGTGCCAGATTGGGCGGTTTTTCCCCACTCTATTGAGCTACTTTTAATCACGCACCGGCTCGCTATTCCCTTAAACACACAAACACAGTGCAGCAGGGCAATACATTTGACGTTTCAGATTTTTCCGTTCAATTGATTTTACATTTCTGCATTTTTAGCAATGCTTTACCCTTTTCATTCAGCTGTCACTTTATTTGTTTACAACAATTTACTTTCTCTTAAATGGTGTGCACGTTTACATTGTTTACTCCATTTAGACATTTGTTCAAATCCCTTCACTTGATTTAAGCCATTTGACGTTACTCTATCTTAATCTATGTAGCTTTATTAAAAAATAATTTCAACCTCACTTTGTACTACAGCACTCACCGCATTTTCTAGTTTAACTTGGCCTCTCCAGCCAATCCTAAACTCTCCACGACCGTCACTCCCACTCACCTTTGTTACCTGTGTATTCACTACTCGCAATGCAAACATTTCCCTGTAAGAATCATGTTCAGCCACTCACTGAATGTATCCGTGGTCATTTGATACCTGTACTTAATCATGATCATACCCAAATGTTAAAATCAAATATTTTGCTGGCAGATGTGTCCTAAAAGTAAGTTTCTCTTCACCTGTGACATCCGGATGGTCTCACAACCCTAGGGTAGTGATGCCACAGCATCAAGCACAGGACAAGTCAAACGTTATATGTTCTTCAGTCTTTTAGATCACTTCCCAATAATTTAGTGAATCAAGTGAATTACCACACAAGAAAGTTTTCCATAACTAACTACTGGCCAAGAGTAGTCAAGCACTGCACCGCAATCGTATTGGTTTAAGTTTTATTGAGTAAGAATTAAATAAGTTGCTCAATGATGCTACCAGACATAAAGAAAGCACAGAACAAATACCACCGGATGGACCCGAATTAACTTCACATTCACGGCTAAGACCTTACTGTACACGATTCGAACAACGACCCATTTCTTAAAAAGAAACCTCAAGTGAATTTGGAACAATTTATTCAAGAACATTTAGAACCATGAGTCATAAAAAGTTTTTTTTCACACGAGCTACACAACATAATTTAAAAAGCTTCAGTCAACGTTCGGTCAAATGATAAACTTCACATCAGGTCACGGTGCTGGAGGTTGTTTTAAAAACTGTTGGCCAAATACGACGTCTTCCTTACGGGCCGGCGTTTACCCCGGTGTGGGCGAGCCAACATACAGTGTACGCTAGACGATCGCTATGCTAGTCCTGGTTCTTTAGTCGATGGGAGAACGCCACCACTTCCCGTGCCCCTCCCGCCGATACTTTAGTAACTCGCTTTAGCTGCCTTGAGATAACGTTTGGGATTGAAATTAAAAGATTCAAAAATCCACAATGTAGGAAAATATCTGTATTAATCAGCAGTTAAAAAAACAAGATTAGACAAGTTCGTATAACGTTACTTTTACAGGTAATGGACGGCATCCTTTAAAAATGACATTCAAAAATAAAAAATAAATTGGATATGAACATGAAAACCCCCCGCCCCCCACCCCCTCAACATCAAGTGCCCTAAAGACAACCCATAAAACATTTTTAATATAAAACTTGGTAAAAAATACTTGAATCTGTACAGTCACCAAGTACACACATGGAGGAAAACTTCAACCTTCGGCCTATTTGGCGTCTCCTGCTGCCTCCACCTTTGGTGCCTGTGAATGAGATGAACCAGAGTTAGGGCTACCCACCAGACACCCAGAACACTGTCCTGGGATACACTCATCATCCTCATTCATTCAGTCCAGTAAATGCACCCCATTAATAAAGTCACATGCTACACCCCTCACTTCATCGTCATAATAAAGTCCTGTAATCACCTGAATTGCATCATCAGTAAAACAAAGTCCTATACACAACCCTCCTGTCCAAACATACTCATTGAGTCGTCTACCACCCTTAAACATTGGTTAGTACACGTGTATCCATGTGGAGGTACACACCTCGGTCTTGGCGTCTCCGTTCTCAGCGGGGGCGGCAGCTTTCTTTCCCTTGGCTACCTTCTGCAAAACAAGTCCCTCAATTAACACCAATAACATGCAGACATCTTTATTTATACTAATAAACAGACCCTGAGCAACAATATCACAATATGTGATTATGTATTTAATATCAGGATGTTAATGTTAGTGTATAAGGGACCGAAGTCAAATTCATCGTTTGTTCGCAAACCTGGCCAATAAAGCTGAATCTGAATAATGATTATAGAGTATAATGATTAAATATAGCATTAAATAACTGATAATATTGTGATATGTATGTATTATAAGTCGATATGTCTATAATAACGTCATCAGTGATAACAGAATATGTATTTCGTAACAGTATCAAACAAATCGAAAACCGAATAGGTATCTAATCAGTCAATCAATCAATTCTTACTTTTGGTGCAGCCTTCTTGGCTACTTTAGCGGCTGGGTTGGCTGAGTCTGGCTTCTAGAAAGGAAAACAACATAACAGATGTGAGTTTTACTACAGAAATACACATTCACTAAGTAACACAAACTTGCATACTTTTAAGAAATGAAAATTCAATAATGAACAGGAAAGGTCTGTCTTACATCTGCCAAACGCGAAGACCTCCGGGCTGGCTGTAGAGGGAAACAATATTAGAACCATTCTGTAATTCTGCATACTTCAATCACTACACACATTGATGTTTGTAATATTATTATTCCACATCACAATGCTAATGGAATCACAATGCAAATTACTACATACCGCAGCGGCAGTTTTGGCGTCATTCTGAAAAAGATAAAAAAATTAAAAATGTATTAGATTCACAAGAAATCAAACTGGTATTTTTCAATCTATCGGGGAAGGTCTGAATAACTTCAGTCGGTAACAGTTACAAACAAACTAGGGCTTAATGACGACAACATTGTAGTTTTACAGATAAATAACGTTAAACGTTATTTATAAACATGATAACCATGAAACGAGTTGTTACAACGGTATTTTGATTAAGGTAAATATAAAAGTTCAGTGGAATAAAGTTAAAATAACTATGTAAAACCAAGTAATATAGATAATTATTAAGGCGCGTAAAGTGCACAGCGAGGACAAGTCTGTTGTCTCGAGCCTCACAAAGGGCTTCCCGCGCACATTCAAATTCAAACATACCTCGCGCCGTCACCATGACATCGCTTTGGCGCGCAGACACTCTTTGTTGTGCTGTAGCCGACAGCTGCTCGCGAGATAACATTACAGAGCTCAACTAAAGGCATGGACCAACTATACATGATTTAACTATACCGAGCTTGTATTCGACCGGGAAAGCACCCATCTATAAAACCCGAGATGGTCTATAATTGAGAGTCAAAATAAGCTCCAAGAGACCGTCTCTGCCCCGTTTGCGATAATAACGTGTCGGTGTTATAGCGTGTTTATAACGTAACTACGGCACCACGAAGAGTCTCGTCGTAGCAAACTTAAGCTGTGATTGACCAAAAACAAAGTTTTACTGCACATTTCCCCTGCGCGCCTTTTTGATTATGAAAATATAATAATATGTCACCACGCGTTATCCAAAGTCCGTGGTAAACACCGCATACGTTTACCGCTTCCCCAGCCCCCGCCGATTGTAAATACAACTATTAAGGTCAGTCGACCCTCCCCCCATATCTACCAAGTTTAAAGGAAGCGCTTCTTCTAAGTTGCTGAAGTGAAGCGTAACGTTGTGAATCAAACATCGGAATATGTTGATTTAAAATGTGGTGTTTTTCTAAATCATCGAGGAAATAACGTCGGCCGACTAATATTATTATTGCGCGGGCAGGCTCATCATATGACGACCAAAGGCGCTGTCAATGCAACCAAATAGAGCGCCAATATTTTGCATCGTGCGAATACGAACATCGGGAACTTGGATTTTAAGATTATTAATTATACGGCAATAGTGTGCAGATAAAATGCTACTTTGACTTGGATTTAGACCGTGTGTTCGATGCCTAATGAGGATCTCCACTGTTTGACCGCCATGTCAGCTCTTCTCTGGTCTGCAACCTAACCTAACCCTAAACCCCTGTAAACAAAACAACGGAATTTATCGAAAATGTTTTTATCTTACCTTTCTTTTGGGCATGATTGGTTTTGTTGGCGGACAGATTCAGCGGTAAAAAAATATAAATTAAGTGTAAGACTGCGTCGTCCTGGGAGATTTGACCACTATACCTCGGGAGTGTACGGTGGCGAGTGTAAATTCGACGCGACGTTTTAATAGTTTATACATCGGAATATAAGAACGCAACCGGTTCCAACTGGTTCAGTATTTTTAAGTCACTCATTGGATGTCAATAAATCACGTGGTTTCGGGCACCGCCCATTCCTTAAAGAGACAGCGTCCCCAAAAGTTCCCCCAAACTCTCCAAGACTCGCCGGATGAAGTGGAGGCATTCCGTCATTTGTTAGACCTCCTCAGAATGTCACTCTTTAAGAATAGTTGTAGAATATTTACTTATATACTGTACTTACCAATGGTTGTTATACAAGGTTAGGACTTGATTTTGTTGTAATATAATTCTATGGTCATTATAGAACATACAAAAAATTGCTTCATGAGTGGAGCAAACCCACATTTGCTATCGTTTTTAGTTTTACCAAACTTACTTCATGTTCTTCCACGATCTAAATACAATAAACCCCTCAAATTATTGAAAACAAAAGTACTGATGCAAGGAATTCAGAAAACATAACATGAATCAGGCCGCTTTTTACTAACATTAATATACATATAATCACAACATTAGCATCACTATCATTAAAGTTGGTCAAAATATAGTTCTGTAAACTGTCAACACAACAGCATAAAGAATGGCACGTTGTGCTTTCAGACCAAGCTCATTCTTATGGCTGGTGGCCTTAGTAACGTATTCCAAACATTTATATCTTTCTGCTCTGTCCCACGTGTCGAACACAACAGATTTATGAGCTACACCTTGACCAGTTTTGGACATTGAAACATTTTATCTACAAACATAAATACCCCTCTTACAGCCCCATAGGGGTCAAATTGCCCTCCTTCCGTCCTCGTAGAAATCACAGATAAAAAAAAAGAATCAACTTCGGCCCAGACTGTCTGACTGTCAGACCTCTCTTCCGGTTGCCATGGCAGCACAGAGGGGAAGAGGAAGTGGAGGGCGGGGGGGGGTGTTGGTTAGCACCGTGCTACGCTATGCTACGGTGGCTTGACTGGCGAGCTGGGTGAGAAAAGAGTCTCTCTTGTTCCGCAGCGCTTCCAGGAAGTCCTTCACCCTGGCCTCTCGCCGCAAGCCGTACTCTGCGACCGCCTCCTGCCTCCGAGGGCCGTCGGCCGGCTTGCCGTTGCCATGGTGATGCAGGAGCTCGGCGACACAGGCGTGGTCCGCCTCCAGCTGCTGCCGGCGCTGCTCGTCCTGGTGGAGCTCGCGGGCTTTCTGCAAATCCCACAGAGGAACAGGATGCAGAGCCCAGGGTGTGGAGTTTGTTTCACCGCGATGGAGGCGTGGTTACACTGGTACTGGCCGATGGTGTGGTGGGGTGTAGTGGTGTGCAGGGTAATGTGGTTGTGGCTAGAGCGCTGTTACGGTGTAGTCGTGGTACCCCGGTGGAGGCATGGTTAAACTGGAACTGGACGATGGCGTGGTAGTGTTCAGGATCATTTAGTAGGGTGGTGTTAGGGTGTAGTCGTGGTACCGGGTTCGGTGGCGTGGTTACACTGGTTCTCGGTGTTGATGTGGTGTAGTAGGTGGTTGTCGTGTATAGGATGATATGACGGGTGTTGTTAGGGTGTAGTTGTGTTACCATGATGGAGGCGTGGTTACACTGGTACTGGATGACGGCGTCACAGAGGTTCCAGAAGGAATACTCGGGCCAGAGGACCGACTGGAACACCAAGCAGGAGTGGGACGTCTGGTGAGACACACACAGTTATAATAAATCACACACACTTGTATATGTAATACAAGCTGTAATAGAGGAGCTAAGCTAAGGGAAGAAAGTATGGGAAATAAATGCTCCAACAGGCTACTTGCTAAAACAAGCTTACTGTTGGTAAAAGAGACCCAACCGGTTGGTCACGCCGTTAGATCGTTAGATAATATAAACCAGATTATATCACAGCATTGTTAAATACTTGATCCTGATTCCACGTTGTCACAGATATATCTGGTTGAGAGATTTTTGATTTTCTTCTTATTTGACCGTTGTTTTCAATGTTGACTGATTTGAAAATGTTAAAAAAGGCATAGAAGACCCGTTACGGACAAATAACGCACACCCTTGGAACGTTAATGACCCATCGGGATCAAGCGTTTAACAATGCTGCAATACCATTGTCAAATACATTTTCTACAAATGTTTTTACAAATACAAAAATACAGTCAAACATAACGACGACTAGATGGTTTCTTGAAAATGCATAAAAAATATATGCAAATAAAAGAATATTAAAATTTCAGCTAATCAAGTAGATGAAATATGAACAATGTTGGTAACCGTTTTATTAGCAGAAAAAACACTGTGTCCCGTTATTGTAAAATAATCTTTGGTGGTGGGGACATTATTTTCAAATAAAGGGGACAACCCGTCATGGTTTATCCCTTACTTAAATCAACAGCTCTCTCAACCTACTGAATAAAGTTCAACATCAGATCAGAGCCAATGTTGACATAAAGCATTGAATAAATAGGTAGTGAATAATACATTTTGTGGCTCTACACAGCTCTTTCTGTTTCTGGCCAAGCCAACACATTGACTGTTGGCGATTTAAGAACCAAGGGTGTGTATTTTTATTAGTATAAGCAGTATCTCAAAGAACTCTGATCTGGTCATGTTCAGAAGACTGAGCAGACTTCAATATGGATTATTAGTTTCCAACTTAATTTATTCATATATATATTATCTCAAACAAATACTTGAGTGCATGCTGCTCAAACAATTAATATTTCTCAAAATATATTTTAAATTTTTAAATGTTTTTGTTTTACTAAATCTGAATTGTTGATGTGTTATTAAGTCTTCCAGCACTGAGGCAAGATATAAAAACACCAGATTGATTCTCAGATCGACTCTCTCGTCGAACCCACGTCAGTAAACATTCACAGCAACACGGACAGGAAATGCAACCCCCTAGCTTCCGCTCCGTACCTGCCAGAGGAGGAAGTCACTGAGGCGCACCTCCCCGGAGGTTCGGATGAGGAGGTCAGGGTTTGGGGAGTTACTGCTGTACAGACACTCGCTGAGAAGGGCCTCGGACACGTCGCTACACCGCGCAGGGAGAAGAAGAGTTAGCCGACACGGTGATCAAATAACACTTCATTCATAGAGTGGGGGACATGAGGGAAAGAGCATCTTGCTGGTCACATGTACATGAACATATAATTATACGGCAAAGCATCTTACAATACCGTCAGTGTGTTCTTAGCACGGTGGGACCACAGCGTGAATCGAACCCCTAAACCTGGCGGTGTTAATGTCTTGCTCTACAAGTTGAACTAGACAGGGACAAAACTCTTAACCCTGGTGTCGTTAACACTTTCATATACCACTGGAGGTTGAATCCCAAACCCTGTCGGAGTGAGGGCGCGCTCACACTAAGCCATCCATGCCGTGCCCAAATCCGTTTCACACCCGTACCGTGCTCAAGTCTAGATCGTTTGGCTAGTGTGAGCACGCCGATCTTACTCAAGCACGGTTCAAGTCCGTGGCCTGAGCACACTTCTGAGAGGTGTGCTCAGGCCACAGTACAGATGCTAATGAGCCGACATGCGCACACGCATGGCTACGCAACCTGAGCTGGATGACGTATAGTCCATGCAACCCTTCTTCCCCACTGAACAATAAACATGACGGCAAGCGGTACACGAATGGGTTCACTTTGGTGCGAAGTGAAGTCGAGTTTTTGATCACGAATCCCCCCTTCGTCATGGCGCAGGTTTTCTTGGTTCACCGGTCTAGACCTCTTTAGAATAATTTGCATACTTCCAACTGTTATTTATTTATTTTTTTATGATTGAAGACACTTGTATGCAAGAATAAGTTCACGTCTGAGTGTAGGCTACAAACGCGATTAACTATTTACGTAAGTGCAAAAACGCCAACATATTCTTTATTTTGCTGACCACTGGTTTTTTATCCCGACAAAAGCCTTGTAAGGACAGTTCCTCTGCGTCTCTCTCGTAGATGGCACCATCTTTCAACGTCTTTGTTTTTTAATGCGACTGCATCACCTTCTCTCACATGATCAGCAGCTCGCGGATTTTACTTCCTCTCCAGTTATAACTGCTCATGTTCATATCGCTGCGTTGTCTCTGTGGGGACAGCACAGCAACACCTCAACCCAAGCCCCCCCCCCCCCCCCCCCCCGAAACCGCGGAGCCGTCGCATTTACAACAGAATGAAACCCAATAAACCGCCGATGTGTGCAGGGTCCGGGAGGGTAAATAGGGATTCTAGCTAAAGCAAGTAATTTACCTCGGGGAGGGTTAAAGCGTGGGCCGTGCCGCGAAAAAGGCGTGCATAAAATGGCATATTTTGCAGTGTAAAAACGCTCAGTGAGAGAGGGCTGTATCTGAGTAGAACGGCTCCAAATAAGCAACAAAAAGTCAGTAAAGTGTCAATTGTGTTCTCTGTGTTGTTCTACTAAGCAGCGGACACTTGGTGATGACGCATAACGACGTGATGACGTATGTACAAGAGGCAACCGTACTCCGGCCCAGTTGAGATTGCCTAATGTGAGCAGAGGCCAGCGCACAGCGGGGTGGGGGGGGGTGGGGGCAATCGTACTTGAGCACGGTACAGGTGTGAAACGGACTTTGGCACGTACAGATGGCCTAGTGTGGCCTAGTGTCGCCCTCAATGCTTAGCAGTCCCAGTGCGAATCAAAACACGAACCCTGACAGTGTTATGCCTTGCTCTATGAGTTGAGCTAGTTCAGACCTAATGTATTCACATGATCATAAGAAGGTCCATCCCGTTTCCTTTATTTACAGCAAGCTAGTTCCAGTCAGGAAGGTTCTGGTGTGATTCCCGTCAGCCTTCCTTCATTCTTTCATCTCTGGTTTATGGTCCGCAATAAAGGAAAAGGTGTGTGTGTGTGTGTGCGTGTGAAACGGGTAGTCCACCATTTTAGTTCTAGTGCGAGTTGTAGTATCATATGGTCTTCAAGACAGCATTGAACTAACTAACTGAAATAACCAGCTCCGAAATGGTCTCGGAATGGTTGTGAGAGTGGTGCATGCGAGTCGGGAACGGTTTCCCAGCTGTCATGCAAAGTTGCGTTCGTGGCCTTGAATGCGGTATCATTTTAGTTCACCTGGCTTTGATGAGCCCTTGCTCCACCCCCCAGGCCATCTCTCTCACCGCGTTGGCCATCTCATGCCTCGAGGTGTAGGCAAAACACACGTTCAGAAAACATCTGAAAAAACACAAAACATTCATTTACGACATGAGATCATAAAACACTTCTTTATATTAACGAAACAGTATTTCACCAAGATTAACTTATTTACTCATTGTATTTGACTGTTACTAAGATAGTGTATGTCTGTAGCTACTTGTAGTACTAAAAGTTTGGTTGTGTCTGGTAGCGGGTGAATGGCTGTCGGTTTGACCCTCAGCCCCTCTGAGATACGTTGTGTATAGTAGTTCGAGTGCTAAACTACAAATTGTGTAGTTCTCTTTGGAAGGGTGTGTCTTGACCGTCAACATGCTAATTTAGGATTAGCATACCTGTTGTGCATGTTTGTGAGCATTAGCATACTCTGCTAGGACTAAAGGGCTGATTATGGTCCCACGTTAACGTAACGACCACGCCGACGCTTCGACGCAGTCGGGAACGCGGAAGTGGACCAATCACGGCCCTTGCTGCTACGTCGCCTCGACGGAATGTTCCAACTTTTGGGAGGCGCTCGCCAGGCTCTTGTGTTGGACGCAAGGAGGGTCCGCCAGGACGCGAGGGGTCCGTAACCCCCTCGTACGTTGCGTGAAGGCGGGACCATAATCGGCCCCTTTGCGTACCGGTTGTGTTCTCTGGTCGCGACCACGGCCTTCGCAATGAGCTGCTGGAGGTCGAGCGGCAGTAGGGTGAGGTCACCGAGGACACGGATGCACACACCGTGCTTCTCCAGCTTATCCCTACAGTCACACACACACACACACACACACACACACACACACACACACACACACACACACACACACACACACACACACACACACACACACACACACACACACACACACACACACACACCTCAATTGTTACATCTTTTTATTCGACTACTCTCCGTTACTTTCTGCTGCAGCACCCACATTTTTCGTCTGGGATTAATAAAGTACCATTATATCTTAAACTGCTGACTATAAGATATTACTTG
The DNA here is from genome assembly GCF_026213295.1 of Gadus chalcogrammus. Taxonomy (NCBI): domain Eukaryota; kingdom Metazoa; phylum Chordata; class Actinopteri; order Gadiformes; family Gadidae; genus Gadus; species Gadus chalcogrammus. The sequence goes on from NC_079417.1 coordinate 3,821,841, forward strand.
ATTATTGAAGACAGAAAAGATACCTAAATGCAATGTTAATTTAAATGCAAACATTACTTGACATGTTCATACTGGGTGCAAGAGAAGGGTTGGTCATCTTGAAAGGGTTTATTGACCTTAAAGCTTCCCAAACACAGGGCAACATTGTCTAAAACTAATTGATAAGAAGTCCATGCCATCATTATGTGATTTCCTCTCCTAAATGTCCTTGAAGGAAGGATCCTTATTCTGTGTTGCTTCTCAATGTTTTGGCCCTCTGGGTTTGGGGATTTTTGTCCCAGAGAGCTTTAGATTAGGAACATATGTAGGAACATAGTTGTATAATATGTGTCTCGGAATTCCTTTGGCATTGTGATTAAGGGCTACACCAATAAAGTTAATATACTGATTGAATAACATAATTGATGATATAACATCTGAGACACATCCCTGTCCTCATGTGAGCCAAGCGTGACATTACCATGAAAACCACAACTGAAAGACACCAAACAGCTAATTTCTCGTTTCCCCTTATATCAGAGTGCCCTTCTGTGCATTCAGTAATACACGGTATGTACTTGGTTCCAACACGATTCCTCTTCTGGTTCAAGGAACAGATGAATCATGGGAGGACTAGAGAAGGGGAATGTGTGTGTGTGTGTGTGTGTGTGTGTGTGTGTGTGTGTGTGTGTGTGTGTGTGTGTGTGTGTGTGTGTGTGTGTGTGTGTGTGTGTGTGTGTGTGTGTGTGTGTGTGTGTGTGTGTGTGTGGTACTGACCGCTCATCAAGCAGTCTGAGGAACTTGAGTTTGGCGAGCTCCATCAGTCCGTCCACCTCCTCGCGCGAGCGGTTGAAGTTCTCAATGCTGAAGGCATAAACCGTCACCTCCGGGATGTCCAGCTGGAGACACCAGCGCAGCGTCTGCACCGGAACAGAGACAGAAGGCGGGGTTAGACAGTCAGTACAGAGACAGGAGGCGGGGTTAGACGGTCAGTACAGAGACAGGAGGCGGGGTTAGACAGTCAGTACAGAGACAGGAGTAGGTGTTAGACAGTCAGTACAGAGACAGGAGGCGGGGTTAGACAGTCAGTACAGAGACAGGAGGCGGGGTTAGACAGTCAGTACAGAGACAGGAGTAGGTGTTAGACAGTCAGTACAGAGACAGGAGGCGGGGTTAGACAGTCAGTACAGAGACAGGAGGCGGGGTTAGACAGTCAGTACAGAGACAGGAGGCGGGGTGAGACAGTCAGTACAGAGACAGGAGTAGGGGTGAGACAGTCAATACAGAGACAGGAGGCGGGGTTAGACAGTCAGTACAGAGACAGGAGGCGGGGTTAGACAGTCAGTACAGAGACAGGAGGCGGGGTTAGACAGTCAGTACAGAGACAGGAGTAGGGGTTAGACAGTCAGTACAGAGACAGGAGGAGGGGTTAGACAGTCAGTACAGAGACAGGAGTAGGGGTGAGACAGTCAGTACAGAGACAGGAGCAGGGGTGAGACAGTCAGTACAGAGACAGGATTGGGGTTAAACAGTCAGTACAGAGACAGGAGTACGGGTTAGATAGACAATACACAGATGGGTAGGGTTAGACCGACAAAACAGAGATGGGAGCAGTGGTTAGACAGTCAGACTACAGAGACATGTCGGGGTTGGAGAGGGTCTGCTTCACCTCTGCTAGTTTGTTGAATCCCTGGGAGTGTCCCTCCTGCCTGTCAACGTGTTTCTTGCGAGCAAAGCGTCGGTTCCCATCCATGATGAAGGCGACATGTTTAGGAACAGGACCAGCCTGGGGTGGGGGGGGTGGGGGGGTTATTTGTCTGACGCCAATACTGGTCTGCCCCATGACAAGCTGCTGTTATCAGACTATGAAACATGTAATTGCTTAAAGTAGAGAAATTATTAAAAGGGTATTTTTACATTCAAAATTTACATTTTCCAGGTAAAAAGTTGGGATTTAAAATCTCCTTTAAAAAGGTTGTCCTCGCCAAAAAGGCAGCTAGCACAGGGCCACATACACAAGAACGTACAACATTATAGTGCAAACGTAGAAAAGTGACCAGAACATTACTAATATTAAATCCAGGAGTAGTAAAGTACAGGGTACAACTGACTGCTCAAAAATAGCCAACTGGATCCATGTGATTCTGTATGGTTAGGATAGTATTTCATAAAGAATATCTTCTTACCTTCAGGACGTTTGCCGAGAGACGCTCAATAAGGTTTAATTCTCCTTCTCTTATCCACGACATCTTCAACCATTAAACGCTGTGAAAGATATCCACCACAGGTAAGAGAATACAGCCATTGACCAGAGCACATTGACTGTGCTGAATGTCTAGGTCCTCCCATGTCAAAATTAATACATAGTAAATCCACATAAAGTAAAAGCTATACCTTTAAACAACAGAGGCTGATTTCAAGATCTGAAGCAAAACATTGGTAATTTTCATTCAAACCCTGCAGTTGTGCACTTGTCAATTGTAAATGTATGATCACAAGACCTTTAGATAAATCATTGCATAAAAAACACACCAACCTACACAACGTCTCCAAGCAATGCTCCGATACATACAGCAAAACGCTGATGCAACCCATTCGTTTACTGCTATTGAAATATCTCCAATACTTTAAAACACAATTATATCGCTAATACTTTAAACCCATTTCATATCTTCCAACTCACAGCTTTTACGCTGACGTCCTCTTCCTCATGCGAGGCAGTGACGCTGGCATATGTGCGGGGACGACTTCCGGTGAACGTTTTGGCAGATCTCCATGTCATGCGGATAGGTTGTATTGGGGCGGCCACGTTACCGTAATAACCATGTTCCGAACTCTAAATAACGTTCACGCCAACATTCAACTTGAAATTACCAATGTATCTTATGAATTAATTCTGCGCACTATTCAATGCTGTTAGAAAAACTTAAATTCTACTAGCATATTACCATAAACTACATTTCCATCTAGAATATCTTTAATGATCCCGGGGTTAAATTGTTTATGTTACAATCATTTGGCTCTAGAAAATAAAAACTTAGAAAATTGGAAATGTAGGTAAGAAATAAAATAATAACACATCGTATTTGTCCTCAAGTAGAAGACTTGATATATTGTTTAATCTGTGGTGTCGTATCCGCAGTCTACCTCTGGGTGGAGACTGATAACCGAACTGGGCTTTTGAATCTTTGGGAGGAGGAGAAGAAGCGTGGGGGTCTGGGGGCCTTTTTTGTTCGGCTGGAGAGTCCTGTCTGAGCGGCCAGCAGGAGCACAACACACCGCATAGGGACTGCATCTTCACCAACACTCTGCCACTGCGTTCTCCGCTGAACTGATAACCGCCCACAGGATCTATTTGAACACCACCACCAGGCTCGGAAACGTACTGTTACTGGCCCTTTTGGATCCTGGGTCAACCTCCAGGTTTTATCCGCCGTTAGCCAGAGTTTTTGCTGCGGGGTCTGGGGGTGTGTTGGACAGCGGGCGGGCGTTCAGCTGCACGCTGCCTGGAGGGGGCTGGAAGTCCGATCCGCTGCCAGCCTGAAGCGGCCGGCGCGGTGGCCGCAGAACTTGGACTAGTCGGCCTGTATCCTCGCAGCTAAGTGGATGGGATGGAGCCAGGACCGTCTGGCGCTGGTAGGTCCATTTATAACCCCTTTATATGTCCTATGGTCATCTGCACCTTCTGTTTGTGTAAGCTTTTACACTCTGGTGGATACTGGAAGTGACCACTCGAGCTCCTTGGCCCTTCGGACCAGGGAGGATATTCTGAAGGAAACCCGTCCGTTTGAGCAATCGAACCGCGATGGATAATTCCCAGCACTTATCTCGCACTTAGCAGACCCCATCCTGGTTCAATAGAGAGATACATTGGATTTATGGCCATCGATTGTTCTCTGGGTTAGTTGACCATGTCCACCGGCGGGGTCGTGGGTCAGGGGTCCTGGGAACCTCCGGAGAGGATGGCGGTACATCCCCAGAGGTGAAGCCCGCCTTGGAGTCTCATTGGGCTGCGCCAGCAGCTGGCGGGTACCCTCTCTCCCTTGGCACCAGAGCGCCCGCACATTATTCCATTATGGAGGCCCCAGGGATGTCGGAGGCGCGAACTACCAACACTGAGACGGTGATTTGAACTCCAGCTCTGGCCTGCGATCAAAAGTGATGGATAAATTAAATATTTTTTTCGCATTTAAAGCAGAAATTGAACTCCAGTGGAGAACGGAACTTTTAGTGACCGGAGGTGTCATAACTACATCCAGGTCACTATTACCATTACCAAGCACATTGTTCGAACTACTACCATATGCAGTAGGCCTGTTCATTTTTATAAGATACACGTCTCATATATTTTATGATACAATTATGCATACCAGGTGTATATAAAGTTTTCTGGGTCAGAAGTTCAATGACCAAACTTTGTTGTGCATAGTCAACTGACTGTGCAGTTGACTATGTAAAACTGTGTTTCAGAGCAGGCCAAAGGTGTGTGTGTGTGTGTGTGTGTGTGTGTGTGTGTGTGTGTGTGTGTGTGTGTGTGTGTGTGTGTGTGTGTGTGTGTGTGTGTGTGTGTGTGTGTGTGTGTGTGTGCACATCTCTTACAAGCACTGAATAGTGCTTGCAAGAGATGCTGATTCACTTTTAATACAAGCCCATGTCTGAATGTGTCGCCCCCCCAAAGAGTGTCTTGATGGGAGTTTTTTTATTTCAAGGTCTGGGGGGAGGGCCCTAGGGGCCTCTCATCTCCACGCCTCTCAGGTCCTTGTGTGAAGACCAAGTTAGGATTGGGTTTAGCTAACAGACTTAAAAGGTCCAGAACAAAACACACTGGTCCACAACAATACTCTCACCCAGAACAATGCTCTGGTCCAGATCACTACGTGTGTCCACACACACCAACTTGCTGTTCCACAACAATCTGTGTGGTCTATTGTTGGCATCTCCCTGATAAGATGAGCAAATATATATAAAAAAAATCATTAATATTGAATATGAATATTGTAATTCGGATATCATCCCTGTGTTCAGTCATCACAAAATCTATAAGACAATTCTACTAAAATAAAACTCCCAGAATCCTGTATGGTCACAGCAACCAAATTATGCAAAATAAGATTTTATAAGACTTTTTTTATCCATGGGATAAACAAAGTGAAGGGAAAAGTGGGTGTGGCAGAAAGAACGGGACAGATAAAAACTTAAAAAATGATCAAAAAAAGAAGAATGTTTTTATTCTAAAAACAACACACACAAAAGAAAGTCGGTGTGACATTTTTGACAGAACGCTTAGGTACATTGTTTCATTATATTGTGAGTCTTTCGCGATGATTGTCAATAAGCATTGAGTGGTGGTGACTTAACTCCAGAGAAACGTAGGTTTCATAGGTTCACACTTGCAACGATCACCCGGGATTCATTTTAGATCAATAACCAGGAGCAGCAGACTCACCTGTAGCTCCCCCTCTTCCTTCTTGGTGAGATTGACACATCAGATCCCCTTGACAGGTGGCATCCCCCCCCCTGCATCTCTCTGCCTCACTCACTGTTAGTCATCCAGCAGGGATGCTGTCATCCAGAGAGACTGGCAGTGAAATCAGGAACATATTAAGGAGCCGTAGGGGATAGGGGGCCTACAGGTTGTACTGCGGACGTCGGGGATCGAACCCAGAACTTTTCAGCTCAGAGTCAAACACACATAAACCACAAGACTAGCCCCCCCCCCCCACCCCACCCCACCCCACCCCACCCCAATATTTTAGCAGTTGGTTGGAGGTGTGTGTGTGTGTGTGTGTGTGTGTGTGTGTGTGTGTGTGTGTGTGTGTGTGTGTGTGTGTGTGTGTGTGTGTGTGTGTGTGTGTGTGTGTGTGTGTGTGTGTGTGTGTGTGACAGCTATTGTCTGTAGAGATGTGTGTGTCCTGCCACGCCTCTCTCACCATCTGCCTTCTCTGGCACTCTGCTGTCAGGGCGTGCACGTAGGCTGTGCATGTTAGTGACCGTGACTTTGTGTGTGTGTGTGTGTGTGTGTGTGGACTAAGGACTTCACACGAACAAGCTGCGTTAGCAGAGTCCGTGTTTATCCAGACCGTCCTGTCACACACATCTCACACGTCTATCACTGTGGTTTAAAATTAGAACCTTTTTTTGAAGTTGCGGTTTGGTAATGCACTAAATCACCAACCCCCCCACTCCCCAAACACACACACACACACACGCTCTCACTCTCATGCACGCACACACACACACACACCCACACACACACAGATATATACTCCGAGGTCTCCTGATCTCCATGACAATACTTGTTGCCGTGGTGTTGCCATGGTGAGGCTGGGAATGTGGAGGGGCCCGTGTGTGTGTGTGTGTGTGTGTGTGTGTGTGTGTGTGTGTGTGTGTGTGTGTGTGTGTGTGTGTGTGTGTGTGTGTGTGTGTGTGTGTGTGTGTGTGTGTGTGTGTGTGTGTGTGTGTGTGTGGGGCAGCTGGGGTCTTTGTTGGGAGGGAGAGGGCCGTTCTCTGGGACCTGAAAGGTTAAGACTCTGGGCCCCTCGTCTAGGAGTCACCGGGAGCTTCTCGGGCCCCTGTTCTGCCATGACCCAAACCGTGGGATTACCATCAGCAGTAGCTCCTTGCTAGTGGGGGTGCTAAGCTATCATCGCGCTTCCTGCCCTCCTAGGCTAACTCTAGTCCAATCAGTCCGCCTTCATCCACCACATCAAACCTTTGAACTAATATCCAACTTATATTTAATTATAATTTCTGACCCGAACGTTATTGATCAGAAGCAATCACCATAACACGCATGCATGTTTTACATTCAAGCTTTTGTCGGTGAAGCTAAACATTTTTAGTGCTCCCATTGCACCTTGGTTATGCTTAGTGGTTACCTGTAGGTAACCACCTGGCTGACTTAGCACCCTGTACGGCTATCATGCCCTCCATGGGTGTAGGCTAACCTTTATGCTAACCCTGGTGCCTGTGTTATAGAACTCCCTCAATGTCCGGAGGGGTGTAGTCGCTGAACAAGTATCTGGTCTAATTCTTTGTTGTGCTGCTGGTTGCAAATCAGTGTTAAATATTCTTTTATCTTCTGCTTCCCGCCTTTCGAACACCCCGGCCCCCCCTTCGGGACATTGTTCCTTCTCTCTCTCTCTCTCTCTCTCTCTCACTCTGTCCCTCTCTGTCCCTCTCGCTCTCCCTCACTGTCTCTGTCTTCTTATCTGCCTCCATCGCTCTTAATCTATTGCCGCCCGTTTCTGTTTCCCTCTCCATCTGTCTGTCTGTCTGTCTGTCTGTCTGTCTGTCTGTCTGTCTGTCTGTCTGTCTGTCTGTCTGTCTGTCTGTCTGTCTGTCTGTCTGTCTGTCTGTCTGTCTGTCTGTCTGTCTGTCTGTCTGTCTGTCTGTCTGTCTGTCTGTCTGTCTCTCTCTCTGTCGCTCTCTCTGCCTTTCCCTCCACTTCCCTCTTTCTCTTCCTGTCTATTTTCTCCTCTCTCTGTGATGAAACCTCTCTCTCTTCCTGGCCCCCACCTGGTTGGGTCCATGCCTCTCATCACCTGTCCCCCTTCCCTCCAGTGCCCCCCATGGGGGCCTTCCCCCCTCCCCTGCAGCAGGTGTTCCAGGCGCCGCGGAGACCAGGTATGGGGACGGTGGGGAAGCCCATCAAGCTGCTGGCCAACTACTTTGAGGTGGAGATCCCCAAGATGGACGTCTTCCACTACGAGGTCGACATCAAGCCGGACAAGTGCCCCCGCAGGGTCAACAGGTGAGACGACCCCCCCCCCCCCCCCCATACCAACACACACCTCAGTACCTCATAAAGTTTTCAGCTCTTGGAGAGGATAAATCTTGAAGAACATTAGTAAAGGTTTCAGCTCTTGGAGAGAATACATCTTAAAGAACATAAAGGTTCAGCTATTGGAGAGATTACATCTTGGAGAACATTAGTAAAGGTTCTAATTCTTGGAGAGATTAACACTTGGAGAACATTAGTTAAGGTACCACTCTTGGAGAGAATAACTCTTGGAGAACATTAGTAATGGTTCATCTCTTGGAGAGGATAACTCTCGAAGAACATAAATGTTTGCTCTTGGAGTGGATAACTCTTGGAGAACATTAGTAAAGGTCCAGCTCTTTGAGTGGATAACTCTTGGAAAACATAAAGGTTCACCTCTTGAGGAGGAGAACTCTTGGAGAACATTAGTAAAGAGCGAGCTCTTGGAGAGGATAGCTCTTGGAGAACATTAGCAAAGGTTGTGTTTCTTGGAGAGGATAGCCCTTGGAGAACATTAGCAAAGGTTCTGTTTCTTGGAGAGGATAGCCCTTGGAGAACATTAGCAAAGGTTCTGTTTCTTGGAGAGGATATCTCTTGGAGAACATTAGCCAAGGTTCTGTTCCTTGGAGAGGATATCTCTTGGAGAACTTTAGCAAAGGTTCTATTTCTTGGGGAGGATATCTCTTGGAGAACTTTAGCAAAGGTTATATTTCTTGGAGAGGATATCTCTTGGAGAACTTTAGCAAAGGTTCTATTTCTTGGGGAGGATAGCTCTTGGAGAACATTAGCAAAGGTTCTGTTTCTTGGAGCGTGCACAGTTACTCTTTGAGGGCTTTTGTGTTGTTCTGGAGCACCCTGTGGGTCTGAATGGCTGGAGACAAAGGTTGGGAGAAGGTTGCCCCAGGTCAAGGTCTCATAACCTTCTCTTTTCAGACCAGCGCCCCTCCTCCTCCTCCTCCTCCTCCTCTTCTTTCTCCTCTCTTTGCTCCTGCCCCTTTCTCCATGACCATGAAATATTGCTTGGACCAGATGCAGGCGCTTGATCAATAGCCTCCAGCCCCTCACCCCAGGGAGCTCACTGATAGGGTGTCACGTATCACTATGACCACGGTAGCTTGTGGGGTCGGTGGTCCACGTTAACTCTAGCCCCCCCTATTGGGAGGGGTGTGTGTGTGTGTGTGTGTGTGTGTGTGTGTGTGTGTGTGTGTGTGTGTGTGTGTGTGTGTGTGTGTGTGTGTGTGTGTGTGTGTGTGTGTGTGTGTGTGCTTGTGTGTGTGTGTGTGTGTGTGTGGTTCAGAGAGGTGGTTTTGTTACCTATATATGTGTGAGTGTGTATTCCAGAGAGGTGGTTGTGTTAACTGTGTGTGTGTGTGTGTGTGTGTTCCAGAGAGGTGGTTGAGTACATGGTCCAACACTTCAAGCCACAGCTGTTTGGTGACAGGAAGCCGGTGTACGACGGGAAGAAGAACATCTATACCGTGCTTGCACTCCCTATAGGGAGCGAGAAGGTACAGCGATTAATGTCATGTCATAATAAATGGTGCATTGCCATGGTAACGTGTGATGACGAGTGTTTCTACCCAACAAGCTTAACCACACATTGCCATGTGAACAATCGTATTATTATTTATAAGTAGCTCACACTGTTACACCAGGTAGTAGTCTGTAGCTCAGACCACAGATACACCAGGTAGTAGTCTGTAGCTCAGACCACAGTTACACCAGGTAGTAGACAATAAAGTGTCTATCTATTTATCTATCTATCTAGACCACCTTAACGCCAGTTCTCTCCCCGCAGGTGGACTTTGAGGTGACCATCCCAGGCGAGGGAAAGGACCGGATCTTCAAGGTGTCAATCCGCTGGCTAGCCAAGGTGTCCTGGCGTCTTCTGCAGGAGGCGCTGGTCAGCGGGCGAATGCAGGTTCCCCTCGACTCGGTCCAGGCTCTGGACGTGGCCATGCGCCACCTGGCCTCTATGAGGTAGCTACGCCTACACCTTAGCTGCTAGGCCTCCGCTGCTACACCTCAGCCACCACCACCACACCATAGCACGGCAGCCTTAGCCTCTACACCTAGCACTAGCTACGTGTACTTTTAGTTGTATGTAGTTTAGAGAAAGAGGGTGTTTAAACTAAGTACTACTTTATCATACATCTAGATGGATTGATGAACCCATGAACCAATAAATAAATTGATGAATGGATGTAGAGAGACCTTATTGATTATACATGACATTACATTCATTTAGCTGCAGCTTTGATCCAGAGCAATGTAAAATAAGGGTATTCAACCATGAGGCCCAGCCCAAAAAGGGGCATCGACGCCCCCTGGTTCATGGGGGGATTTGTGGTTTGCATCTGAGTCAGACTGAATCACCCTCGGCTGGAGAATTAAAGTCGTCTCTGACCTCATACCTCCCTCCCTCCTCCTCCTCCTCCCCCTCCTCCTCCTCCTCCTCCTCCTCCTCCTCCTCCTCCTCCGCTCCTCCTCCTCCTCCTCCTCCTCCTCCTCCTCTCCCTCCTCCTCCTCCTCCTCCCTCCTCCTCCTCCTCCTCCTCCTCCTCCTCTCCCTCCTCCTCCTCCGCTCCTCTCCTCCTCCTCCTCCTCCTCTCCCTCCTCCTCCTCCTCCTCCTCCTCTCCCTCCTCCTCCTCCTCCTCCTCCTCCTCCTCTCCTCCTCTAGGTACACCCCGGTGGGCCGTTCCTTTTTCTCCCCCCCAGAGGGGTACTACCACCCCCTGGGGGGGGGCAGGGAGGTGTGGTTCGGCTTCCATCAGTCCGTCCGCCCCGCCATGTGGAAGATGATGCTCAACATCGACGGTGAGTCACCGATGCGCTGGCGGCGACGCCCAGCCCAGAGGCGGGAGAGCACGGGGGCACTGTTTTTTTTTTTAAACCATATCGGACTCGTATTTCAAAACACACCGAGGTCATATGCTGAGGTCGTGTGCTTCTCGACATCACGCGCCGTGATGTGACGATGTCCTAACTCCCCTCAAGGGAAACTCAACTTATAGCCAACCAGCCTTTGCCACAACTCGATAGATCGATAGATAGATAGATCTATACTTTGATTGTTTTCCCTCTCTTCTATTTCTCCTTGAAATCACGTGAATGTAGGCGCGAAAAACTTTGGGTGCTCAACCCTGCAGACATCCTTGAGAAAACGCAAATGCGTTGACCTCTGCCTGCTTAATATGTATTCTGAATTCACTGAAAGTCTCTTTGGATTAAAGTGCTTCCTATTAGTTGTATTAGGTTGTAAATGAGTCGTCTCTGCTCACCGCCGCCCTCTAGTGTCTGCCACCGCCTTCTACAAGGCCCAGCCGGTCATTGAGTTCATGTGCGAGGTCCTGGACATCCGTAACATCGACGAGCAGCCCAAGACCCTGACCGACTCTCAGAGAGTCCGCTTCACCAAGGAGATTAAAGGTGGGCTCCTGAGCAGTGGTAAGAACTTCAGGAACAACCCTCGACCATCTCGCACACCTGCATCCTCCACCAAGGTCCTCACTAGTGATCGACCATCTCACACCTGCACATACCAAGGGCCTCACTAGTGCATGAGCATCTCACACCTCAAGCTACCACAGACCTCACTATTATCAGACCATCTCACACCTCAAGCTACCACAGACCTCACTATTATCAGACCATCTCACACCTCAAGCTACCACAGACCTCACTATTATCAGACCATCTCACACCTCAAGCTACCACAGACCTCACTATTATCAGACCATCTCACACCTCAAGCTACCACAGACCTCACTATTATCAGACCATCTCACACCTGAAGCTACCACAGACCTCACTATTATCAGACCATCTCACACCTCAAGCTACCACAGACCTCACTATTATCAGACCATCTCACACCTTAAGCGACCACAGACCTCATTATTATTGTCAAACCACCTCTCACACCTGTTCACTTGTGTCAGACCATCTCACCTGCCTAGTGATACCACCGTCCTCACAAGTATTAGACCATTTGACACACATGCAGACTTCCAGGCACCTCAAGAGGGACTCATTATGGGCTGTCTGTGATTTTAAATGTCGGGGCGTTACAAAGGAAACCACGGAAACGTGACGCGAGTGTAGAATGTATGGTGTCGCCTCCTCCCATTGCCCTCTGCACACCGTAACACTCAGACCCTATTGTGTTGGCGTTGGTGCTTTCATTGTTTGGTTTCAAGTACAACGAGTCCGGGCTCAAGTACAATGCTGTCCCTCTTCCCTCCCTCCCCTCCCCTCGCGTGCGTGCGTGCGTCCAGGTCTGAAGGTGGAGGTGACCCACTGTGGGCAGATGAAGAGGAAGTACCGCGTGTGTAACGTCACGCGCCGCCCGGCCAGCCACCAGACGTGAGTAGCCCTTGGATCCCATGACGCAGCAAAAGGGACCTCCTACCGGCTTTTAGTTCAGTTTGTGCTGATGATGATGATGATGATGATGATGAGGAACGATGAGGGATTCAATGAATTACCGCCATCCAAATACATATCGGGTGTTCTAAAATACAGGTTACTCAAAAGGCAACACACAATCACCGATCCAATTCCAGACTGCGGTGGCAACTCATTCAAACACCCGGTGTGTGTCTGTGTGTGTTTGCGTTGAACATATCTGTGTGTCGCCCAGGCGAGTCCAAAAGTGTGACTCCATATTGTCCTACTCCATCCCAGGTTTCCCCTGCAGCTAGAGAGCGGTCAGACGGTGGAGTGCACGGTGGCGCAGTACTTCAAACAGAAGTACAACCTGCAGCTGAAGTACCCCCACCTGCCCTGTCTGCAGGTGGGCCAGGAGCAGAAACACACCTACCTGCCCCTGGAGGTAAGAGAACCCACCATGCCCCCCCCCCCCCCCCCCCCCACCTGCGTTAAATAACTCTTATACCTGTTCAAGGTAATAGGCAGGGTGTTAAAGGTGTGTGGCTGCAGATTTGTAACATAGTAGCACAGGTGTGTGACAGGTGTGTTGTTCTGTCCTCCGGTGTGTAACATAGTAGCAGGGCTTACAGGTGTGTTGTGTCCTCAGCAGTGTCACATTGTAGCAGGTGTTACAGGTGTGTTGTTGTGTATAACTTTGTAGCAGGGGTTACAGGTGTGTTGTTGTGTCTGCAGGTGTGTAACATTGTAGCAGGTGTTACAGGTGTGTTGTTGTGTCTGCAGGTGTGTAACATTGTAGCAGGTGTTACAGGTGTGTTGTTGTGTCCTCAGGTGTGTAACATTGTAGCAGGTGTTACAGGTGTGTTGTTGTGTCCTCAGATGTGTAACATAGTAGCAGGGGTTACAGGTGTGTTGTTGTGTCCTCAGGTGTGTAACATTGTAGCAGGTGTTACAGGTGTGTTGTTGTGTCCTCAGGTGTGTAACATCGTAGCAGGTGTTACAGGTGTGTTGTTGTGTATAACATTGTAGCAGGTGTTACAGGTGTGTTGTTGTGTCCTCAGGTGTGTAACATTGTAGCAGGTGTTACAGGTGTGTTGTTGTGTCCTCAGGTGTGTAACATTGTAGCAGGCCAGCGCTGCATCAAGAAGCTGACTGATAACCAGACCTCAACGATGATCAAGGCCACGGCTCGCTCTGCCCCCGACAGACAGGAAGAGATCAGCCGGCTGGTGAGTAGTGGAGACCACTGGTCGCACGGATGGGGTCTCGCCTCCCGTGAGCGACCCCGTGTGGACGGGGGTGGTACTACCAGACAGAGAGACGACAGAGACTCATGACCTCTGATCTCTGTTCGCCTGCAGATGAAGAACGCCAACTTCAACCTGGACCCGTACATCCAGGAGTTTGGGATCAAGGTGAAGGACGAGATGGCCGAGGTGACGGGCCGGGTGCTGCCTGCACCCATCCTGCAGTATGGAGGCCGGGTGAGAGGAGCTGCTGCGCGACACACCGCGGAGCTACAGTCCGTAGACGCTACTCGGGTCGAACGGGGGTCGCAACCACGATCTGATTTTAACTTAAGAGCTTGTGTTTTTTTCCCTTCTTGGACCAGAACCGGGCCATCGCCACACCCAACCAGGGGGTGTGGGACATGCGGGGGAAGCAGTTCTACAACGGCATCGAGATCAAGGTGTGGGCGATCGCCTGCTTCGCCCCGCAGAAACAGTGCCGAGAGGAGGTGCTCAAGTACGTGGAGACGACGTCCGATTGCGTTTTTATTAATGCTGGTGGTCCTTACAATATGACAAAGGAGATGGAGAGGGAAGATACGGAGAGAGGAGGGAGTAAGAGAGGGGGAGGAGGACGAGAGAGAAAGGAGAGGAGGGAGGAAGAGAGGAGGAGGAGGACGAGAGAGAAAGGAGAGGAGGGAGGAAGAGAGGAGGAGGACGAGAGAGAAAGGAGAGGAATGGGAGGAGAGATGGATAGAGGAGAAGGAGGAAGAGAGGAAGGAGGAGAGATTAGCGGGGTTGGAAGGAGGGGATACTACTTTGCTAATACTATCAAGTAGTAGTGGGTCGAGGCAGGTTCCCACCTCACGCTCTCTATCCCGCTTCCTTCCCAGGAACTTCACGGACCAGCTGCGTAAGATCTCCAAGGACGCTGGGATGCCCATCCAGGGCCAGCCGTGCTTCTGTAAATACGCCCAGGGGGCCGACAGCGTGGAGCCCATGTTCAGACACCTGAAGAACACCTACGCCGGCCTGCAGCTCATCATCGTCATCCTGCCCGGGAAGACCCCCGTCTACGGTCAGAACCCACGTCATACTAGTCTAGAGAGGCCCAGATACCTCTAATTCAGCCTACAAAGACCCCCGTCTGCAGTCAGAAACCACATCATATCACTCTAGAGAGACCCATTAACCACCGGGAACTATACCAGATCGACCCAGACACCTCCTCAAACGAATTTAGAAAGCTTCTTATCTTTTCTAGAAAGTACCTAGTCTGCACTCGGAAACCTCTTTGAACTACTCTACCGGTAGTTTTAAATCTTGGTTACAAAAGCTGGTTTAAAAATTATTTTAGTGGTCTATATGTAAAAGGGGTTTTAAACAATATGAATAATGTGAACTTAATGGTATAGGTCATTTGTTCTCGAGAGTGTTAATGATGACTTTTGTTTAAGAGAGGGTATTTCTCATAAAGTTAGTTCTAAAGAGCAGTAAAGTGTGTTTGAATGCAGTGTAGTGTAGCAGAGTATCTTCTAGACCGTGATAGTAAACAAAGTGTGTGTGTGTGTGTGTGTGTGTGTGTGTGTGTGTGTGTGTGTGTGTGTGTGTGTGTGTGTGTGTAGCGGAGGTGAAGCGTGTGGGAGACACCCTCCTGGGCATGGCCACGCAGTGTGTCCAGGTGAAGAACGTGGTGAAGACGTCTCCCCAGACGCTGTCCAACCTCTGCCTCAAGATCAACGTCAAGCTGGGAGGAATCAACAACATCCTGGTCCCTCACCAACGGTCAGTGGCCCACTCCCCTCCTCTCCCCTCCCCGCTGCCCCCTCAGCTGCCGACACACCCCTCTGACCAGGCCTCTGCTCCTCCTGGCTGTTCAGGCTATCATAGTTCTCCCTCTCTTTTCCCCTCAGCTCGGCTGTGTTCCAGCAGCCTGTTATCTTCCTGGGAGCCGACGTCACCCACCCCCCTGCTGGGGACGGCAAGAAGCCCTCCATCACTGCTGTAAGTTGCTTTCATTACTTTATGACTGCTGTTAGTAGCTTCAATGCACTCCCAAACCCCCCCCCCCCCCCCCCCCCCCCCAGCGCCCCTTCACGGCCACCAGCCAGCCAAGCTACGCTAGTTCACATCACTCAGTTTCAGAGCCAGTTAGACCGGACAGAGCACTCAAATCTGAAGTCTCTCGCCTCTGACTGGGAGGGGCGGTATCTTTCAACAATCCGCTCATTTAACAGTATAGTACTCAAATTACGTTGTTGTCGTGACAAGTAACATAGTTTTACAGTTCAGTCATTTATTTAACTAGGCTTTCAAGCAAGGGACTTGTTTCTGTTCAAATCCCAGTGTTATTCACGGTTTCTGTTTCCATTCTACTTCTTGGTGGTAAACTGCCTACTACGAATGTGTAGCTCAGCTAGCGAGATGCTATTTATGATGCAGTCTGTTTTTTCGACCTAAACATAGCACAATTACGGCTGCTTCGCGAGGAAGAGTTTTTTCTTTGAATATAAACAAACTAGTACTGGGAGAGGGGGTGGAGCAAAGAGGAGAAGGGGCGGAGTTAACGAGAGGCCGAGGAGAGAGGGGGAGAAAGTAAACGGAGACATGAGGGCGACGAGAGAGAAGTGAGACGGGAGAGGAGACACTTGTGACTCGGGGCTGAGTCATTCATTCCCCTGCTACCCCCAAACAGGAAATGACGTCATCGTAGACCTCAGCCCCCGCCTCCATAACCTTTACGGTGTGGTTGGCAGGAGACTGTGAGTAAGAGAGAGAGAGAGAGAGAGAGAGAGAGAGAGGGAGAGGTTCAGACGGGGGACATGTTTTGGTATCGGAGAGAAAAGGAGAGAGTTCAGCTACTAGTCAGCATTATGCATGATGGCAGGGGCTGAACATTGTTTGAAAGTAACCTGCAGCCCACATCTGTACTCTCTTAATATTTTAATAATATTCTCCCTTTTCATCTATGGGGGATTTTTATGAATCATCATTTTTTTTTTTAATGGTAATGGAAAAAAAAAGTACCCAAACAAACAGGTAAACTTAAACAAATATATAGTGTAAGTAGTATACAGTGTCCAGCCCGAGGGATACTGATTCACCCCCATCGCTCCCCAGGTGGTAGGCAGTATGGACGCCCACCCCAGCAGGTACTGCGCCACGGTGCGCGTCCAGAGGCCCAGGCAGGAGATCATCGAGGACCTGTCCTTCATGGTGCGAGAGCTGCTGATCCAGTTCTACAAGTCCACCCGCTTCAAGCCCACCAGGATCATCTTCTACCGGGACGGGGTTCCAGAAGGACAGCTGCCCCAGGTCCGGATGCACCCCAGACCCTGTTTTGGGGTTATTTAGTAGTTACCGTCAACCACATGGCTACATCGATTATATTGCTTCGCACTTTGAGGCAGAGGAGGTGGAAAACGACAAGGCTGATTGGTCAAAACCGTATCATTCAGTTTGCACATTTTAAGTCCAAGGGAACGTTACTATGGATGACCAAGTGTGCCGCAGAATTAATGTATGAACGTTTGAACGGGCTGAAAGCTCGGCGTTCTCGTCATTGTGATTTGCCTTGCCATTCATACTGATTGTAGTTACAGTACATGTGGTTGTAGCTGCACTAGCTTCATCTGATTGTAAGTGTTGGGATTGTTGTAACGGTTGGTTCGTCTGATCACTAGGTCAGTCTCATTGTTGTTCCCTTAGGTCAGTCTGATCACCTTAAGTTCTGCTCTCCTGTAGATCTTACACTACGAGCTGCTGGCGATCCGGGACGCCTGCATCAAGCTGGAGAAGGACTACCAGCCCGGCATCACCTATATCGTGGTCCAGAAACGCCATCACACCCGGCTCTTCTGCGCAGACAAGTCTGAACGAGTGAGTACACTTGACGCATCTTACTTACTGTCCCTCTCGGATTCAGTGATGTGTTGAGTTGGACGATGAGTTGTGTACAGTTACGTATAATGAGGGATTTGTGGTTGCCAGATTGGGAAGAGCGGGAACATTCCAGCAGGAACCACCGTGGACACCAGCATCACACACCCCTTCGAGTTCGACTTCTACCTGTGCAGCCACGCTGGAATTCAGGTGAGCATACTGACGCACACATACACGGCCTCATAAATGCACGACAACGGATCTACAACAGTGCAACAACGACCAAGCTACACCGCTGAAGAACTACATGGCTTCAAGCTACAGCACTACACAACTGCAGTGCAACAAAACTGCGCTGCTACGTGTCTAAACCGCTAGGAGACATCTACACTATTCCACAGCTATACTGTGACACAGCACCACTGCAACACATTTACACCACTATACATCAGCCCGCTACACATCTACACTGCTGCTCGACTGTGCCGCAACACAATAACTATGCTATGAGCACAGCTAAACTACCACACCCCTGCATAATAACCCCCCCTACAAACCCTTCGACATAGCAACACGACTACACTGCTAATTAGTCTCACCGCTAAACAACTGCACAGGGACAAAACTGCAAAACCTCACCCCTAAATACTACACAGCTATAATACTACTGTGTGTGTGTGTGTGTGTGTGTGTGTGTGTGTGTGTGTGTGTGTGTGTGTGTGTGTGTGTGTGTGTGTGTGTGTGTGTGTGTGTGTGTGTGTGTGTGTGTGTGTGTGTGTGTGTGTCTGTGTTGTGTTCTCCAGGGCACCAGTCGGCCCTCCCATTACTACGTCCTCTGGGACGACAACCGCTTCACGGCGGACGAGCTGCAGATCCTCACCTACCAGCTGTGCCACACGTACGTCCGCTGCACGCGCTCCGTGTCCATCCCCGCGCCGGCCTACTACGCACGTCTGGTCGCCTTCCGCGCCCGCTACCACCTGGTGGACAAGGAGCACGACAGGTGAGACGGTCCTACACGTCCTCATTGGTCCTCTCACGGAGGTCGTTACCTATGATTGGATTATAAAAGTGATTCACATATATTGATCAAACTCTATTGATCAAACTCCGTTGCATAGGATATTCGAACACATTGATTGTCTCAGTCTGCTCCATGATAACATTTAAATGTACATAATGCCTGACGCCAAGTGTGTTGTGTGTGTGTGTTTTTGTTCGTATAGTGGAGAGGGCAGCCATGTCTCTGGTCAGAGCAACGGCCGGGACCCTCAGGCGCTGGCCAAGGCGGTCCAGATCCACCACGACACCCTGAGGACCATGTACTTCGCCTGAGCACCCGCCCTGACCTAGCCCGGGTATACCCACCCTGACCTAGCCCGGGTATACCCACCCTGACCTAGCCCGGGTGTACCCACCCTGACCCAGCCCGGATATACCCAGGCTGCCTTGCGCGCGATTTCATTGCGCGCTGCTAGGCAGCCTGGATTCCATGGATCCGATTTTCGCCTGAGATAGGGAACCAATCACAGAACGGGGAGGGACAGCAAGACGACGACGACGACGTCTATGCGACACACCGAAGCTTGTAGTTTACGGATCCAAAATGGCAGCAGACGCGTTACCTTTCGATGCAGCCTTAGATAGTGTTCTAAGTAGTTTAGAACGAACGTTTATTTTGAAAAAATTGCAACTTTCGGCGTTAACTCTTTCATTACCAAGAAGGATGTCTTTTCCCTGCTACCAACAGGCTTTGATTGGCTATGAGCTACGTACAGACTCATATGATAGACATTCGTAGCGCCCAATAAACGGCTCCGAGCAATCGTAAACCACGCCTCAAATACAAGAAAATGAATGTGTGGTTCCCAGACCTCATCTCAATGTAGATTGAGATGAGGTCTGGCTTTAGCCAGGCTAACCCTGTCCCTGGCCCATGCCAAACCCCACTTTATCACTCCCATAGTGGGCATACAGCCCCCAGTATGCCCCTCCCCCAAGACCACCACCGCCGCCACCACAATGGCCTCCATCACCATGCTTATCCCGGTTAGCCTTGGCTAGCTACATCGTGGCTAGCTACATCGCGGTTAGCAACGGTGTGGCTAGCTACACCAGGGTTAGCGGTGCCATCATACGTAAACCAGAACAAACTACAGAATCGAAGAACGCTTGTGAATATCATTGTTTTTATTGTTATTTTTTAATGTTACTCTCTGGCACTATTGCTTTTTTATTTGATCTAATTTCAGACTTTGGGTTTTATTGACGTTACAGTATTGTATGCTTACTCCTCTGCACGTAAGGATGCAATGCGGACGGGATGGTCAGAATCGAGATCTGAACCTCTACAGTTTCGACAGTTTCCATGGCGATACCTGAGGCTAGCTAGCTACTGCGGCTAGCTAATGCAGCGCCCAGGAGCCCACTACACACATACCTACCTATCACCTGAATCAATCGCCACCTTTTCTCATGTTTTTGTGTAATATTATTATTATTATCATTATTATTGTTTTAAATGCCTTGAAAAGTCTGTCATGGTACATTAGCACTTCGTACTAGCATGTAGAAGCCACTAGCCCTGCACAACAGCGTTTGTTAGCAAATGGGGTGCTAGCCCACTGCTCTATATATGAGAATATGTGGTGCTAGCGTGAAGCGCTACATATGAGCATATGTGGTGCTAGCCCGCAATACTATGTATGAACCTATACAATGCAAGCCTACCACTCTAGGTATTGCCAAAATGAAGTGATAGCCTGCTACACTATATATCAGCATATGTTGTGCTAGCAAGCTGCCCTATGTATTAACCTATGTGGTGCTAGCGTGCAGTGCTACGTATAAAGAAAAGAAGGAGAAGCTGTAGCATATCATATGGCATATCATAGCATCGAGGCTACATGCTGTCGCGTGGCAGTTGGCCTAGTCCCTTAGAGATTTAGCCCATAGAGGAAGTTAGCGTTTAAATAGAGGGACCATTTAGCATCAAGTGTATGAGATGTTCTCGCACCTAAACCAGCATTCTCAACCAGCCAGACGATGCCACCTAACAGACTCCTAGCCAGGAGCAGAACCTGGGCGGCCCTTAGGGATAACGTGGCACTTTTTACTCATCTGATCGTTTTACTGGGGGACCAGTAGTTTCTGTATGACGGAGGGGTAATCCAGATCTGATCTAGTCTGTTCAAAAAACCTCACTGCCCTCATACTTCCATGTCCGAACCCTGGAGGAACCAAGCTAACGGGCTAGCTATGGCAACTCTGTTAATATTATATCTGTTAGCGGCTCAGCGACCACTAAGTGCTGCACAGCGGAGCGCTATGTTAGCCAGACACCTTGCTGGCGCTTCTCTGCACATTGTCATGTGCCACACAATATCCAAGAACACACACACGCACACACACACACACACACAAACAGTAGGCCTATACGCTTACACCGCACCAAACAGACCTTACCAGGAGATACTTGGCGGCAAACACAAACCTGGTTAATGCAAGCCCACTTACGCCAGATTTGCGAACACAAACCTTAGCGAGGACAAACTTAAGCTAACACAAGTCTGTTCTCGTCTTCCCCTCCTCTGCTCGTGTGCTCACCCCCCCCGAAACACCGAACTTTCTCTCATCTTCCTGATCCTGCCTCTCTGCCGAGTCTCCCCCCCCCTCCCCCCTCCCTCCCCCCTCCCCAGGCCTGTGCTAGACCAGCCCCATTGGTGCGCTGTGTGCATGCAAGCAACACAGATAGGGGTCGGCTACAAGGGTCTGGGCCCCTCCTGAAGACCCCCCCCCCCTGCATGAGAGACACTCTCCAAGTATCCTAAGCTGGTATCCTGAGCCTCCTCCTGAGTCGGCTCACAGCTGCCCGTCGTTCTGCCTCAGCGTGTCGCCGCGGTGACGGCGTCCCTTTTGTTTACGTCCTGTTTTTATGAATATGATTGTTATCGTCGATTAGTATTATGATCGTGTGTAGGTTGAGAGTCTATCTGCCCCCCCCCCCCCCCCCCCCCCCCCCCGTCTCGGCTCCTGTCTGACCGACGGTTTGATTCCCGCTGGGCTCGAGGGGACCACGGCAGCAGTGACGTTTGGACGTTTTTAAAAAAGAAAAAAAGAAATCATGTTTATGAACTTGCGTAGTTGAAATGCCTTTATACTCCCTTTTACTGTTCCGGTATTGTGTCTGAGGTGATTTGTACATATTAATAGATATGAACCTGATATGTATTTGGGCTCAGCGTTGCCCCACCTCGCCCTACCCCTCTTACTACTACTACAACCCAAACCAGATGCGGTTGTCCACGTATTGAAGCCACAAAGCACCTTGTATACCGGGGTTCTCTACCCCCCCCTCGACCCCTGACCCCTGGATAGCAATACGACGCCACAGATCTCATCGCAGCACTTCCCCAGACACCAACACACAGCAGCCTACCTGGCCACTCTGTGTCTGTAATAATAATAATATTATGAGGCTATATCTGTTGGGAATGGTTATTTTTCAAAGAAAATAAAATGTGATTTTTATATGAATCCTGCCTTGTTTTTTGTTTTTTTAAGACTGAGTTTTCAATTAACTTGTCGATTTAGAGCTTGTTACTATAGTTTGTGTACATATTTTTATGATTATGGTGATTGATATGAAGCAATTATGTTCATTAGATTGAAAGGTTAATATTTGTTTATCTTTTTGGACAACAGGACGATTAATAATTGATCATGGTCGGTCAACAATTGTAGATTACTGCATGCTTATTATGCCAACGTATATAATTGTACAAAATAATGAATTGATTAATATCGATTTAACGTGGGAGGAGTGGATACGAACGACGTCAGACGCCGGTGCCCCGCCTCTTCCCATCGCTGTCAGAAGAGGAAATATGACCATATTTAGACAGCAGCTGGAGTCCAGAGAGTTGATATGTCAGCTGGACTGGAACCACCGATAACTCGGCAAGGAGGGATTTAACTCGCGACCTGAATTTAGACTGAATCTTAACCTAGACTGTGCAATCCGGGATGTTTTGGACGCGTTCAGGACTTCCAGCGTCATCGGAATCCGCTTCCCTATGAGCTTGGGGTCGTGACAGCTTCCCCATATCGCGATAGGAGCGGTTTTGTCGCTACAACTTCAAACTATTCGGCACCTACTAGCCTAACCTATCGCTATAACCCGGTTTCTTACCCGGGTTTTGGAGTACCAGCATGTCTGTGTAACCACTGTCAAGTTCCAGGATTGTCTGGGGAATGTGAGGACGCTGTTCTTACGGTTTGTGGACGGCGAGTGTCGTCTGATTTGTTTCTTACAGAATTTGGTTTTAGTCACTTTCCCCACCCCCCACCCCCAACGCCTGGCTACCGAGCTAGCAGACATGGCTAACAAAGTGTAGCTTGTGTTCACTGAGCCTTAAAAACACGGCTATGCCGACACGGCGACACCATAGAGCCCGGTAAATAGGAGTCCCGGTGACGGACTGCAGTAGAGCCCGGTGTGACAGTCAGCACGAGTGTGGTCGGAGGGCCAGGACGCCCCACCAGGACACGGCCCATCGCCGTGGGAGACAGCGGACCTTACGGAGGACGAGTTCCCAGCTTCAGACCGCTTAGGTCCCGGCAGAGACCGGGGCACTGACCTCATGAATGGACACCGGAACAACAGGTAAACTGTTGTCGAGTGGACGTTCGGTACAATAACTTGAACATGAATTGCATTAATATTTGTCCGGATTACAACTTGTTCACATGTCCTCCTGTATGTAGACCTTCTGTGGATTTATAGAGATATCTGGTGCTGTGGTTTGTTTTTACCCGCTATGGACTCACCAAGTCTTACAAATATGTTGTCTACGCACATAATGTAAAATTATTATAAGTTGACCGTAAGGTCTCCTCGTGTTTGACAGCTACTAGGGAGCAACCGGGCTGTTTATGTTGTCAGTAGGGAGGTTTGGTGGTTGTCAGTAGGTTTCATACAACCATCTACTTGCTTTCTTACAAGTAGGTCTACCCTACTTATTTACTTGCCTTGTTACGTGATGGAAATCTCAATCAAAGTGAAACTTTACTAGTCATCGCTACTCTACGCTTAAACATTTTAATAATTAAATGTATTGATATGGACAGGTTATAGAGTGATGTTGGGTGCTGTTTCGTCCATGTAGCTTCAATTTTTGGATTGGATCAGGTAACCCTAGCCTAGCCCTTAGCTGTTCTTTTCAGGCTGCATGAGGGAAGAACTTATTTCACCAACTCTATGGCTACATCATGCAACATGTTGAGTCCCAGTGAAACATTGTGTCGCTGGGTGTTCCTGCATGGTTGCTGCTGTGTGTCAGCATTTAACATGTTCTAAAAGGAATACATTTCTATTTACTATAGGGGTTGGATCAGGATTAAGGAAGCACTTTGACCACCACTGTTGAGTCTGCCATTCAGAAACCCAGGGATTCCCGCCAGTGGTTGCCACGACAACCCCTTAGTCCGTCTGTTGTGTTCGTTGGTTCTGCACTTTCCCACCATTCCGAAAACGTTAACATTACAGGATGTGATGTCATCGTACACCTGTTGCTGTTCGCAGTGTCTCATGCCGTTGGACAGATGTTAGTGAAGAAACGATTTATAACGATCTTATATGTTTCTCAGAACATCAGCAACGACTATGATAAACAGACTACAGACAGAGAGAGAGAGAGCGTTAGCGAGAGAGTGAGAGATATTACGAAGCGAGAGAGTAACAAGTAACAGGAGTTTTGTTACTGGCATGTTTTTCAAAGCTGTATTCCCCTCCACGCGGTCCTAAGACCCCGTCATCCCACGCATGTGGTGGTGAATCACATGCGTGTCTTGCTTTGAACCTGTCCCTTTGTTGGGGAAGGGGGGCTTGAGGGGTGTGTGACACATTCAGTTGGTTGCAAGTGGTTTTCCCCTCACACATTTAGAAAGTCAATGTTGTCGTTTGTCACTTCCTTTTTAAAAAGTTGCAATCTAAAATACCCCTTTTCAATTGAATTGTAAAAGAAAAGAAGTTGAGGAGTTCCAGGGTTTAGAGATGTACCGCAGAGTACAACAAAGCAATCAAACATTTATTACTGGTTTCTTAGAATCCAATCTTCTCACTCTCTCTCTCTCTCTCTGTCTCTTTGTCTCTCTGTCTCTCTGTCTCTCTTATTCACCCCCCCCCCCCAGCAACGGTAGCGGTGGAGGCCCAGGCTCTGTTCCAGGTGCCCAGGCGCCCGGGCTTCGGTTCAGCAGGGAAGCCCATCAGGCTCCTGGCTAACTGCTTCCAGGTGGACATCCCCCAGATGGACGTCTACCTGTACCAGGTGGACATCACGCCTGAGAAGTGTCCTCGCAGGGTCAACAGGTAGCCTGTCGCTACCGCTCTCATGCATGCAGGCTAAAATGATGCTGATCAATTATTATTATTATTATTAATATTTAAAATGGGTGTTAGCCAGTACCTACCGCGGAGATGCCTTGAGGCTAATGTTATGGTGTTTTTCTACATTGGTGAGTTTAGATAGCTGCTGCTGAGTGACTAGTTCACAGACCAGATACTAGCTAACAGACTATATTCCAGACCTATGTTACAGACTATGCTAAAGACCAGATTAAATATTAGATTAGTAACCAGTTTGCTGATTGGGTTATATACTAGATAACAAAAGTGATGAAATGCCATTTTACAGACTACAGTATATCGAACATTAAATTTCAAACTAGATTACTGACTAGGTTATTCACTACATTGCTAAACAGGAGACGGACTACGTTGGAGGCTAGAATGCAGAATCTGATGAAGACGAGATGAAGAATAGATTATATACCATTGCATCCTAGATTACAGTCTACAGAACACGTCAGATTAAGGACTGAATGAGAGCTTTTGACGAAGCGGTCCTTTTGTTGTGCAGGGAGGTGGTCGACTCTATGGTGAAGCACTTCAAGGTGACCATCTTCGGGGACCGGAGGCCGGTCTACGATGGGAAGAGGAGCCTGTACACAGCTAACCCTCTACCTCTAGCAGCAGCCGGGGTGAGAAACTCAAGTGACTCGATCACTCACCCATTCAATCACTCCCACACTCGCGCACTCCCACACAGGTATTTCCTTACATCGTCTGTGACCACGTTCCTCCCGTTTGCAGGTGGACCTGGATGTCACTCTACCAGGGGAAGGGGGGAAAGACCGGCCCTTCAAGGTGTCCATTAAGTTGGTCTCCAACGTGAGTTGGCACACATTGCACGATGTGCTGGCGGGGCACGGTACCCCAGACCCCCTGGAACTGGACAAGCCCATCAGCACCAACCCTGTTCACGCCGTCGACGTGGTGCTCAGACACCTGCCCTCCATCAAGTACGTTGTAACCTTTTACGGACTGACGGTCGCCTCCGGTTCACTTCCTGATTTGGTCATTACTTCTTCCTGTTTACCCAACGGTTTACTTCCTGTGCTGGACTTCCTGGGTATGGTTCCTGTTTACTTCCTTGTTACCTTCCTGTCCACTCCCTGGTTAGGTGGCCTCATGAGGTTACCTGGTGACTGCTGCCTTGTTACTAAAACCATAAACTCTGTTAAACTATTTGAAAAGAACCCATGGGATATTGCCACCAAGACTGATATTTTTAGACGCTCCCTGTGAACACGTATATGTGATGTTGCTTTGATGCTGACCCTTTCCGTACGCCTCGTTTCCACATACGTATGTTTTTCGTATCCGTGCTTCCGTAAATGTACGGAAGTGGTCTCTAGTATTTTACGTACGGACATGAATTTATTTACGGACAGCCAAATAGATGGGGGAACGTATGATAATGGCTGTTTTTAGGAGACCGGTACTTTGGAACCTGAGGATCGACGTATACAGAGATAAAAACAAAACTAACAAGGCTTGGAAAGAGGTCAGCGAGGAGTTTGGCCTGCCAGGTACTTAAAAATGTTCATTCGGTATCTCCGTAAAACGACAGCGTAAGTTAAATTTTTTTGAAGGCATATTACGGACATACCGGACAGAAATTTTACGGAGGGGAGGAGTCTCGGAGGAAAAACTGACATTACGGAGAATCACATAGGAATGAATAGACTTTCGGTCGGAGACGGTTGGATCGCATACGAGAATGTACGTATGTGGAAACGAGGCTTAATAATATCTTAAGCATTGCTTAGCCCAGAACTTTTATCCTCTGTATGATGCGTCACCCATGGCATCAATTTCCATCATAAATCCAATGTGAGAATAAAGATCCAGTGTTACGCCAAAGCCTACCTTGCCTCCTCCCCTGTAGTGTGTCTTTATCCGCCAGCCAAGACCTGTCAACACCACGCAGCTCTCTTACTCCTCAGTGCGGGACTCTGTGTATCATGGTCCATGCCGGTGTGACCAAGATGAGCCCCAGAGGAGACTGATGGGTTCTGGGTATTAAGGTCACTTCTCTTTGTTTGGTCCTAAAAGTTCCTTCTGTTGTTAAAACCGTGTGTGTGTGTGTGTGTGTGTGTGTGTGTGTGTGTGTGTGTGTGCAGGTACACACCCGTGGGCCGTTCGTTCTTCTCCCCTCCAGAAGGTTATGACCACCCGCTGGGCGGGGGAAGAGAGGTGTGGTTCGGCTTCCATCAGTCCGTCCGCCCCGCCATGTGGAAGATGATGCTCAACATCGATGGTGAGGTCCACTGATCAACAAATACCTCATTAACTGTACGTCCACACCAGAAGCAACCGCGTCAAAGACGCTTTGGTCACTCATAAAGTTTCGCTGCGTTGGTCGCTTTGGTCGCTCTTGCCCATAGAAAGTGAATGACTTCTGGCGATTTGGTAGCCCAATTCGCTTCTGGTGTGGACGTACAGTTAGAAACACATCGCCTGGTCACCTGTTCAATGGATCCACACCTGATCAATTAAGGCATCATTGATCATTCAATACATAATCTGAAGTGAGAGAGAAACAGAGGTCATATTAGAGTTAGGGCTGCTCGATTATTGGAAAAAATCATAATCACCATTATTTTGGTCAATATTGAAATCACGACTATTCAAACGATTATTTTTTAGATTGAAAACATGTATTTATTCAGGTTTATATTTATTTAGAGAACTGGTTAAAAATGGTCAAAAGAAAATGTTCCAATCTAAAAGTATATACAGATGTGTGTCCACCTGTTCTGCTCTTTCTATAAAACATAAAAAAATAATAATGCATTTTTTTTTTTTTTAAAACTTGATTATGTTAATTTTGTGATGTTTGACGCTAAAATCGAAATCGCAATCAAAATTCGATTAATCGCCCAGCCCTAATTAGAGGTGTTGATCGTTGGCTCTATGGGGGCCAGCTGTTACCGTGGAGACGGGGGTGTGTGTGACGGTATATGTCGAAGAAAGACTCTCCCGCTTCCTCACCGTCCTTGAGCCTCTATCTCTGTCTCTCTATCCATCATACTCTTTCCATCAGTCCTATCTCACACTAAATCTCTTGTTTTCATCTCTCGCCCAAAGTAATGAATACAGAGTGCTGTTAATACTGTTAATAGCAGGTCAACATTTAAACAATGATGCAAACTGTATGCAAACGCACTCTAAGCATTGGGGTAAACCAAAAGAGGATGTCACTTCTCGACTTGCCGTGTTACACAGCGTGCTACAACCTTCACATAAATAATTGTAGCTGTTACATTATGCCAAATTCCTGAACACTCAAAGAGAGAGTTTTATGAAGATGCACTCTAGCAATTAAATAAACAAGATGGATGATCTATATTCCTATTTCCTCTATAAGAACACCACTGCAGTTTCATTTTTATTTATATATTTTTATATACATTCTAACGATAGGAAAACATCTATTTTTGGGAGTGTTGTTATTAATATGTGTTAATCTATATTTTTGTGTGTGTGTGTGTGTGTGTAGTGTCTGCCACAGCGTTTTACAAGGCCCAGCAGGTGGTCCGGTTCATGTGTGAGGTTCTGGACATCCACAACATCGATGAGCAACCCCGGCCCCTCACAGACTCCCACCGGGTCAAGTTCACCAAGGAGATCAAAGGTCCGTACTTACTAGCCTTAGTTTGAGTACGTAGGGCGTTCCGATTCCGATCGGGGGCGAAAATAAGTTTGCTAAAAGGACCCAGATGGTGTACTCAAAACGGTCAAAACGCAAAGTGCGGATTGATGTACACTTTTCGTACTCAACGGCAGCCATCTTGGCTACGTAGCGGAAGAGGGCGGAGCCAGGCTGAGCCAAAGTCGGCACATTTTCCACGTAGCCTGCATTAATAGTCATTTTGTAGTTCGTATAGATTTGTATAGCTGCTAGGCTTAAAGAGTTCACCGTTCAAAGCGGGATGTTTATTGCGGGGGAGGAGCCGCGGCGGCAGTCGTGATCGTAATTTCGTATTCGATTTGGAACAACACTGACATCTGAAAATTAGAGCTCTTAGTGAGTATTAGTGAGTATGGATAGTGTACTACATTTAAGTGTA
Source organism: Gadus chalcogrammus (assembly GCF_026213295.1). Classification (NCBI taxonomy): domain Eukaryota; kingdom Metazoa; phylum Chordata; class Actinopteri; order Gadiformes; family Gadidae; genus Gadus; species Gadus chalcogrammus. The sequence continues at coordinate 3,850,557 of NC_079417.1, forward strand.
CTCATGGAAGTATGGATATTGGAACACAGTCTGTGTATCTGTGTATATTCGTGATGTATGTTAAATGTAATCTCCCAAAATTAGAGAAAAAATACAGAATTTGTATTGTTGAGTTTTGTGCAGGTTGTATGTGATATATATATATATATATATATTTTTTTTTAAGTACTGCAATGGTAAATGTCTCTCTGTCTCTCCAGGTCTGAAGGTAGAGGTGACCCACTGTGGGACGATGAGGAGGAAGTACCGTGTGTGTAATGTCACTCGCCGCCCGGCCAGCCACCAGACGTGAGTCAGTTTGTGTGTGTGTGCGCTTAGCCAGAGACCGACCACATTAACACCAATTCACCATGAGCAAAACAGCTGTGTTCAGTAGTGAGTCATGTGTTAGCTTGTTGCTTTAGCATCTCATCAGGGCTACGTTTGGATGTAAGGGTTCTTTTACCTCTCTCCGCTGCACTCACCGTACTTCTCATCTGGCAATGTGTCATGCTTCCAGGAAATAAATTCTAATACTATGAGTAATCATTTAAAGAGACAGTCTCGCTTTTATCTTCCATTTCAAGACATCTGAGAAAAGCGGTTTGAGAAGGATGAAACGGTGTGAGAAAGGATAGTTTAGTGGTTAGGGTGTTTAGCCAAATCCCCTCTGGCTGCTTTATGACCTGTGTCTGATCTCGTATGTCGCTTCGGAAAAAAAGAGTGCTGAAATGGCAATAGTAATATCAGGGAACTCTCCTTGAACTGGAGTCCCTACGCTTCCACATCACAACAAGCAGTTACCCTCTGACCCACCTGCTGTCAATCGAGACGAGAGTTAAACCGAGACAACCTGCCTTCTGTCTAGATGGGAGTTAAACCCAGACTACAGGCCTTCTGTCTAGATGGGAGTTGAACCCAGACTACAGGCCTTCTGTCTAGACGGGAGTTGAACCCAGACTACAGGCCTTCTGTCTAGACGGGAGTTGAACCCAGACTACAGGCCTTCTGTCTAGACGGGAGTTGAACCCAGACTACAGGCCTTCTGTCTAGAAGGGAGTTGAACCAGGACAACCTGCCTTCTGTCTAGATGGGAGTTGAACCCAGACTACAGGCCTTCTGTCTAGACGGGAGTTGAACCCAGACTACAGGCCTTCTGTCTAGAAGGGAGTTGAACCAGGACAACATGCCTTCTGTCTAGAAGGGAGTTGAACCAGGACAACATGCCTTCTGTCTAGAAGGGAGTTGAACCCAGACTACAGGCCTTCTGTCTAGACGGGAGTTGAACCCAGACTACAGGCCTTCTGTCTAGAAGGGAGTTGAACCAGGACAACCTGCCTTCTGTCTAGATGGGAGTTGAACCCAGACCACAGGCCTTCTGTCTAGACGGGAGTTGAACCCAGACTACAGGCCTTCTGTCTAGATGGGAGTTGAACCCAGACCATTCTGCTAACGCCTCTCCCTTGTCTCAGCTTCCCCCTGCAGCTAGAGAACGGGCAGACGGTGGAGCGCACGGTGGCTCAGTACTTCAAAGACAAGTACAGCCTGCAGCTGAAGTACCCCCACCTGCCCTGTCTGCAGGTGGGCCAGGAGCAGAAACACACCTACCTGCCCCTGGAGGTAAGAGTACCATCCAACCCTTCCCCCCCCCCCCCCCACCCCCACTAACTACTTCCAGTACTAAGGTTTAAGTTAACAGGGTTTAAACTAGCTTCATAACTAGTTTGTGGGTTAGGCTCATAACTGGGTATTAAAGGTGTGCGTCTCCAGTTGTTTAACATTGTAGCAGGTGTTACAGGTGTGTTGTTGTGTGTGTAACATTGTAGCAGGTGTGACAAGTGTGTTGTTCTTTCCTCAAGTGTATAACATAGTAGCAGGTGTTACAGGTGTGTTGTTGTGTGTGTAACATTGTAGCAGGTGTGTAGCATTGTAGCAGGTGTTACAGGTGTGTTGTTGTGTCCTCAGGTGTGTAACATTGTAGCAGGTGTTACAGGTGTGTTGTTGTGTCCTCAGGTGTGTAACATTGTAGCAGGTGTTACAGGTGTGTTGTTGGGTCCTCAGATGTGTAACATTGTAGCAGGGGTTACTGGTGTGTTGTTGTGTCCTCAGGTGTGTAACATTGTAGCAGGTGTTACAGGTGTGTTGTTGTGTCCTCAGGTGTGTAACATTGTAGCAGGTGTTACAGGTGTGTTGTTGTGTCCTCAGGTGTGTAACATTGTAGCAGGTGTTACAGGTGTGTTGTTGTGTCCTCAGGTGTGTAACATTGTAGCAGGTGTTACAGGTGTGTTGTTGTGTCCTCAGGTGTGTAACATTGTAGCAGGCCAGCGCTGCATCAAGAAGCTGACTGATAACCAGACCTCGACGATGATCAAGGCCACGGCTCGCTCTGCCCCCGACAGACAGGAAGAGATCAGCCGGCTGGTGAGTAGTGGAGACCAGCCCCCCCTAGTGGGCGGGTGGGGTCTTACTCTTTCTTTCTTAGTTTATTTCTTTCTTTAGTTTTTTTCTTTCTTTCTTTCTTTCTTTCTTTCTTTCTTTCTTTCTTTCTTTCTTTCTTTCTTTCTTTCTTTCTTTCTTTCTTTCTTTCTTTCTTTCTTTCTTTCTCTGTTCTCCTTTTTTTACCCCCACCATTAGCTCTATAATGTCTCATTCAAGGAATTATAAGACACGACACACTGGTGTCGGTTAAAAATGTTGACAGAATTTGTGTTAAACTTCTTGCCATACGACTCATCTCCTCTCCATGAAAAGCTGGTAAAACCTGGTAGCAGGAAAGTATGGGTATAGTATTTCACAGGAATGCCCTCACTACTTCCATGATGTGTGGACCAAGGTGTCTCATCCAAAGGCCCTGACCCACGTGTTCTCCCCTGGTTCTCACCTCAGGTGCGCAGCGCCAACTACGAAGCGGACCCCTTCGTCCAGGAGTTCAGGTTCAAGGTGCGGGACGAGATGTCCCAGGTGACGGGGCGCGTGCTGCCCCCACCCATGCTGCAGTATGGAGGTCGGGTGAGCACCGAAAACTACCTGGTACCTACACCTGTCTGTCCGTCTACCTGTATGCCTGACTGCCTTGAACCTACATGTGTCTGTCTATCTATCTGGTACTTACAGCTGTCAGACTGTTTAGCTGTCTATCTGACTGCCTGGAACCTACATGTGTCCGTCTGTACTTACAGCTGTCGGACTGTTTACCTGTCTATCTGACTACCTGGTTGCCTACATGTGTCTGTCTGTCTGTCTATCTGGTACTTACACCTGTCAGTCTGTAAACCTGTCTGTCTACCTGGGACTTAAACCTGTCTGTCTGACTACATGGTGCCTACATGTGTCTGTGCGTTTACCTGGTACTGTCACCTCTGTGTACACCTGTCTTTCTCCATGTCTTTCTACCTGGTACTTTAACCTGTAAGTCTGTCTACCTCTCTGTCTGACTATCTGGTGCCTACATCTGTCGGCCTGTCTACCTAGTACTTACACCTGTCTGTCTACCTCTCTGGCTGACTACCTGGTACCTACATGTGTCGGCCTGTCTAACTACTACTTAAACCTGTCTGTCTACCTCTCTGGCTGACTACCTGGTGCCTACATGTATCTGTCCGTCTTCCTGGTACTGACACCTGTCTCTCCGACTAACTGCCTACCAAGTTCCTACAGATGTTTTTCTGTCTATCTATCTGTATGCTTGCCTGTTGTTAGCAAGTCAGTATTATCTTTATCATATTAGCATGTTGTAGTAAAAAAATGGGTTCTGATCAAATCAAGTTGTTTGTTAAGTTAAAGCTGTGATAGTAATGATATTGTTTTGAGTACGTTTTGTTTGTGACTTGTTTTGCATACAAATGTTAACCAAGCCTCCATGCTTCATTGTGTGTGTGTGTGTGTGTGTGTGTGTGTGTGTGTGTGTGTGTGTGTGTGTGTGTGTGTGTGTGTGTGTGTGTGTGTGTGTGTGTGTGTGTGTGTGTGTGTGTGTGTGTGTGTGTGTGTGTGTCCCCTCAGGAAGTACGTTTTTTTCTCTGGTTGTAAACAAATGTTGGAATGAGTGTGTGAGTTAGGATGCATCATGCTGCGTAGGCTATCTCCAGTCGTGTGTCTGTATTGGCGTGTGTGAGAGTATGTATGTGATATCATTTTGGTGTGCGTCTGTTAGCATTTGTGTGTGTGTAAAGATATGACTGGTGTCTGTGTGGGTCAGTATTTGTGTGTGCGTGTGTGTGTATATTGGGGGGGGATATCCCTGGAGTGTGAGTGTGTATGTGTCAGCATTCGAGTTTAGTATTGGTATGTATGTGATAAGACTGCGGTGTGTGCGGGCGTTGTGGCTGTGTATGTGTGTGTGTGTGGGGGGGGCATTACTTTGGTGTCGTGTGGATGTTGTGTGTGTGTGTGTGTGTGCACGTATTGCTGTGTGTGTGTGACACGCCTGCGGTGTCTGTGGTTTCAGAGCCGTACGGTGGCGACCCCCAGCCAGGGTGTGTGGGACATGCGGGGGAAGCAGTTCCACACCGGGGTGGAGGTCAAGATGTGGGCCATTGCCTGTTTCGCCACGCAGAGACAGTGCAGAGAGGAGATCCTCAAGTATGGAGCCGCCTCCCTCCCTCCGCTCCTCCTCCCGCCTCTATAATCCTCTCCTCCTCAGTTGTTATTATCCTCTCCTCTGCTCTCCCCTACAATCTTATCCTCTCTCCCTCCTCTACAAACCTCTCCCCCTTTCTCCTCTACAATCTTATCCTCTCTCCCTTACCAACCTCTCTCTTCTGTAATCCTCTCCTCGCCTCCTCTCTCCTCTACAATCCTCTCCTCTCCTCCTCTCTCTTCTACAATCCTCTCCTCTCTCCTCTACAATCCTCTCCTTTCCTCCTCTCTTCTACAATCCTCTCCTCTTTCCTCTACAATCCTCTCCTCTCCTCCTCTCTTCTACAATCCTCTCCTCTCTCCTCTACAATCCTCTCCTCTCCTCCTCTCCCTTCTACAATCCTCTCCTCTCTCCTCTACAATCCTCTCCTCTCCTCCTCTCTCCTCTACAAACCTCGCCGCCTCCCTCTACAATCCTCTCCTCTCTCTACAAACCTCTCTTCCTCTCTCCTCTACAATCCTCATCTCTCCTCCTCTCTCTACAATCCTCTCCTCTCTCTAAAATCTTCTCCTCCTCAAACCTCTCCTCCCATCTCCTCCTCTACAATCTTCTCCTCTCTCCTCTACAATCCTCTCCTCCTCTCTTCTACACTCCACTCCTCATTTCATACTTTTGCTGATTAAACCAGTTTGAGGAATTATCTGTAGATTAAGTATAAGTGTAAATATTGTAGTATTTGAGGTGTTGTATAGTAAAAAATAACCTTGGTTAAGCAAGTGTTAATTAAGTATAGTACTTAAGTAATACGAGTTTCTCATGAGATAGATGGAAACTGCAATTACTGAATAATAAGCGTAGTATAGTATTTGAAGTAGCTTGCTTCTGCTGCAGGGGCTTCACGGACCAGCTGCGCAAGATCTCAAAGGACGCTGGGATGCCCATCCAGGGCCAGCCGTGCTTCTGTAAATACGCCCAGGGGGCCGACAGCGTGGAGCCCATGTTCAGACACCTGAAGAACACCTACGCCGGCCTGCAGCTCATCATCGTCATCCTGCCCGGGAAGACCCCCGTCTACGGTCAGAACCCACGTCATACTAGTCTAGAGAGGACCAGATACCTCTAACTCAGTCTACAAAGACCCCCGTCTGCAGTCAGAAATCCACTCAAACTAACCCAGAAAGACTCCCATCTACAGTCATAAACCACCTCTAAACAAGACTTAAAAGAACCCTGTCTACAGTGGGTAGCACCAGAAACTAGTCTGTCTAGTCACTTCAGAAACAACCTGTTGTCAGGCTTGGCTTAGTCTTTTCTGGAGAGTATAGTAAATGAAGTGTGTGTTTGTGTGTAGCGGAGGTGAAGCGTGTGGGAGACACCCTCCTGGGCATGGCCACGCAGTGTGTCCAGGTGAAGAACGTGGTGAAGACGTCTCCCCAGACGCTGTCCAACCTCTGCCTCAAGATCAACGTCAAGCTGGGAGGAATCAACAACATCCTGGTCCCTCACCAACGGTCAGTCCCCCCCTTCACGGAGGTTAAGCTAGCATCACGCCAACTAATTTATTGCTCGTAGTACAGATAGTATCGTGTTCTGTCTGTTCGCATGGAGTTTCTGCTAGGATGATTGGAACTATGTTGGCACCCGGCTAGTCTCATGCTAACTCAGTTAGCATCTCGGGTTTTAACTCCTAGGTCAGCTAGCTTCCTGCTCAGTATGTTGGCATGGGGGTTGTAACTCTGCTACTATTATGCTAACTCAATCAGCACGCAGGTTGTAATGTTGTAATGTGTGTCTGGCAGGCCCTCGGTGTTCCAGCAGCCTGTAATCTTCCTGGGAGCCGACGTCACACATCCCCCGGCTGGGGACGGCAAGAAGCCCTCCATTGCAGCGGTGAGCGAACCGGCTAACCCTAATGTGTCATGTGGGACTCGCATGGTTTACATGCATTGAGATTAGTGCTGTCAAGTGATTCAAATATTTAATCGCGATTAATCGCATTAATGTCATAGTTAACTCACGATTAATCGCAAATCGGCTTGCCTTGTGCAAATGTTTTTTTATTACTGATCAAAACAGGACGATACAAAAAAAAAGCCTATAGTGTAATTAAACGATGAACATACAAACATACTGCCTTGAACATAGCAGTCAGGCTACTGCTTCTTTGTTTTGAGCCAAAGAAGAATAAAAAAAGGAAATGCGTTAATCGCGCAATAAAAAAAATTAACGCCATTCAAATTGTCTTGCGTTAACGCCGTTAATAACGCGTTTAACTGACAGAACTAATTAAGATACATTAACACAGACAGGAAATATGGGTCGCCCGACAGCAAGTATAGGATTTCTGGTGTGTACCGATACCCAGACCCCAATATTATTTATTTGCATTTGTGTGCTTGTACTTCTTGTTGTGCTGTCTTGGTCCGTGTGGGCTCATGAATCTGTAAAGGGACCTTGAGTCAAGTTTGAGAAAGGCGCTATATAAAATAAACATTTTTATTATTATTAGAGTAGCTCCTCTGGCACAGAAGGCAGCAACAAAGTCCGACCGCCTCTGGCCCTGTCTCTGCAGTCCACAGTCGGGGCAGCCCTCTCCATGTCAGCACCGGAGGACTAAACCATGTTGTCTTTCTGGAACCGCTCCCCAGGTGGTGGGCAGTATGGACGCCCACCCCAGCAGGTACTGCGCTACGGTGCGTGTCCAGAGGCCCAGGCAGGAGGTGATCCAGGACCTCTCCTCTATGGTGCGAGAGCTGCTGATCCAGTTCTACAAGTCGACCCGCTACAAGCCCACCAGGATCATCTTCTACCGGGACGGGGTGTCCGAGGGACAGTTCAGACAGGTCCGTGCTGGAGTTTTATTTATTTTTTTGCATACAAATGTTAACTGTGTGTGTGTGTGTGTGTGTGTGTGTGTGTGTGTGTGTGTGTGTGTGTGCATTCATTGGGATACCGTCGGCCATGATTGAGAATTGTACTCATTTGTTAATTGTACGATGAACTGCTGTGTTCCAGGTGCTGTACTACGAGCTGCTGGCGATCCGGGAGGCCTGCATCAGCCTGGAGAAGGACTACCAGCCCGGCATCACCTACATCGTGGTCCAGAAACGCCATCACACCCGCCTCTTCTGTGCTGACCGCAATGAGAGGGTAAGATCTGGACACACACACACACACACACACACTCTAACACACTAACACACTATTGTGTGTGTGTGCACGCAAATGTACACACACACACTTACACGTTTGTGGATTGAGTGTCATGAATATTTGCCCTGTTTTGAAATCCTTTGAGACTGTAATGGGGATTAAGGGCTATGCAAATACAATTGGGTTGAGTTGAGCGCTGCTCTGTGTGCAGGTCGGGCGCAGTGGCAACATCCCCGCCGGCACCACGGTAGACACGGACATCACCCACCCCTCCGAGTTTGACTTCTACCTCTGCAGCCACGCCGGGATACAGGTACGTGCTGGCTAGTTTTCATCGTGACGCGCTCGTGGTGATGACAGCTGTCGTCCTAGTGATTGTTGTGACGGGGAGGGTTGTCGTTGTGACGGCGTTGAAGGTGACGGTTTCAATGGTGACGGTTGTCAGGTTGAGGTGGATGCTCGGCATGACGATGGCGATTGTCGCCATGGGGATGTTGTAATGCTGTTGCTGCTGTTTCCAGGGTACCAGTCGGCCCTCGCACTACCACGTCCTCTGGGACGACAACTGCTTCACCGCCGACGACTTCCAGGTCCTCACCTACCAGCTGTGCCACACGTACGTCCGCTGCACGCGCTCCGTGTCCATCCCCGCGCCGGCCTACTACGCTCACCTGGTTGCCTTCCGCGCCCGCTACCACCTGGTGGACAAGGAGCACGACAGGTGAGGGAGAGAACCACAGCTCCAGATAAAGTACTGTCTGTCCTTTATCACCGCTACTGTCTGTCCTATATCACCGCTACTGTCTGTCCTTTATCACCGCTACTGTCTGTCCTTTATCAAAGCTACTGTCTGTCCTTTATCACAGCTACTGTCTGTCCTTTATCAAAGCTACTGTCTGTCCTTTATCACCGCTACTGTCTGTCCTTTATCACAGCTACTGTCCGTCCTTTATCACAGCTACTTTCTGTCCTTTATCAGTTACATTCCTTTATCACAGTTACTTTCTGTACTATATCAGTTACATTCCTTTATCACATCTACATTCTGTCCTTTTAATTATCCAAGTGTCGTGTGTGTTTATATTGAAGTCTGTTTTCATTAATGTGTGTTTCAGTGCGGAGGGCAGCCATGTCTCTGGTCAGAGCAACGGCCGGGACCCTCAGGCGCTGGCCAAGGCGGTCCAGATCCACCACGACACCCTGAGGACCATGTACTTCGCCTGAACACACACATACACACAGAGTAACACACACACACACACACACACAGACACACAGACACACACACACACACACACACGCAGAGAGAGTAATATATACGCACACACACACTAACATATGCACACACATAGCGTGTCAGTCTTGGAGTATATAGAGGTGTGTGTGCCCCTACATCCTGTCTACCCAGACCAGACACTGTGCAAGGAGGGACGTACATACACACACACGGATATATTCTGGACTGAGGACATGAGCACTGCTTTAATATCAAAAGACTTTTATGCAATACTGAACCAGCCAATCATGATTTTAGTTCCCCCCCCCCCCCCCCCTCCTCATTTTCCCCGGGAGATGTGAGGGGCATTTTCCCTAACCTTCAGCCGCCATCCCATCATGTTTCTTGCGTAGCCCAACTCGGTTTAAACAGCAGCCCTTTTGGATTGGTCAGTTTTAATTTTTTTTTGTGTGTGTTTTTATTTTTATATGACAGCGATATAATATATGTGCCTGTTTGGGTTCCCTCTGTCTGGATGTAACCCCAAAGCCTGGCTGCAGCCAGGCTTCAACTGCCTCCTTTATATTTAAGACGGTGTCATGCCCCCATCTGGCCACACGGGGGAGGTGTTGGCCCTCTGGTGATGTACAGTGACGCACCGGGGGAGATCGGGAGGGGTTTCAACTTCATCAGCTCTGTGTTTTCTAAGGGGTTTCATCTTTGTTAATTTTTGTTTCTTTTCCATTTTTAAGAAAAATCCTTTTCGGTTCCCATATGATATTTAAATGTGACGATATTTCCGCTCGCCCCGGTTGCTACCCTAGCTCTCATTCCCCGTCTGAAGGAGTGAGGTAACGCTGTCTCAAATGCGAGTAGGAAGCTTCCTCGGTAGTTCCTTACCTTGTGAAAGTGGTCAATTAAGTCCCACCGCCTAATCGGCTAGCATCATGTGACGATCACGTCGGGCGTACGTCCTATCCTACGAGGGGGTGGGTCACATCGGGGTCCTTTAGGGATCTTACACACCGAGGATCACTCTGACATTTCCTTGAAGCCAAGTCCTATGTTCCTGCTGAATTGGAACAGTCCTATGCCACCACAACACCTCCAATTGCCCCCTTTTTAGGAAGCTTCCATGCAATTGAGACTCAGCCCTTGGGAAGGTCATTCCACAACAAATATTTTGGAGATGGTAGGGGAGAGAGACAGTTTGAAGAGCGTCGGTAGGACAGAGAGATAGTTTTGAAGAGCGATGGTAGGGCAGGGAGACAGCTTAACGAGAGATGGTATATCGACAATTTTAGAGAACGCTGGATAACGGGCAGTTTAAATAGAGATGGAACAGAGAAAGATAATAGATGGTACAGTTTGAAGAGAGATGGTAGAGGGCAGAGAGAGTTTAAAGAAAGACGGTTGAGAACACAGACAGTTTTTAGAGCTTTGGTAGAGAGACAGTAAAGAAATCTAGAGAACAGTGACGGGAGATAGTGTTTTTGACCTCTGGAAAATGACCCATCGATATGTTGGGGAGAGGAGTGTGTGATTCCCTATGAATATAAAAATGCTTTATTGCATTTCATGAGAGCCTTGACCATGTTAGGCTTTTAAACACCTCATATATTTTATTTTAAGTAATAGCCCTTTTTATGTTATGAAATTGCCTCCTGCACAGCCCCCTTGAAGCATGAAGTTGATCAAGGGTTTTGATATCACAGTATATATCAGTATGTATATATAGTGGTGTGTATATACAGCTGAATACCTAGTAGAGCAAGGTTTTTAGAATGTCGTGTATGGAGAGCCAATGTTTTTAATAAGAGCAGCGATAAATGACAGTAGTGTGTATGTATATATATGTGTAATATAACACTGTAGTGTATCTTGAGCAGTAAGACCGCAGTACTATTAATATGTCTACTGCAGTATATTTGGAAATATTTTAAGTGCCTGGTGCAGCGACATGGAGGTTAGAAGTAATTTTGACTCTGATTCCAGTAACTGACAAAACACACATCTTAGGATGGTTCCACGCTAGCCATTGGTGAACAGCCTTGAACTTTGCTATATTAAAATGTTTTCCTCTTAGCTCCGTGACGGCTGCGGTCCTCATATTAAATAATGATATATATATAAATATATATCTCTGCATTCTGCTGCTATATTTAGTTGGGTAACGGCCAGTTTCATCATGCACATGGGGAAGCAAACGCGCTTGTGTGTGTGTGTGTGTCTGTGTGTGTGTGTGTGTGTGTGATTGTGATAAGCACTGGAGACTGATCGCAGGCATGGTGCTATTCTCAGAGTCTCGATCTCTGGAAGAGGAGGGTGAAGGGAGATACAGGCCGAAGGGGGGGGGGGGGGGGCAGAAATGGTGGAAAGCTTCCCCAGGGAGGAATGCTTTCCCTGGGGCGGCGTGGTCTAGAGCCATGGGGGTCTTGACCGATTTGAGCCCCCCGTTACTTCACTAGGGTCTGAAAGTACTTTTGACATAGACAGACAGATAAACGTAAGTTTGTACATTTAGACAACGTTGTAATGCACACCACTTATTTTTGGTAACAGAAAAGTTCTTAAAGATGTTGTGCTGCTGCTTGGTTTAACTTAAGTATACTCAGTGGGAAGTGTCTTGCTGTGTGTGTGTGTGTGTGTGTGTGTGTGTGTGTGTGTGTGTGTGTGTGTGTGTGTGTGTGTGTGTGTGTGTGTGTGTGTGTGTGTGTGTGTGTGTGTGTGTGTGTGTGTGTGTGTGTGTGTGTGTGTGTTTTATGCTGTGTAGTCTCTAGAGTAGCGAGCGTTAATACACCGTCCCGGACTGACAATGTTGACTTAATAACCATCTTTCAACCCGGTGAAGAAGAGCTATGGAGATGTTGTGGTGTTGCAGTCGTTTCGTTTCTTGTCTATGTGAGGACACCCAAGTCCGAGGCTGTCACTGATGGTTTTGATATGCTGTTTCCCAATAAGATGGAATGTGTGGTGTTGTAAAGTCCCTCTAGGTACCAAGAGTAGAGGGAGACTTTAGATTCTATCCTAGCCAAACCCCCTTGATGTTGGACCAGTGCTGGTACTGCTAGAATGTTGTGTGTTGTTGGAGGAGGAGGAGGAGGAGGAGGAGGAGGGGGAACTGGACGAGGTGTTTGAGGTGGAGGGGAGCCCAGTGGGGTGTCTTTTGAAACCTTTAAGGAACCAGAACACATGTTTACAGATCAGATGTGTTTCCTGCTCCGAGCTGGTTTCTAGAAGGTCATCCACCATGCAGAGAGAAAAATCCCATTCAAAGACTGTTGAAGCTTGAAGCTAACCTTTTAGCTCGAGGGTTGAGCCTGACATTTCAAGTTCTTAAGCAAGTACTCTGCTATATTTCGAATACTTTTCTTTTGCCCTTCCAGAAATAGGTACTACAAGGAGGTGCTGAATGTTAGTTTTTCTCCAGTTATCAGTTATTCCATAACACTGCCACAGGTCAAGCTCTCCCTTTTTGAAGGTGTCTGGATATGAACTAGTAACCCTTAATCTGACTACAATGGACGTAGTCTCTGGATGGATGTCTGTCTATTTTCTCGACAACCGTTTATGCGATCGACTTCATCCTGAGCGGATGTCCTCCCGAGGAAGTGCAGTTTTCAGGTGTCTGGATTATTACCGGAGGTCAAGCTAGTTTCCATTTCGAACAGGCAAAGATCGAACTGTCACTGCATTAGTAATTCTAATATATAAAAAACTAGCTAGTAGCGATGGTGTGAGAGAGAACCCCAGAAAGTGCCTTTCCTCTCCAATGAAATAAGTGAAGTATTTTCTCTTGAGGACCTCGGAATTAAACAACTTTTTATTTGTATCTTTTATCTACAACACTGACTTCATGCTTGCGCATTTAAGGGTTACTACGCCGTCTCAGAGTGCCAATGGGGAGCACCAGGTGGTGACTTACCATTGCATGTATTTAGTGGTTTTCCTTTGGTGCTTGGCAGTGCGTTGAGTCTTGAACCAGTAGTTTGTCTCCAGTACAGAAGGAACCGTTCTGGTTTTACGACGAGATGGAGAGAGCGGTCATGAAGAACAAAGTAGTCTTTCAAAGATCGGAGTAGAGCGAGAATAGTTCTCCAAAGTATTGTGGGAGTATTGTCTGGAACACGGACAAGCTCTCTGAGAACTGACTCTCCTTTGAGGCTTTGCTCTTCTAAACTGCCCAAAGCCCATGTCAGGGGTCTTAACTGTGCCTGGGCTAATGGAAGAGCAGCATTAGAGTCAGGATATTAAGTCAAGCTTTCATTCAAAATAAATGTACTGATTCAGATTCGATGAGATGCAACAAGGAAAGGTTGTGAAAGTGGAACTAGCTGCTTGTGTTGGAGCTAGCATTGTGGAGCCTGCATACTGGCGCTAGTGTGATGGTGCTAGCATGGCAGAGGTAGCATCGTTGGGCTGGAATGGCAGGGCTAGCATGTTGGAGCTAGCATGGTAGACGTAGCATGGTCGGGCTAGCATGGTGGAGCTAGCACATTGGAGATCGCATGGGTAGAGCTAGCATGTTTGAGCTTGCACTGTACAGTCTGCGCAGTAGCAATAGTTCTGTGGGTACCTGTTCAGACACCAAAACTTTCTTTCCAGAGATTTCTAAAACACTGCACCTCACGTACCTCGGTATGCTGCAAATGTTGACTGACCCAAATATTGCAAGTCTTGCTTTTATTATTACTTATAACGCTTGTCTAAGGCTTGATTATAATATTATTATAGCTATTTTAGACGTAAATATCTTATTTTGTCTTATCCAAACTCAAATGTCATGCCCACTTTATTTTGTTGTCCTATTAAACTAAATGTTCTATCAATAAATGTTGACTAAAAAAATATCTCTATATATATATATAAAATATATATATATATATTTGATGCTGTATTTATGGAGAGCTCTTTTAAGTGGGTGGAGTGTCTGTGGTGAGCAGGTAGGGCGCGTGTACACCCCAACCCTTCCTTCATGATGCCTTAACGACAGCACACTGATATGGAGGAGGTGCAGGGGGGGGGGGACGTTGGAGACCAGAGACCACAGACCCGGGGGGGGTGGGGGGCCAAAGATGAACAAAGACCAGACCAGAGAGGCTAGAATAGACCAGGCCAGAGGAGTCGATGGTGCCACCCTCCGCGTGGAGTCCCGGTTCTGTCTCTCTATCTAGTCATCCATCAGACTCTTTTATTCAAAGAAATCGACAGTGAAAGTTTGAGCTACGTGTCATTAAGGAGCAAGTGGGGGGGCCAGGGAAGCATCTTGCTCAAGGACGACTACAGGTAGACTGCGGACATTAGGAGATCTAACCCAGAACCTTCCTGCCGGGAGTCGAACATCCTCACCACTAGACTATCCTCTCTTCAACGTTTACATTCCAGGAGCCACTGTGAACCCAATGCCGCTCCAGAGATTAGCTTTCTGATCTTCAAACGACGACCTTTGGACCTTCACCCCTCAATACTTTTTCAATGTTGCAAAGACTCTGTTACCCAGAATGCTTCTGTTCTTCTCGCTTTTAGGTTGTCAGCCCTTGGCTGTTGCTTTGTGTCATTCTCAAGTGCTTTCTTCACTGAAACTTGCAATAAAAGCTTTGCTCTGTCTAGCACGTTTCTGTGTGATGTGTTTAATGCTGGAGGGACCCCCCCTTTGATTTAAAAATAAATCCTTTCATTCAGGCTGCTCCCATTACAATAATATAGTCCTTTGTGAATTTTCAGTTCAATATTAAGTTGAACAATATCAATGAAATAAATCTCATTGTATTGTTATAATATAGATGTGTATTCTATTTTTATTCAATACGTTTTAATTATCCTATAATCGTGTGAAAATAAGAATCCTGTTTACATAACCCTAGAATGAGTCCTTTATATCTAGCCTACAGAAGGAGCGGAACTCACTCTTGAATAAAAAATTAAAGCTATTGTAATGTGGAGAAATTTGATCATAATCGCTATAGTACTTAACCTATTACCTATAGTTTTACAGACTTTTTTTTATTAGAAGCAATTCATCAAGAAACCTCCGCACTTGAAACTTGCCTACTCGATGCTGTCGTAAGGCAACTGTAGCTTCTACTTCTGTGGAGAGGGGGTGTGTATTCAGTTTGTTGCAATCTGAAACCACCACTTGATACCGCTTAATCCTACACTACACCTTTAAGAAGTGTCCGCCTCTGTACTGAAGTAGATACAGTTCATCTGCTCGCCAGATGGGGGCACACATCACTAAGCCAGAGGAGTGGGTAATTCCCATGGTGCTCAATGGGTATATCAGGCCTATTAGCTCTTAGATAGAATTGCAGGATGGGTGCGTTTGTTTTGGGTGTGTAACGCAGGGTCTGCGTGTTGAGAGTGTGAGGGGGGCTTTTTGTTTTTTAATCTCAGCGGAAGAGGGATCCTATTGGAAAGTTTGTTTTTTTGGCGTCTATTGGAAGTGCGGTCATAATAACGTTATGGTTTGGCCTCTGCAGGAAATGTGGACGTGTAGATGGGAGCGTTCCTGATGGTCTCCTTGTCCTTCCAAACCTCCCTCATTAATCTGGGTTTGACCGATCTTTACTGTTTTATTTTTTCCAATCGTGTTGCACTGAGAAGGCTCACAGCGGACATTTCTATTTCAGACATGTTCTTCTTTTTAGACATGAACGACTGCTGTTGTGGCCAGTGTGAGAGTTTGAGTCTTACTGAATTGTTTTTATTTTGTAGAATCAGGATTTTAGTAAAGTGTTAATAGTGTGGTTTATAAACAGCAGGTACAGGTTAAACGTTATCCGGCTCCACCGTCCCCAAGGGAACAACTACGGTCTTTAATTGTTCCGTCCGTCTGTTTTGAGCTCTGCAGGGCCAGTTGCTTTTATCGGCTCTTACTTCCTTCAAGAGTCGATTTCAGAATAACAGCGCAGAGCAGATCTGATCTCTGGCATTGAGTCCCTGATGTGGCAGAATGACAGATGGTAACCGTTATCGTACCCCCCGTCCTCAACATGAACTCTCCCCTTACTGCCTCCTGCCTGTCGTCAATCTCCCGCTACACCCAGGTTCCATTTAGAGTCTGTCAACTTTACTGTTGGACGGTCTCATCGTAAGTGTAGAGAAGGACATGGGAAACAAAGGGCTTGGAGGGGATTTACGAAAATATGGACTTGTTTTCCAATTAGAAGCATCCCACTAAGCTATTACACTTCATTATTCTTATCTTTGATTGCCAAAAATAAGCTGCTTCGGTGAGGGAGTCACATTGCAGGGCTTTATTCTGCCTCCCATTAGACCAATACCATGTAAAAAAAAATGCGTTACAAAATTAGTTCTGATTGGAATAAAGGGTTAGTCGTGTTTGTGAAGTATAAAAATGAATAAGTCCATCGTTAGAATCCGTTCACACTTCATACATTGTCCAAAGCACTGAATGGACAGGAAGTCCACCCCTAGTGGTCAGGCCACTTCCTGTATGGGCGGGTGACTCTAGGGGTCAGGTTTCCAGCAGGTTGTGCAGACATTCTCCTCTGCTTCGTAGTAGTCGCCGCCTCCTGCAAAGAAACCAAACCGAAGATCAAACTAGTGTAATAAAAAGTTGAGTTCAAAGAAACTAGTTGCATAACTAATAACTATAACTAGTTGCATGACTATAACTAATAATACAACTAGTTACATTAATCAGTAACCATAACCAGTACCGTACCACCACATGAGAGCTGCCATCCCCATAGCCAGCAGCAGCAGCATCACGACGCACACCACCGCGATCGCGACGCCCCTAGACTCCACGGCCTCGCAAGGAGCTGGAACCACCGGGTAAAGACGGTGCATTTATGAGGTTGACAGGTCGGGAAAAAAACACACCTGGTTCTCCACATCACCAGACGTGGTTGATAGGAAACGTCTCAATAAGCTGCAGCCTAGGTATTCTGAACTGCCGGGTGTCTACAGCGGCGCCCGTTGGCGTCCTGGCGTTGTTTACCTGCGGTGTACGTCGCCGAGCTGTAGCCCAGCTTGTTGCTGACCACGCAGGTGAAGTGGCCGCAGAGCGGTGAGTGGCTGACCGCCAGCGTCTTGCCGTCGGGGGAGACGCGGCCCAGCGCGGCGGTGACGGCGGCCCTGTCGTGGAGCCAGCTGAAGGTGGGGTCGGTGCCCCAGGCCTCGGTGCAGACCAGCGACGAGTGGGAGTCATTGACGCCCACGGACACGTGATGCACCGGCTCTGCAGGACACAGGCCATTATAGGCGAGGAGGACACGCCCACACAGGGAGAGGACACGCCCGCACAGATAGAGGACACTCCCACACAGGGAGAGGCCACGCCCACATCGGCAGAGGACACACCCACACTGGGAGAGGACACGCCCACACAGGAGAGGACACGCCCAAACAGAGAGGGGCCAATACCACACCGGCAGAGGACACGCCCACACATGAAGAGGACACGCCCACACAGGGATAGGTCACGCCCACACAGGGAGGGGACACGCCCACATAGAAGGACACGCCTGCACGTGTGAGGACTTAAATTGGAGACAGGCCAACATTTTTATTCAGACCATGTATCAAAGGTTATCTGCAGATAACTAATCTATGTAATGTGGTCTAGGCTGTTGTATCTATATCATAGTTAATGGTTTATTGGATGAAAAGTACCGACTTTTATACTATGTAGTGTTGTGAGTGACTCCTACCCTATTGTAAAGAGTGTCAGGTAGTTCCACCATGTTCCAACCCATTTTGAGAGGTGGTCCTACTTTAGTCTAAAAACAGACAGTATGAGATGTGGTAGTCATGTCACATTCTAACCAGTAGGAAGGCCTAGTATATTCTAATCCAGGGGTGCCCAACCAGTCGATCGCGGTCTACCAGTAGATCGCCGACAGATCCCAAGTCGATCGCGAAGGGGTGAAGAAAAAAAAAAAAAAAAAAAAAAAAATTTTTTTTTTTTTTTTTAATGAAATTAAATTTGCGCGGTAGCATATACGCGCGGTAGCGCATGTGCTGTTAACAGCAGTTGAAAGCCGTCAACAGTAGTTACAACACTCCTAAACGTTGGCATGGCTGAGGGGAAACAAGCTAAGACCTACCATTTTCACCCTGAGTGGGAGGAAGATTATTGATTATTGTTGAGAAGGTGCCGTGCGCAGACGGAATGAAACCCCCATTGAAGTCCGTAGGTTCACGATACAACCCCCCCCCCCCCCCCGTCAACAATTGTTCTCTACCCCCCCACCCCCCCCCCCCCACCCCCCCCCCCCAACAGGCCCCCCCCCTCCGGCTTGAAGGTAGGTTTGCTGGTAGATCTCGGGAGGTTGGCTACTTGAAAAGTAGATCTTGGGTCAAAAAAGGTTGGGCACCCCTGTTCTAATCTAATCATTGTGAGAGTTAGTCCTCACGTATTCTAACCAGAACGAGATAGTCCTAACGTATTCTAAACAGAATCAGAGGTAGGCCTACCGTATCCTAACCAGTATGAGAGGTAGGCCTACCGTATCCTAACCAGTATTACAGGTTGGCCTACCGTATCCTAACCAGTATGAGAGGTTGGCCTACCGTATTCTAACCAGTATGAGAGGTTGGCCTACCGTATCCTAACCAGTATGAGAGGTAGGCCTACCGTATCCTAACCAGTATGAGAGGTTGGCCTACCGTATCCTAACCAGTATGAGAGGTAGGCCTACCGTATCCTAACCAGTATGAGAGGCAGGCCTACCGTATCCTAACCAGTATTACAGGTTGGTCTACCGTATCCTAACCAGTATGAGAGGTTGGCCTACTGTATTCTAACCAGTATGAGAGGTTGGCCTACCGTATCCTAACCAGTGTGAGAGGTAGGCCTACTTTATTCTAACCAGTATGAGAGGTTGGCCTACCGTATCCTAACCAGTATGAGGTAGTGCTACCGTATCCTAACCAGTATGAGAGGTAGGCCTACCGTATCCTAACCAGTATGAGAGGTAGGCCTACTGTATTCTAACCAGTATGAGAGGTAGTGCTACCGTATCCTAACCAGTATGAGAGGTAGGCCTACCGTATCCTAACCAGTATTACAGGTTGGCCTACCGTATCCTAACCAGTATGAGAGGTAGTGCTACCGTATCCTAACCAGTATGAGAGGTTGGCCTACTGTATCCTAACCAGTATGAGAGGTTGGCCTACTGTATTCTAACCAGTATTACAGGTTGGCCTACCGTATCCTAACCAGTATGAGAGGTAGGCCTACCGTATCCTAACCAGTATCAGGGCTAGGCCTACTGTATTCTAACCAGTATCAGGGCTAGGCCTAATGTATTCTAACCAGTCTGAGAGGTTGGCCTACCGTATCCTAACCAGTGTGAGAGGTAGGCCTACTTTATTCTAACCAGTATGAGAGGTTGGCCTACCGTATCCTAACCAGTATGAGAGGTAGTGCTACCGTATCCTAACCAGTATCAGGGCTAGGCCTACTGTATTCTAACCAGTATGAGGTTGGCCTACTGTATTCTAACCAGTATGAGAGGTTGGCCTACTGTATTCTAACCAGTATCAGGGCTAGGCCTACTGTATTCTAACCAGTCTGAGAGGTTGGCCTATCGTATCCTAACTACTGTATTCTAACCAGTATGAGGGCTAGGCCTACCGTATTCGCGGACGACGCAGTAGGCCCTGGAGGGAAGCCCCGTCTGGTCGGACACCGTCAGCGAGTAAATCCCTCCGTCGTCTCCGCTGAACGAGTTGACGCTCAGCGACGTAAGCTGCCCGTCGAGGGTCATGTGACCAGGGCACGCCGGCCCCCCCGGGGAGCAGGAGGCCAGCACCTCTCTACCCTTGGCGTCCCCCGTCTCCGGCTCCCGCTCCCAGGTCACCGTGGCAACCGTCTCCAGGGGCCCGTGGTCGATGCGGGCACGGAGGACCAGGTTGGAGCCCCGGATCACATGGGAGGGATCGGGGTTCAGGATGGTCACGGACAAACAGTTTGCCCCGCACACTGAAGACAACACACACAAATACAGGTGACACACAGCGCGACGCACACATGCACACCCCGGTCACATCAGAGAACCGACATACCACACACGTTACAGAAAAACACACACACACACACACACACACATCACATCATAACACACAGAACAAAGGCAGGATATCTAGGGTTACAGATTTCTATGTGTGTGTGTGTGTGGGGGGGGGGGGGGGGTATGTGTGTGTTTGTGTGTTACCTAGTAGAAGTAATGTAGCTGCTGCTGCCTGCAGATCCATCAGCCCTGTTAATGAGAATTGAACACAACAGGAATGTCTCTCTCTCTATCCGCTCTCACACACACACACACACTCACACTCACGCTCACGCACACGCACACGCACACACACACACACACACACACACACACACACACACACACCCCTCTCTCTCTCTCTACTTCCCCTTTCTCACTCATCCACCCCTCTTTCTTTCCCTCTCCCAATCTCTCTCCCTCGCTCGTCAGAGTGAAGTTAACGCAATATAAAACCCTTTCTAAAGTATTAACGTAAGGCATATCAGAAAACAGCGCGTGCACTAAAATGAGAGAATCGACAGTAACACCGTAACGCTTCTTTCAACCAAACAAAACAAACCTACCGTCTCCTTTTCCAGACGATGGGGGGAGAGAGGGAACGAGGAGGGACAGAGAGCGGGAGAGAGAGAGAGAGAGAGAGAGAGAGAGAGAGAGAGAGAGAGAGAGAGAGCTCAAAATAAATAAATCACTGCTATTGCCGTTTACTGCTGTAACTAGCACTATCCGCGTTTCTTCCCCGATATGTACTGCTGCACCAACACAACTATAACCTCGCTCTCTCTCACGGCATTCAACTTCCCTCTATATTCCTGCACGTCCAAAGCTAAAGGCGTCGCTTGTTTACTTAAGGGTACGCCCCCTCCCCTTTCTGTACCGACTTTAGTAGAGTAGCCTAGAGCCCGACCATCCCTGCTTGAGTGTAGCCTACTGAAGTACTGTACTGTATAACGTTATAAGTCTCTCTCTCTCTCTCGCTCTCTCTCTCTCTCTCTCTCTCTCTCTCTCTCTCTCTCTCTCTCTCTCTCTCTCTCTCTCTCTCTCTCTCTCTCTCTCTCTCTCCTTATGGACTATGTTATCCGTGTCTTTCTATGCTGAGAACTTAACCAGATAAAGAACGCATAATACTGTATTATTTGAAGGGGAAACGGTAAACAATGTCAGGGTTCCCGCCGTATAAAAGTATTTGTACAGCAAGTCCAAACGTCCATTCTCCTACGGATGAATAATGTTTGTGTCCCAACAGGCATAACTCGTAGATAAATTATTGCTACAGTTTATGTACAGTGGGTATTAGCCTGTGTGTGTATTTTATCTTAGTTTAATCATTGGGGCCTTAGAATATGTAGGCCTTTATTTGTTCCTCATTTTCATAAGCTTTCTATCCTGAATATAAACAACAGAGAGACGCAGTACAAAGAAGTGTTAATTGTGTCACGTTGTTGGAATGTTTGCAGGTATCTATCAGAACAGCAGATGGCGGTAAAATACCAGACAGATAAACAACTTTATTTCTTGCCCTTTCCCTTCTCAAGTAGGCCTAAATAAATAAGTTAACATTTTGTTGACTTTTGTTGTGATAACAAGTCGAAATATCCGTTTCGTAGCCTATTCGACGCATTTGACTGCACTTCGCCAATGTATCAATATTCCACTTTTCAACTAAACTCATTATCGTAAAAGCATAGGCCTATGTCTCGGACTTTTGACATGTGTCAAAGTCCAAGTAAAATAATCGACATACATTAAAAAATATTAGCGACGCTTTCTTCACAGTTATTTAACAATCAACGTCTTTATGGTGACGAAAGTATGCGAGGGAAATAAACGCTACGGTCCCTTTAAGAAACAGGTGCGTCGACAGGTAGACCTCCTCGGACTAAAGAGGAAGCAGATTCAAGCCAAACAAGACAGTTACGAAGTTTGAACAAACCCCGTACTTAAAAACATGACGGCTGGGAAAGGAGTATTTGGTAAGTCGATGACTAACACCCTTTTCACAGAGGCTTCATCGTAGCACAATAACAGTTGTCGCTCTTAACACTTAAATCCTACGATGGTGCCTTTGTGAAAAGGGTCTATAATTAACTGTGAACAATTATTAATAGCGTTGGCCTACCATAGGCCTATCTATGTGACACTTCATGTAGCCTAGTGTTATATTGTGAAAGTAAATGTTTAACATGGTTCGTCTTCAGGTCGCCCGGACTGAAGAGATGAACCCGCTGCTCCTCGTCTCTCTGACAGGTGAAATATTAATCTCATCATCATCATCATCATCATCATCATCATCATCATCATCATCATCATCATCCTCCTCACCGCACCATTTAAACAAAATGTGAAACGTTCCTGCTGTTGAAAAGATCTAACCTGCAATAACGTCGTTCTTCCACGTTTCTATTTCTGAAAAGCTTGACACTTGGGCGAGACTGTAAAACCAGTGCAGCCACTTCCTACGGGTGGACTTCAGTATTTGTGGGCGTTGTCGTCTACCCAGACTAAAGAATTTCTTAAAGAGTGTTTTTATACTGACACCAACACGGATGTGTTGTGTTTTATGGTAATAGATAAGGGTCATGACTTGGGAAAACAATCGATCTTAATGTTGGCTGATGTAACTCCGCTCCGCGATGCCAACCTCGTAAAACAAATCGCTCAACCCGTCAAGGACGTATCGATTAGCTATTTCATCGGGATTGTTTTATGATCATATGTCGACCACTCCTCCGTACGGGGTAGAAGATGGGTTCGTCGCCCATCGAAGAGTTAGATTTAGATCCAAATGGTTACCTGAAATTACCTGAACATTTATGTGTCATGTTTTGTTTTTACTTGTTCATGGATCTAGTAGATATTGTCTGTAAAAGGACAAAGTCAACAGACGCGTTCAGGGATGGATGAGAGGGAAGTGTTTAGGGACCTTTTGCATTCAGTGTTGCGACAAAATTCTGGAGAGTCAGAGAGACAATGAAAGGCAGTGATAGTCCACACCAATTTTTTTTTTAATACACCCAAATGTTACCAATTTATAGGCCTACCCCATATTTATGATATTCTAGACTCTAGAGGTAAGGGTCTCTAACTACCACCCAAAGTGACATGGTTTGAACCCCAATGACCACAGTCTACCCTTAGGCCTCCTTTGGCAATATGTCATACCCCTACCTCCTTGCTGAAGAATAAATCTGTTTACGAAGTGTATCCCAGTATTTTCCATAGTTGTAAATTGTTTTAATTATAAACCTTTCCTGTCTAGTCCTGGTGCGGTTCAGTCTGTCCCAGGAGCCGGTCTCCATCGAGTTCCAGACCGACCCGGTTCTGGTCCAAACCGGCACGGACATCCTCTTCACCATCATCAACCTCCCCGACGTGGTGCTGGTGACTTGGGACTCCCCAGGGGGCAGCACCTCTCTGGCTATTTGGTCCGGAGGGTCTGGGACGGTCAACCCGCCCACCCAGTACTTGGGCCGGGTCTCCGTCACCCGCAACCAGCTCCGTATCAGCAACGCACAGCTGAACGACGCCGGAAGCTACAGAGTCCAGGTCAACCCCAGCGTCAGCACAGGCCTCGCCTCTAACTCGAAATCCGTCCAGCTCCAGGTGTTCGGTAAGGAGGCGTGGCTTACCGCGGGGTCGGGCTACGGGGTGGATAGTCCCTAGTCCATGTATGATCCAGCAAGGGGTTAGGGTGTAATGAATAATATCATTAATCAACAATTTGGGTTTAATTATATTATCCTAATGCCATGCAGTTGAGTAGTCCTGAAATGATAGTGACTCCCTGGTCAGCATTGTAACATGTGCTGCGCCTTCTGGTGGCCGGTGCTGGTATTGAGTGTTTAGCTTCTCCAGATGTTGTGGTCCTCGAGCCATCTCTGGATCACTCCCCGAGGATCTCCTCGCGGGAGAGGAATGAAACTCTGTTAATGTTCCTTCAGGGAAATCTGCTACAACGCCCGGCCGAGCTTTGAGTCCTGTGGGTTCGTCAAGGACAAATGTGAAATTTAAACTTAACAATGCTATTTAAACCATCCCAGGTCCCTAGCTTGCACAGTGGTTCAGTGATTAGTCGAGATGTAACCCTGTACCGCTAAAGGAGTGCTTCGTGTTGGGGTCCATAGCATTTCACGATGGTCAGAATGTTCTGGTCCCTCCCAGTCCCAGAGCATTTCTTTGATATGCTACGTGCTCGGGTATTTGGATTTTTGAGGTCCTTTCCTCGGATGGATAAAAAAATACCTCAACCCTTTTCCTCCGATTCACCACCAAACGATACACTGAACAGAAAACGAGAACATTCTAGCTCTCCGCTAACCTCTGCTCTCTGCTGTGTCAAATGTAACTAAGTACAAATGTAACTAAGTACTAAGTCACTCAGCGTTCATTAAGATGGCGGTGTCTCCTACACTGCTGCTAAATTGAGAAAAGTAGTAGATAGTAATAATGACAGTACTTTATTAATGAGATTAATAAAGTACGATCTCATCCTATCCCATCCATCTCCCGACACATACCGCTAGACGGAGATAAGTAGATTCTAACAAAGCCCCACCTCATCTTATTGTCTCCTCTCAGTGGCGGTGTCCGGGGTGACTCTGTCGGTGCCCCCGGTGGCGGTGGAGGGTAGTAACATCTCCCTCACCTGCTCCTTCGCCACGGGGACGCAGGAGAGCGTGGCCTGGGGGTTCCAGGGCGCGGCCCTCACCGCCGGCCCCCGCATCAGCATCTCGGGGGGCTCGCTGGTCATCGACCCGGGTCGCCGCGGCGACGCCGGGGAGTACTCGTGCACCGTTAGCAACGCCGTCAGCGCCCGCAGCGCCAAGCGGACCCTCACCGTCTACTGTGAGTGCTGAGCCGTTGTACTACAGTACTGTTAGCGATCCACCGTGTACTATTATAACCGTTTTTTAACTGTAGTGTATTAAGTGTGTGTGTGTGCGTGTGCGTGTGCGTGTGCGTGTGCAGTTGGCCCGGACACTCCGGTGCTGACCAAGGACCTCCCGGTGGACTGTGTGGGCGGAGGTGACACCGTGCTGGGGCAGACCGTCACCCTCACCTGCGTGTCAGTCTCCCTCCCCCCCGCCCTGTTCTCGTGGCAACAAAACGGGCGACCCGTGGCCACCGTCCAACCAGACAGCGGCGTGCTGGGCGTGCAGGCGGTCTCGGCCAATCAGAGCGGCCGCTACACCTGCCTGGCCCGGAACGCCATCACGGGGGGCGCGTCGGAGCAGTCGACCGAGGTGGAGGTCGTGCGTGAGTGACGACCCGATGGGTGACCTCTGGAAGAGGTGGATTGTGGGTAACCGTCGTGTTGGCCCTGAAGATTGATCTGAGGAGAATGTGCTCGGAGTGAAAAGTCTTTCAGCCGCTTTCTGCTAATCGACTTCACTACTTCTCTCTTTCTCTTTCGCTCTTTCAGGCTATCATTGAATCATTATGTTTTTAGAACCGCTTCTCTCTTTTCTTTTCGCCCGCCTCTCCCTCTCAATTTAAATTCAGTACATTCCCTTGATTAGCAGGTCATATATCAATATACAATATGTGATTATTTGTTGTTAAAGCATTTGAACAAAGCAGCACGTTATGATTCTCTCTCTCTCGCCCTCCCCCGCCCCCCCCCCCCCCCCCCAACCAGAGACGTGTCTGAGTGGAGGGGAGGTTGCGGGCATTGTGATTGGCTCCCTGGCCGCGCTGCTCCTGATCATCCTTCTCATTCTTCTTCTGGTGCGCTGGAGGAGGCGTGAGGCGACCACTCGCTCGCGCACGCACACACCTGTTGTAAGTGATGAGATACTCCGGTCACATGTTCTGTTGGTCTCCGTGTTCACGTTCTCCGTCACCCTCCGTGTTGGCGTCCATGTAGCTCTCCATCTTTGACTCCATGTTTACGTTCTCTATTGGTCTTAATGTAGTTCTCCATCTTTGTCCCCATGTTTATATTCTCTGTCTGTCTCCATGTTTGTCCCCATGTTGGTCCCCATGGTGGTCTTCATATTACCGTGTTCTTTCTGTCTCCATGTTGGTCTCCATGTTGCCATGTTCTCTTGGTCTCCATGTGTCTGTGTTCTGTTGTGTTTACATGTGATGTGGCCTCCATGTTGGTCCCCATGTTGTCCATGGGATGGCGCTAAAGAGCTGCTCAAGAGTAACTGCCCCCTCCTCCCCTTCCTCTCTGTTTTATTCTTCTGAAGCCTCCAGTTCCTCTGGGAAACGGGCTGGTGGTCCAGGGATCGGACCCCCCTCTCCACCAGCCCAACCCCCGCTACACCCTCCCCCAGCAATACAACCACCAAGCCCCCAACAACACCACCCTCCCCCGGGACCGGGACCCGGACCTCCCGCCTCCGTACCGTCGTCACCACGGCAACGCCCGGCTCCTACCAGCCGCTTTCCCCGACGACGGCATCGACAACCCGGGCTTCTCACCCGCCGCCGCCGCGGACACGCTGTCGCGCACAGCGCCTCAGAACTCCAACATCCTGATCCAAGGGGCGGCGCCGGACGGCTCCCGGCCCCCGACCGTCCAGGTCAACCTCGGGCCCCAGCCGGGGGGCGCCACGGGAACGCTGCCCGCCATGCACTTTAACCTCAACTCCTTCCCCGCCGGCGCTCAGCCCCCCGCCGGCGCCGAGATCGGCCACACCCAACCGGGTGGCGCTCGGCGTTCCGACGACGCACGGCGTTCCGGGGACGATCGGCGTTCCGGTGACGATCGGCGTTCCGGTGACGATCGGCGATCCGGCGACGATCGGCATTCTGGCGACGATCGGCGTTCCGGCGACGGTCGAAGTTCCGGGGACGGTCGACGTCCCGACGACGCCCGGCGATCCGGCGACGATCGGCGTTCCGGCGACGATCCCAGAAGGCAACGCTCCGACCCTGCGAGGCGAGTGTTGGAGGACCCCGGCGGACGGTCGCTGGTGCCTACTGGATACTCCCACAGGAGCAGTCCCAGGGCCGACACACACCCGTTCCAACGACACACTGACCCTCTCAGCAACTCGCACCCCTCCCATCGAAGCAGCGACGCCCACGCCGACCGGCGAGAGCGAGGGTCTGGGGACGGGGGCCGGACCAGCAGCCGCTCACAAGGCCCCGCCCCCTGGGACCTCCTGCGGGGGACGCCGGCGTACCCCAACGGCGCCAGGTCGGAGGGCTCGGACTACACTACCCAGAATCCCCCGCCAGCCCCGACCAGGGCTCCGGAACCGGGCAGGGTCGACCGTGAGGGCCGGGGCAGACAGGAAGTGACGTCAGACACCAGGCGGGCGCGGTCCCGCCCCGCCGCTTCCCCGTCACACCACTCGCAGGAGGCCCCTCGTGCACAGAGGGAGCGCACACAGTCCCGCGACTACAGTCCCCAACGGGTCGCCAGGGAGACCGCCACCGAGCCAAGAGGTCACGTGACTCAGCAGCAACCGATGACGACACGGAGCCTGGACGCAAGAGCCATGGCTGACCCCAACCACCTCCTCCAGACCCAACCCCCCCAGCCCCGCCCCCAGACCCAACCCCCCCAGCCCCGCCCCCAGACCCAACCCCCCCAGCCCCGCCCCCAGACCCAACCCCCCCAGCCCCTCCCCCAGACCCAGCCCCGCCCCCAGACCCAACCAGTCCAGCCCCTCCCCCAGACCCAGCCCCGCCCCCAGACCCAACCAGTCCAGCCCCTCCCCCAGACGGCGGCGTCCCCACCCACAAACCACCGTCACCAAGGCAACGCCGCGCCCCGGTCAAACGGGAACCCACTGACCCAGGAGGCTCTTCAGAGCCACACCAAGCACGCCCAGACCTTCCAGAACCGGAACCAGCAGACCCAGGCCGCCCTGCAGCGCCCTCCGCCCCCCCCCCTGGTCATCCCCATGAGCCAGTTCAAGGAGCTCCCCCGGGAGCGGCTCCAGGACCGGCCCCCCAACAGACCGGCCCCCCGGCCCTCCGCCCACCTGCCCGCCGGACAGCGCCTCCGCCTGCAGGCCGACCACCCGCACCACCCTCGAGCCACGGGCCACGCCCCCCATGGCCACCACGCCCACCACGCCCAAGGTCACCACGGCAACCCCCACCAGGTGAGCGTCACCGAGGCCCCGCCCCCAATGCGCGCCCCTTAACGAGAACCCTTGCTTTGAGTTCCTCTCTACTGTAAAGTCCTCTCAAAGAGGGAGGTGAGGCCCCATTTACACAAAGGGAAAACGCTGATATTCCCACGCAGTTTGGTCTCTCATTTACACAAAAACGCTGTTTTTGTCACAGCAAACGATCATTTCTAAAAACTCCGGCCAAAGTGGAGATTTCTGAAAACGCCGGTTATGTGGTGTCGTGTCAACGGATAGAAACTGGGTTTTAGGTTCTGAAACGTCACATCATGCGCCAGGAAAGGCTTAACGTCATATGAGCGCCCTATGTTTACAGTTTGTTTGTTACAGGAAGACGCTCGTGTTATCCGTTGTTGTTGATTCTGAGGATTCTGATTGGCTTGCCTGGCTTTATCCTTCTCCCTACACTGCCGCCCATAGGTTTGCCATAGTTATAATGGCGCTCGACGGCGTATTTATGCGTTTTGATGTAAACGACAACTTTTTTGAAAACGATGTCGTGTGCACAATGTTATTTTTGAAAACGGAGGAGGGGAAATATTTGTTTCTATAAATACCCTGCTACGTATAAACGTGGCCTGAGAGTGAAAATCTTTTCCCTATGAATGGGACACCGGTAAAATCAATATAATCCAAATTAGCGTAGCGAACGTGCTCCCCTACATCACACACAGCACCGACGCGTCTACACATACAGGAAGAAGCCTACTGCTATTTTCATTCGCGTTTGAAAATGTCACCCTTGTGTCGAAAAACAAGACGACCCGCACACTCAGATCGTATAGTTAAATCCGGTCAACGGTTCAATAAGTTAACATAATCTATAACTGTTTGAGAAACATGGAATAATTGCCGCTTGCCGAGTTCGCAAGGTATCCTGGGTAATTCGTGACACTCCCCTGAGCTGCGAGTGAGGTACCGAGCTGGCTAGCTGGCGAGGGATGATTTTAAGGGGAAATAGGCTCTCCCTCTTCCTCCCCAGGTATTGGAACAACCTACCCCTGCGCGGGAATGCGCAAATTCTAGGACTAGGGGGAGTAAAGGGACGGGGCCACAGCCTCCACCACTCTTCTGTATGCTCTCACTTGGTTCGTGATGGCAGTGACGGTGATTATGGTGACGGTGCTGCTAAAGTGGCATTTCAGAGCAGGTTGTCAACCATGACGTTTCCCCCTAACTCAGGCTTTTACTTCTTCTGTGTTTCTCCAGAACCAGACTCGCAGAGATAGGCCTCATTGACGAACAATGTCCCCTGTGTGCGGCCGCGGTACTCCAGAGGCTCTGTGACTTCAGGGGCCAGGATCAGGCAGGAAGACCCGTCTCCACCTCATGGCCTGTCCTGTTGAGTATTAACGCTCCTATTGAGTGTTGAGTGTTGATTTAAGAGGCGTTGTCACGCAGTGTGTGAACACATGGGCGTGGTCGTTCCTGGGCTTTCCCTCAGGAGCTATGCATCACATGACCTAACAGAAGGGAGGCCTCTCCAATCCCCGGCCCCCTGCTGGCCAAAGCGTGGTATAACTACACATGCTGGAAGGGCTTCGAGAGGAAGAGGAGGACACGATCACAGGAGTTACGGTACGACCGAGGGTGTTTTATTACCTGGAAGTATTTATCTAATGGTCCGCTTTTACGGGGCCTCGGCAGAGGAGCCCGGGGGGGGGGGGGGGCAACAGGGGGGGCAACAGTAAGCGCTTGTTAAATAATCCCTTTTTATGGTTCTTAAATGATTGGGTAATCACAGCACGGGGTCGCCACGGAGTCACCCGGCGTAGCACCGCCTCGACCGGATGGGAAATAAACGCGGTTAACGCACCGAGACACTGGGAGGAAGACACAGGGAATGTGATTTAGTGTTTTTATTTACTGCCATTCTTTGTGATTGTTTACTCTCAGGGAACGATTGTACAGTGAACAAAGAGGTTTTATAATCGGTTTAACGTTAACCCCTATTGTTATTTAAATCTCTTCCATGAAATGTAGGACATCGTTTACATGACATTTTAAATGAATGCAAAGCTTTTTAATAACTTCAATAATTTCTTTGGCAAAATAAAACGTTTGAATGTCAAGAGTAGGCCTACGATAAGTAACATCCAAAATCCCCCAATTACCTCTCGAAGTTGTTGAGACGGCTGGGCAATGAGGGCCATCCCTGTAGTGAGAGGGATTTAATCAAACGATAACCAAAATAAGCATTACATATGCAGACGCCACCGTTCAGCTCATATTTTATCGTCCCGCAATGGAAACTCACTATGCATCAGGGCATGATATACATTAAAAATAGATGGTACTTAGAAAATACTGAACTCTGCGGTATTGAAAAACCCACCGTCCCGCGGTCTACAGAGAGTTATTTGAGTCGCCATTTACTTGTATTTAGTGTTGGCATAGGCTGCCGCTACATGATTGCCAATGTCAATGCTATCCTGCGCCCAGACTATTAACTGTTTAATTACGATGGCCCCTTAAATGCCCCCCTTATGTTATCAGGTGAGGGAGAACCCAAACAATTACATTATTTATATATTATAGCCTAATTCCTTTTTTTTTTATGCGTCGAAAAATATCTGTGGGGGTAAATAACATTGGAGGCGGGTTTGTACTTCAGTTTGTATGTTTGTTTGTGCATTATTCAAGAAAGACTAGTTTGAGTTACAGATCTTAGCTGGAATTAAGATCACTATCTGCTGTCAGGGAGGGGCCACTTTCAGAATCATTAGTGTGTCAATACTGCCGGTTACTGGGTTACTATGTGTGTTTGTATAGATGTATCTGATGGGTTTTTAATTAAGATGTATTTTATGGTCTGTATAGGATGCTGCCTCACAGGACTATTTAAAAGAACAAGAGCCTTAGGAATCAAATGAGCTGTTTAGACTTGCTCTGTCTGCACGGACAGAATAGGCCTACCTAATAAAGCCGTCTGAACTTCTGTTCTGAACAAGGAGCCTGACTTTTTCGCATCGACTCTGTAAAGTTCCTTCTGTTATTTGTCCTTCACACGCCGTGTGCTATTTCTGTTCCCAGTCCACGCCTCTGATAAGTACTGAACGGGCGCCCACGTCTGCTCGGTCTTCTGCTGATGTGCGAATCGGTACAGGCATCAGTTTGGTATTTCCGTTAATAGAGTGAAAAATAAAGTGTGTGTGTGTGTGTGTGTGTGTGTGTGTGTGTGTGTGTGTGTGTGTGTGTGTGTGTGTGTGTGTGTGTGTGTGTGTGTGTGTGTGTGTGTGTGTGTGTGTGTGTGTGTGTGCGCGCGCGCGGCCCTAGCCTCGGATTAGCGTGTAGATGTGTCTCTGTGTGGCGACGCGGTCGCTGTGACTAATGGCGATTGTTTTTGCGTCCCTTCGGGGCTCCAAATGAAAGGCAAACATAATTCTATATCAGAGTGTAGGGGACCCCAGTGTATGATTACAGCTCATCCACAATGGAGGACCTCCTCCTGGTTGTAATGTCACTCGGCTGAATATCCTCACTGTATTTCACTACATTGTGTTCTACCTTACCTCTGAGTGGAAATTACAATATTACAGATTCACTGCAGCATACGTAGCTGTGCTAAAATAAACCCTTTTCTTTTAGATTTCTGACATTAGCAGTGCACTGGTGCTCATGAACACTGGGGTTAAAGAGAACTAGCCAGAGTCTTTGAGGCGCAACACTTAACATGGAGAGACACGCACGCACGCACGCACGCACGCACGCACGCACGCACGCACGCACGCACACACACAATAACACCAATAACCCACCATTCACAGTAGTGTTACTAGTAGAATCAAATATTTATATTCTGAATGTCTCAAATATGGTAGACGATATATCTTTATATATTTAATTGATAATAATATAATAGATTTAATTGAAACTGTCCTCAAACTCTAAGCCTTTACGAAGGATGTGCCAAACTTCGCGGTTGGCTATTAATACGTCTTAAGTTCTGTTCAAATATTTTATATTTAAGACTACATAATACATCAATCCCAGCCAGTAAACCCCTTATTAAGTCCTTGTTTTAAGTCCTCTTGCCTGTCTTTATATACAAGAAAGGAGACGTATAGACGGGTTATAAATACACACGCATAGTTCAAGGAAGACGTTTAGAGAAGATCACAAGATACTCGACATCACCTCCTCTTTCTGTCTACTTCCTTCAAATTCATATTCAAGTGTGTCAAGTTGTGACAACCTAATTGTCACAAGCACATACAGGATGCACATCAAAATATATCTGCGAGAGATTAACAATTTTCCTCAGATCAAGTGTTGAGTAAAACGGTATTAAGAGTTTATGTCAAAGTGTAGTTTCATATGTTATATAATTACATAATATACTCTAGGTATATGACGTACTCATAAAATAAATACAATGAAGTCACATTAGACACCTACACTAACAAATGTACATTAATTCATTAAAGGAACCAATTTTGATTTGCACATATTATTAAAGAATTTGTTTTAACCGAGCACACCTTTAGTGTCTATGATGAGGAGTGTTCGGTCCATGCTACATAGAGATAAGAGGTAGGATAAGGAGAGAGAGAGAGAGAGGGAAGACTTTCTGTGGAACATTATTTAGTTTTAACAGGAAGAGTGGATCAAACTAAAGTGAATTAATGTTTGTTAAGACAAACGTGCAGAAAGTTCCAAGATAAACAGAAACAGTCAAGACAGCACTAGACACAAATGTTTCTTACTTTTTAACTACATCAACCATTTTCTTTCCCGTCCTTGCATCCTTGTCCGGGCCTAATCCCGACCAACCAGACGGGACGTTTAGAAGAAAGGCCTGCAGTGTTCTGTAAGGCCGGCTGACATTTGGAGACGAGGCTGTCTCATCCCGCTCTGCCGTGTCTGATGAGGACAAGGGTCCGGACGGAAATGTCTTCAAAAGCGACATTTTCTATTAATGTGAAAATGGTGGCAGCCAGATGTCGGATACTTTTTCTGCTGTGTTTATGGTTTGACATGTTTGTTTCAAATGGAAAATATAAACACTTTTTTATTAGGAATGCATTACATTTTTAGTCTGGAATTGTATTTTGGGGTGAAAATGTAGCAAACTTAGAAAAATCGTAATTGGAATAGTCGCTGACATCCCTCTGATGTCACAGCGGCAGAGGAAGAAATTCGTGGCGTTTTGAACGTTTCATCTAAGGCGTTCACGGATAAAGAAGAAAAATGTGCCAGGAAAAAGAGACGGGGGGGCCTGCAAAATACGTGTGCATGTGGTGACGTCTTTTAAGTTATTGGTAACCTGTCCTCAATCAGAGTTTAATTCAATCTTCTTGCATTTATTTTGAATATTGTGTGTGTGTGTGTGTGTGTGTGTGTGTGTGTGTGTGTGTGTGTGTGTGTGTGTGTGTGTGTGTGTGTGTGTGTGTGTGTGTGTGTGTGTGTGTGTGTGTGTGTGTGTGTGTACGTGCCTGTGTGCGTGTTGTACTTACCTCCAAACTGTCTGTACGACTCTCATTTGAATTCATTTCGCATTTGCGCTACAAAGTAGCTTTTTTTTTATATTTTATCAACTTTCCATCTAGATAATATCATTTCACCATACAGAACGTGCTGCCCAGTTGCTTGCTTGTTTATTTATTTTGCCGGTGACTTGAAAATTAATCAGCTGTATTTTTCTGTTCTGACGGCGTCAGCAGACTCGCTAACACAGGCACGCTATCTCCATTAGCTGTTTACTCTGCATTTGATAGATGGAATATTTGCCGTGCCGGGCTGAGGCTCTGACGTGGTTATAGAAAAAAAAAGAAAGAAAAGGTTGATGTAAAATAGTGACATTTTTGTTGTTGTTAAAAGACACCACAGCGCTTATCGGGAGGCACAGAAGATGCTGAGAGTGTGTCTCCTCTTAGTGGTGTTCCTCCAGTCAGCTCTCGTCTCTGATCCCGGAGCACAACAACATTGGGCTTTTCTTGTCAATCACTCGATATAACAGTAGTTAAAAAACATTCTCTCTCTCTCTCTCTCTCTCTCTCTCTCTCTCTCTCTCTCTCGCTGGTGGACGTTTTTCGGCTTTGAAGCTGCGGGCGGCAGAGGAGCTGGTGGTTAGAGGTCGTACGTGAAGGCCATTTGTTTATTCGCAGAGGTCGTACGTGAAGGCCATTTGTTTATTCGCAGAGGTCGTACATGAAGGCCATTTGTTTATTCGCAGAGGTCGTACGTGAAGGCCATTTGTTTATTCGCAGAGGTCGTACGTGAAGGCCATTTGTTTATTCGCAGAGGTCGTACGTGAAGGCCATTTGTTTATTCGCAGAGGTCGTACGTGAAGGCCATTTGTTTATTCGCAGAGGTCGTACGTGAAGGCCATTTGTTTATTCGCAGAGGTCGTACGTAAAGGCCATTTGTTTATTCGCAGAGGTCGTACGTAAAGGCCATTTGTTTATTCGCAGAGGTCGTACCTAAAGGTCGACCGATTAGTTTGACAATAGAGTTTCTACGCAGAGGTCGTTAACGGAGGTCACTGCATGTTGTTGTTCCTCTGATTGGCTCGTATCGGGGCCAGGGTGGAGTCAGGACACCAGTGTCTCATGGTAACCCAGTTAACTCCAGAAAACATTTGCCATGTTTTCCCGTCTCTTGGTAAGAGTAAACTCAAAACACTCCCCTGATCTTTAGCTCTCAGGCGCCGGTGGGAATGGCACTCGATACGACCGCTGACAGGATCCATTCTTCAAACGTGTGATTTGGCCTCAATCCCCTCGGGTCGGATTGGCCCGACTTACAAGGGATGACATCACTTCTTTCTCACCCTATTGGTCGATCTGGACCCATTGCCCGCTGACCTTTTGACCTGGGACAACAACCCAACAAAAAAGCGACGGGCGTGATAAGAAAAACAAAAACGATCCTGTCTTCCATGTGGCATCGCGTCCGTCGAAAGTGAACGCGAGCGAACGTTACTGCTCCCGTGACTACAGAGTGCTATCTACTCTTAGGGGATGTAGAAAGAGAGCCTTTCATCTCTCCATCCTTTAAATTATGTTGTCTTTTATTTGTACGCTTGAGCCCTTAATCATAGTTGGTGTCTCTCAAAGGGGCTTCTCAGGCCCCTGTGCTCTACGACGTCCCCTAGTAACCCTAAACCCTCTCAAGAACTTAAAGGAAGAACTCCCCCAGAAGATACACAGAGACGGATCACAGAAGAGGGCTCCCTCCAGGGAGGTGTCCCCCTTCTGCGATGATCCTCCTCCGGTTCTCCCAGGGTTAGGAGGACATTAGGTGCATGCACACATCAACGGTAGGATCAAATACGATCCTACATCGCCACTGATGGGCTGAGGAGCCTGGTTCTCTTTCTCGGCTCAGTAAACAAACGGCGTGTGGTTCCGTGGACGGAGGTGTCACGGCGGGATTGTAACCGTGTTAGACGATATTCTGACAAACACTGCGCCGTGTTTGGGATTCACCCGTCCCAGATCTCCGAGTGCGTTTCACGGTCGATACCAGCGGTAGAATACAGACCACACTGCCTCCTGAGTTCTGACGAGAGCAGGTTAGAACACGACAAAGCGATCAGCCTGAGGTATTGCCTTGTTCCCATTAGCGCGGGTGAATAAAATGATGGATATTATCTGATTTTGAATGATGGATACTATCTGATTTAGAACGTGGTCCACCACAGCTCAGCAGTGGTGAGAGAGCCAAATGACTGAGTTAATTTCCCATTCGACAAACAAATTTGAACGTGTCAGTTCGGTTAACTTCTCGGTCCCGACATTTGAATCCTGACTTTTAAATTGGAGAATTCCAACGGAATAAGTGCAGTGATTACATTTTCACAGTAAAATGATTTCAATTACCCAAAAATGGCGAGGATCAAATTGAATACATGCCCCCCCACTCTCTCTCTCTTTCTCTCTCCATCTCCGTCAGACTCTCTCGCTCATTCTGGAGCCCCCACCTTCTGTCTCGGGGAAATCAAATGTCCTTCCTCTTTCATAGAACAGAACACGTCTATTCACGGTCAAATTGTCGGGCGATGTGTGAAGCACGGAAGAGTTTGTCAACCTCAAACACCTCGGCCTTAGATGGCAACTTCTAGTTTCCTTAAAGTTAGTGTCTCTGTATTCAATGTCTAACCCTTTTGTATGCTCCTTCATTTCTTATCTCTTTAGTCAATGCCTAACTCCTACCTTCTCCTTAATGACCCGTGTGTATTCACTGTCCAACCCCTACCTGCTCCTCAATGACCTGTCAGTGTGTATTCACTGTCCAACCCCTACCTGCTCCTCAATGACCTGTCAGTGTATTCACTGTCAAACCCCTACCTGCTCCTCAATGACCTGTCAGTGTATTCACTGTCAAACCCCTACCTGCTCCTCAATGACCTGTCGGTGTGTATTCACTGTCCAACCCCTACCTGCTCCTCAATGACCTGTCGGTGTG
The DNA here is from genome assembly GCF_026213295.1 of Gadus chalcogrammus. Lineage (NCBI taxonomy): Eukaryota > Metazoa > Chordata > Actinopteri > Gadiformes > Gadidae > Gadus > Gadus chalcogrammus. The sequence continues at coordinate 3,887,004 of NC_079417.1, forward strand.
TATTCACTGTCCAACCCCTACCTGCACCTCAGTGACCTGTATCTGTATTCACTCCCTACATCGAATCATTTGTGAATGTACCAAACATAGAAATTCACATGTCATCTCCGCCTTTGCGATTGAGATCATCACTCCACTAGAACCCCTGTAAAATAAATTGAGGTAAATCTTCTGATAAAACACACTTATTTAATATTTAACCAGAAATGTGGTTTTGAGAAGTGTAAATTAGTTAGTTCAGTCCCGGAGTCCTGCTCCTTATAAATATTTGAACGCTCTCTAATTGAGTTTCTGTTCGCCGCCGCCGCGCCTCCTCCGAGCTGTGATTCATTATATATTGATAGATATATATTTATTTACTTAATGCTCATTGTTAAAACCTTTGGGTGAGGCGAAGAAAGGAAGGAGAGGGATAGGAACCGGCTCTTCAAACATCAAAGGGATGGTGTGTCAAAACTTCCTTTAAGTCCCCGAGTGGCCTTACCTCACACAGTGTGATCGGGATCGAACACAGAGAGTCTCCAGCAATCACTCCTCCTCGACCTCATTTGCATAGTCCACTCCATATTTCAAAAGACCTCTGTGCCCACACAATCGTGGCACTTGGCACACACACACACACACACACACACACACACACACACACACACACACACACACACACACACACACACACACACACACACACACACACACACACACACACACACACACACACACACACACACACACACACACACACACACACACACACACCGGTCATTTCCCGGGCAGGAAATTGACTCTGGGCGGACGGTATAGAATAGACAGACGCTGGGCACACCCCGTATGGGCGCAAGGGGGACGGACGTAACGCAGATCATAAAGGCTCCGCATGATGGCCAGCTGACAGCACAGCCGTGTTTGTCTTGTTGCACCACGGCCTCCTCCTGACCCCACACACTGACACACACACACACACACACACACACACACACACACACACACACACACACACACACACACACACACACACACACACACACACACACACACACACACACACACACACACACACACACACACAGGGCGGCACCATACAGTCTATCAGACCGTGGGTAGGTAGTACAGCCTGCAGCGTACATCTCTGACCCGAGAACCACCCAGCAGCGACCAGATGGTTGAATAAAGTCCACCAAATCCAACCACCTGCACGGACGTACCCACCGGAGACCTCGGGGCCAGCCCGGGAGGCGACCGCCTGCTCGTTACCACGGAAACTGCGGTTCTGACGGCGGGCGGGAGATAAACGGTGACTGTGACACCCCCGAACGATGGTGTCCGTTATCTGGACTGGACGTTTGAATTAGCGCCGCTTAAGCGAGCAAGCAGACGGAAGCTGAGTTGCAGAGTGTTGCACGCGGGGGTGTTGCACGCAGGAGTGGTGCAGACAGCGGCCTTGCAGACTGACGGAGAGGAGAGCGAGAGAGGAGGGTGGAGCGAGCGCCTCGCAGCATGTGTTACTTCTCGCCGAGCCACAAGGTAATTCATCTGAAATATGTTCGACTTTTCTCGAGCATGTTCTTATAATTAGAGTGCAAGGTGTGTATGTTTTAAGGGGAATCATGGGATGTATGTACGAAGTGTTTGAGTTATTTACAGTGAGAAAAGTTGGTGAATGCATGTGTGCTTTGTATGCAGGTGTAGAATGCATGCGTGTCCGGTTTGGATCAACTCTTCCTGTAGTGGTTGAAGAAGGGCTCTTTGTCTGATAAAGGAAAGTCTTAATTAACATTTGTCTTAATGGTCACCTCTTTAAGTCCCACGTATGCCCATTTAGTGCGTGCTGAATGAACTTGTATCAAAGCCCCTTGTGGAGTAACTGTTTTATCCTCCTGAACGTTTTCATATCAGTGAAAAATAGATATTTAATACTGTAGGAGTAATCTAAATTATTCATTCGTATTATAAGACCAATGGGGGGGGGTGAGGAATAGAAAAGGCAGAAGTCAATAACAGCTGTTTGAGTGTGAGTCGTCATTTCATTTACGGAGATCATTATTTCCACAACCTGTTCGCTGTGGGTAAAAAGGAGATAGCCGGCCATTTGTGATAAGGCCTTATTGTTCCGTGTTTATGGCAGCGAGGAAGCAATAAGCGCCGCCGGTGTTTGTACAAACCCCGCCGGCCCTGGCAGCCTCCCTCTTTGATAGAGGCGGCTCTGAACATCTTCTGACGCCCCCCTCTGAGTCCTGACTCACACATCCAGACCAAAGTTTGTGTTCGGCTCGACACAGCGGCAGAGCTGCTCACAAATGACTCGTCTGGACACACGGGGCTGCTGGGGAAGCGAAGAGCCGTGCTCTGGCCCCTCCCCCTCCCCCTCCCCGAACTAATCCCTCTGTTCTCTCCCGTCAGCCGAGCCGACGTCCCGGGGGCTGCTAGCGAGCCGCCGCCTCATCAGCAGTGACGTGGGGGGACCCCGGCGCTGTCTGTCTCCGTTTGTTCCACGCCGTTGACCGGCGCGAGGAGCTGGCTGTGTGACACGTGGACGCCGCGCTCCACAGTCCCCATCGCTCCCCGGGCGGGGTGGGGGGGGGGGGGGGAAAGCTATGATGTAATGCGACGCTCCCCCCCACCCCAAGCACCCACCCAAGCACCCACGGCGCCACCGCCAAATCGCCAGCGCAGCCATGCAGGACTGCCACACGGGGTTGTGCCTCTCGGTCTACGTCATCACCTTCGTCACGGGCTTCCCGGCCAACGTGCTCGCCTTCTACACCTTCTGCGGCAAGGTGCGCAAGAAGGCCACGCCCATCGACATCCTCCTGCTCAACCTCACCGTCTCGGACCTGCTCTTCCTGCTCTTCCTGCCCTTCAAGATGCAGGAGGTGATGAACAACATGCTGTGGGAGATGCCCTACGCGCTCTGCCCGCTCTCGGGCTTCATCTTCTACACCACCATCTACAACAGCACCTTCTTCCTGACGGCCGTCAGCGTGGAGCGCTACCTGGGAGTGGCCTTCCCCATCCAGCACACGCTGCGCCGCCGGCCCCTGTACGCCGTGCTGGCCAGCCTCTTCTTCTGGGTCTTCTCCATCGCCCAGCTCAGCATCGTCTTCATCATGCCCTTCATTGGCAACGAGGGAACCTCGCCCGGCAACGGCACCCACGGCGGCAACCCCAATGATGCAGGCAGCGGCAGTGGCAGTGGCAGCGGCAGCTGGGCGGTGGAGATGCTGCAGGAGGACCCCTCGAGCCGCTCGGGGGACCCCCGCAGGGAGTCGGTGTGCTACGAGAACTTCACGCCGGCCCAGTTGGCCGTCCTGCTGCCGGTGAGGCTGGAGCTGGGCCTGGTGCTCTTCTGCGTCCCGTTCCTCATCTGCAGCTTCTGCTACATCAACTTCATCCACATCCTGTCGCGGCTGAAGCACATCGGCCGCCGCCGGAAGCTGCGCGCCATCGGCATGGCCCTGGGCACCCTGCTCGTGTTCGCCGTGTGCTTCGTGCCCTACAACGTGTCCCACCTGGTGGGCTTCGTCACGTGGCGGAGCCCCGACTGGCGCGACAAGGCGCTGCTCTTCAGCACCTTCAACGCCTGCCTGGACCCGCTCATCTTCTACCTGTCGTCGGCGGCGCTGCGGAGCGTGGTGGGCGGCGTGGTGCAGGGCGCCCGGAGGAGGCTGGCCGGGTGCTGGGCGGGCTCCGCCAGCCTGCGTCCCTGGAGCCGAGTGAAGCCGCCCTCGCCGGAGAACGGCGAGAGACGGGAGGCGATGAGCGCTATCTGACGTTAGCTTAGGGTGCGGGTTGGCCGCTAGCACGATTTTATCAGCCATTATGCTATTTGACCCTATCTGACCCTAGCTCAGTGCTATCGGGGATGCTATCTTGATGCTATCTGACCCTATCTAACGCTAGCTCAGTGCTATCGGGATGCTATCTTGATGCTATTTGACCCTATCTAACGCTAGCTCAGTGCTATCGGGATGCTATCTTGATGCTATTTGACCCTATCTAACGCTAGCTCAGTGCTATCGGGATGCTATATTGATGCTCTTTGACCCTATCTAACGCTAGCTCAGTGCTATCGGGATGCTATCTTGATGCTCTTTGACCCTATCTAACGCTAGCTCAGTGCTATCGGGATGCTATCTTGATGCTCTTTGACCCTATCTAACGCTAGCTCAGTGCTATCGGGGATGCTATCTTGATGCTCTTTGACCCTATCTAACGCCAGCTCAGTGCTATCGGGATGCTATCTTGATGCTATTTTGACGCTATCTCAGTGCTATCGCAGTGCTAGATGAAGCTATCATCTGATGGGATCTGATGGTAATCTAAAGCTAGCCGTTGCTACCTTGATGCTGTCTGCCGCTATCTGAAGCTATCTGGCACTATCTTAGTGCTGTCATGATGCTATCTGAAGGGTTGGGAAAAGACAAGTTACTTTTTTCCTCCTGTTTGTTGAAATGCACGTCACAGAGAAGGTATCACACATGTATTGAGGCGCATTGTGTGTTTACAGGTCTACATGTTTGCCCGGTAATCTGCTGGGTAACTTCCTGCCAAGATTAGAGACAGGAAATGGAAATCGACGCGTCAAAACAAGAGTTCTTCAAATTGGATTTCTCCAGGTGCTATCTGACTTTTATCTGGAGCGGTAAACGTGCGTAGAGCCATTCACTCGTAGACTGTCTTGCTTAAGGACATCTCTGAATGGGCTTTTCAACAGACTACATTTATCCTAACAAAAGAGTGTTAAAAAGTCGAGTCAAGGGGCCAACAAACAGAGACTCCACACAGCTAGAGCCCTTTCTAATCTCATCCGTTAGCACAGAAAAATATAACAATTTTGTGCACATTGACAAACCTTTTATATACCTTAATCTACCTACATCCACTTTTACATACACCTTACAGCGTTGAATGTTGTTAAGCATCCATATCTTCTGAGCTTTAAATGAATGTGAGTCGGTAAAACAAAATAAAACAAGAGAGAGGACGGACTTCTCTTCTACGTGGATATTGATATGGGGTGTTCAGTCTGCCTGTGTACTAGGGGTTTGTATGGGACATTTGTTGTATCTCTTATGACTGAACTGCTGTTTTACATTTTTCACCTTTTTGATGTGAAGGATAAAGTCCCCTGGGGGGGAATGAAGATTATATTCTCTTCTATTTTCTATCATCAAAATGAAGACATCATGGCACTAGTTTGTATGTGTGTCTATGTATCTATGTGTTTGAACCCCATAGACTTGCCTGTGGTCATCATAGAGCAAGATGCCTTTACCCCTACCTGCTCACTTCAAATAAAAGATTAACGCCCGTTTTGCGGTAGAAATTTGTTTCAATGTTATAGAGTAATTCAGAGTAATTCAACTAGATTACAAAGTCCAAACCTACAGCTCACGTAGGACGAATAATGGGCACATGGTGCTTGAGGGAGGGTTGCTTTATAAACCCTGGATGGATTGTTAATTCTATTGTATGGCACTGGAATTGAACAAACAACGGATAAAGAAAGCAGACAATGGTTCTTTCACTGACTTTGAAAGTCGCCTCTAAAGCAAATTGTGTCAACCCACACTATTGACAACAAACAACACGATCAAAAGCCGGAAAAGGAATTCATGAGCCGATATTTGTAAAGGAATTCACTCCCAACGATCTCAGGTACTGAAAGGCTTTTTATTCTTCCACCTCTTTTACAAATCAAAGTGTGTGTGTGTGTGTGTGTGTGTGTGTGTGTGTGTGTGTGTGTGTGTGTGTGTGTGTGTGTGTGTGTGTGTGTGTGTGTGTGTGTGTGTGTGTGTGTGTGTGTGTGTGTGTGTGTGTGTGTGTGTGTGTGTTTTGTAAGATATGCGCCCACACACACACATACACAAACACTCTTTGTTTTCCATCATATTTAACCTTGTACTTCCTGGAAGGTTGTGATAGGTCAATGTTTACTGTTAATAACCAGGGCCAGTCGAGACAAGTGGAGGCGTGATTAAACGGCTTGCGTGTGTTTGTTTTCCTGTGTGGGTGTGTGGGTTGGAGGGAATAGAATTGTTTTTTTTGTGTATGATATGTTTGTGTGTGTGTGTGTGTGTGTGAATGTGAATGTGTGTATATGTGCTTTTGATTATATGTGCGTGTGTGTGTTTCTGTGTGTTTCTGTGTGTGTGTGTGTGTGTGTGTGTGTGTGTGTGTGTGTGTGTGTGTGTGTGTGTGTGTGTGTGTGTGTGTGTGTGTGTGTGTGTGTGTGTGTGTGTGTGTGTTTCTAAGCATCCAAACACGTTCTGAGGAACATTGGTTCAGGTCATGAGGACTAAGATGGAGTGCTGACGTTTGACCTGCCGCTAAGATTATTCATCAATCGAGGAACCGGTCCCTGTGTTTGTTTGTTTGGGTCGATGACTGGAGGCCTGGAGGAGGTCCGTGTTCTCGTTGACCCGGTGGTCCGGGTCCTGTATCCAGGGTCTCGGGTCTTCACCTGTCCAGCCCTCTGACGGCTTTGGCCTCAGAGGGTCCACGGGATCGCGTTCAGCCGTGAGTGGAGGTGCTGCTGCACCTTCCTCTAATCTACACCTCACTACCTCACCTACACTCACCCCCCCCCCCCCCCACCTCCTAACCCCGGCCCTGTAACCCCACCTCCCTAACTCTCCGTGTGACGTAGCCGAGGTGGGGGTGATGTAGGGGGGGGGGGGGGGGGGGAGGGAGGGTATGGGAGGGAAGTGGGTCATGTGGGTAGGGTGGGGGTCATGTGGCTAGCTCGGGGGGGGGGTGTGGGTAGGGTAGGGTGGGGTGAAGACGGAGGGGTGGCGCTGATGTAGGGGGTGGGGTGGGGAGGGGGTGATGGAGGCGGATCGTGGTCATGTAGGTAGAACGGGGGGGGGGGGGGGGGGGTGACGGAGGTGGGGTGGAGGTGAGGGAGCGCGGGCCAGGCAGAGGAAGCTTGCTCTTCCGCATGAAGAGCCTGCACATAATATTTCTCTGGGTGTTTTTCTCCGCAGAGTTTCTCTTCCCGAGGAGCGATCGATCGCAACGCTGCGTGGGATTATTTCTAGATCTGTCATGAGGCCACTCGGGCAGAAAGATGAAGTCTGAGGCGAATTCACATGGCTGAGGGGAGGGGGGGGGGCACCGACCTGCTCGGTATGGGTGGATTGCAGAGGAGTGGGGAATACAGATGAGGGAGGGGGGGATGCGAAGAAGAAGTCCTCGGCCCAAGAGAACAACAGAAGGTTCTGACGCCGCAGTTGGTCGTGGTCCAGGACGGATATAATACCCAGAATCCAACAGGGATGACCGGCAGTGAGTCGGTGCTGGGTGAGCTCCCTCAGACGATCCTGTGCTCCGAGCATGAGCGGGTTTACGCTCCAGCCAATCATGCACTCCAAACACGAGTCGTTAGCAGTCAGCCAATCCCTCGCTCGGCGCTCTCCTAGCTGGATGCTGTCGTCAGGGTTTCTCGACCTGCTGCCTGATCGGGTACAGCAGCTCTTTATCGGGTTTTGATTCAATTATGGAAATGAATGAAATAATCTTTTTGTACAATGAAATATTTCATACTTTATAGTAATTAGTTCATCGGTATTTTTCAAAGGATGTGAATGTATTTGCCTACATGGGTGAATGTGAGACTATTACAATAATTTAGTACCTGAAACAAACAGACAGACAATCAGACAGACAGATGGACAGGGAGGCAGACAGATGGACAGATGGACAGACGGACAGAGAGAGGGACAGACAGGCCGAGAGGATCAGCGTCAGACTCTGCTCTGCTGCTCATCCTGTCGTGTTCTCTGGTGGTTGTATCTCAGTGTGTTTGGAGTTGGGCGGCCCCGTAGCTGACAGCCGCCCTCTGTACGCCGTCACCCCAGCTTCACCTCTCACAGCCATAACACCCTCCTCTCCTCCACCTCCTCCTCCACCTCCTCCCTCTCCTCCACCTCCTCCCTCTCCTCCTCTCCTCCTCCCTCTCCTCCACCTCTCCTCCACCTCCTCCCTCTCCTTCTCCCCTCCTCCTTCTCCCCTCCTCTCCTTCTCTCCTCCTCCCTCTCCTCCTCCCCCCCTTCTCCCCTCCTCTCCTTCTCTCCTCCTCCCTCTCCTCCTCCCCTCCTCTCCTCCACCTCCTCCCTCTCCTTCTCTCCTCCCTCTCCTCCTCCCTCTCCTTCTCCCCTCCTCTCCTTCTCTCCTCCTCCACTCCTCTCCTCCCCCCCTCTCCTCCAATCGTCCACCTTCTCTTCTTCCCCCCTCTCCTTCTGTCCTCCCCTCCTCTTCTCCTCCACTCATCTCCCTCCCCTCCTCTCCTTCTCCCCCCCTCCCCTCCTCTCCTTCTCCCCTCCCCTTCTCCCCTTCTCCTCCACCCCTCCTCCCTCCCCTCCTCTCCTTCTCCCCCAGCCCCTTCTCCCCCCCCTCCCCTCCTCTCCTTCTCCCCCCCTCCCCTCCTCCCCCACCCACCCCCCCCAGCCCCCCCTCTCCCTCTACCTGCTGGGAGCGTGGCAGGACGCCCGGTCCCTGCAGCCCAGTGTTTCCTGTCAGTCGCCTAAGACACAACCGGTGGTTACGGGGCGGTTGAGTGACAGACGGGGGGGTGGACAGGCGTGGGCTTGTGTTCGGAGCGTAATGACCGGGCAGCGAGCATGTGCGCGGAGGGGGACGCCTCCTCCTCCTCCGCCGTCGCGGTCGTCGTCGTCGTCTGGTGGGATCAGGCGAACCCCGAGTGCCGATCAAACCACTGGCAGGCTGGGGGGGAGTGAGCCTTCGTTGATTGGCGGCCCGCTCGTTCCCGGTGAGACGCGGTCGATTGACAGCGCCGCGCCATCTGTGGAGGTGGGCCGGACGGAGCGAGCGCCCTCTGGTCAACAGAACACGCGTTCATGTTGTTGTATGGCCGTCGTTGTGGCAGGAGTGACACACAGAGTCCGTCCATCTCTATCTTATCCATCTCTATCCAATCCATTTATTTATCTATTGAGGCGCTCTTGGCAGAGCTCGTGGCAAAGTGTACTGGTATTCACTACCGCGGCGGCGTGCCAGCCCCGTGAGAGACTCGCACGCACACACGCGCACACACACACACACACACACACACACACACACACACACACACACACACACACACACACACACACACACACACACACACACACACACACACACACACACACACACACACACACACACACACATACACAGTAAACACAATGCAGTGCACGCCCAAGCAAGCAATAATTAGGGCGGTGTGACATTTAAGCCTTCTGTCTGTCTGTCTGTCTGTCTGTCTGTCTGTCTGTCTGTCAAAAGGGCTAGCTAGGCTATCTACAATTATGCCAATTATTATCTTCACACTGACAGAGATGGCCGTCGTCTGGTGGCGTTTAAGTCACGACGAGAGAAGGAGTTATTTTTTCATCACCATCTCCTTCTCATTAGTTTATTTCCTTATCTGTTGGTCACAGATTTAACCCTTGTCATTTTCCCTTTCCTGTCTGCAGTCCTCATGAGGGAGCCAAACAAGTTGCTCACACGCACGCACGCACGCACGCACGCACGCACGCACGCACGCACGCACGCACGCACACACACACACACACACACACACACTGACACAGACACAGACACAGACAAACACACACACACACACACACACACACACACACACACACACACACACACACACACAGACACTGACACTGACACTGACACTGACATAGACACACAAACACAAATACACAACCACACCAAAGGTTTACAGTCTTTAACACTTCCATCTGATTTCCCATCAACGATGAGAAATAAAGAAAGATTAGAACAGTTAGCAATCTTTACTGCTGTGACTGCCCTTTTCCGCAATGCGCGGAGACACATCAGTCGAGGGCAATGAGATAAGTATTCCCCAGGGATATGGTGTGAATCCAGGTCACAGTTTTACAGCACATGGTGTTTGTGATTTTTCCGCCTCCTGCAGGCAAAGTGGTTCCTACCACTAAACTGAACACTTTTTGTAATTGACACTGTTACGTCATTGATTGAGCTATCGACACAAAACTTGCTTCACTTGTTAAATTAGATGTTCTCTATGTTCAAGATAAGTTTCCAGGTATTTCTGGCATCTTCTAAAGCATACTTTTGATTCATGTAATAATGTTTGCTGATTCACGTATTTCGATTTTGGCATAACTGAGTGTCGATAGCTCGATCGAGCTATTGACTCATAACTTGCTACACTTTTTAAAGGAGTTGTTCGCTATGTTCAAGATAAGTTTCGAGGTATTTCTTGCATCTTCTTAAGCAAACTTGTGATTCATATAATAATGTTTGCCATATTGTTGTTTAATCAGAAATCTCTTCCATTTTATGAATCAGGAAAGTTCGTAGGAAAAGTGTCCACGATTGAGTGTCATTTGCATCTGTGGTTATTTAGAAGAAGATTTCTGAAGATTTCCCAGAGCATTCACTGTACAGAGAAATTTTGAGCTAGACGGGATCACTGAGCAAATATGAAGAATATAACAAAACAAAAAATTATTCGATCAAGAAATTTAAAAAGTAATCCTAAAAAGGTATACACAAAAATGTATCCAAAAAGTGATACCAATATATTATCAAAAAAGTAAAAAAAAGAAAAGTCTGCCAAGAAAGTAATCCAAAACGTAATCTGTTCCCTCAAGCTTAAATCATTGTTTGGTTTGGAAGTATAGTTTTAAGTTCTATGCATGAGATTTGGTTAGTATGTTCCTTATTGTTCTTTAGACCATGGTAACCAAACCATTGACCTAGTCAATGACCATATGGTTAATTTGATACCAGCTGAGCTAGAAAGGACAAAGGTTACAAGTGTTTGGTTTAAACCTATTTTTTTAACACAGAAAATCTGGTTGATGCTTGTTTGTGTCCTAAATACAGTAGGAACCCAACGACTGACCTTGGCAGCGATAATGGTACAAAGTTGAGCTAGAGGAAAACTCGTCTAATGAGGAAAGGAAAACACCTAATGAGGGTGTTATCTTTACACAAAAAAATCCTATATTACCCAATTATAAACCAAATGTTTTGTCTGGTGGTTTTCTGTCTTGTTGATGCATAGTCCCTTTTAGTTAAAATGGTGATCCAAAATAAGGATAAAATAAAGTAGTAAAAAAATGTATCCGAAAAAGCAATCTATTCCTTTTATACTGAAAGCATTTTTACTAGTTTTTTTACACTACAGAGATTCAATGGAAGCTATTTAGAGTTAGATAATTCAAAAGATCTAAGAAAAACACATAATGAGGGTGTTCTTTTTTTTTTATCAAAGAATGTAACAGAGAAATTTATATATACAAAAAGTAATAATAAAGATAATAAGTTAGCCCAATAAAGGTTATATAAAAAAAGTGATCCTGAAAAAGGAATAACCAAAAAGTAAGTAAGAAAAAAATAATTATATATATATATATATATATATATATATATATATAAATACAAAAAGTAATCAAAAAAATTAATTAGTACCTTTCTAACTAAAAAGTGTTTGGTTTGAAATCGGCTTTAGTTTAAATGTAAGAGCTGTGTAACAAATGGTGTGTCATTTACCTGTGGTCATTTAGAAGAAGATTTTGGAGGTTTTCCCAAAACCCTCACTGTAGGCCTACAAAGAAATCTAGTCAAGGACATGATGGGTCTCTGTTCATTATGAATCCTCCTCCATCGGGGAGTATTCTTTGAATTTGAATGCGAATAATACCACCTCCTATTATCCAATATGGTTTCAAACGTTTCGAAGACTTCCTTACCGGGAATACGAAATGTGGTTGACAAAAAGTGGCATCAGGGGCTTAACTATAGGCATTATCAATCTAGAATTATAAGAATAAGAATCCTTACAATAACAATAGCTATCAATAGATACTCTGTGAATACCTAAAATCATCCCACGATCGTCTGGATCATTTCATTAAATGGTGTTTAGGATGCCACACAGTGTGGCCAGTAAATCGTTTGTTTGGGGAGTAAGTACAACAGTGTGAGCGGAGATGAGCGACACCGTGGTGTGGTCGGGTAATAATTATTCCTGCTCGTGTGTCGGAGAACACACAGTTTACTGTCCAGGCGGAACCACTAGCTTCTGGAGCCCTGGGAAGGGCTGTAGCGATCGATTGACAATTAGAGGAGTGGTGTATCAGCCATGATGGATCGCTCCTCCCCACTCAGCTATAGACACCCCGATCAATCGCTTCTGGGAACCCTGCTCGGAGCCAGCAGGGAGAAATTGCTCTGTTCTGAAACTGTTCAGTCGAAGGTATCGATTACCCGTTCTATTTTGAATTGAACGTGTGTCACTGGTGTTTTTGGAGAGACCCGCGTTCCAGCGTGTTTTAAAAATCGACCGGCGTCGCACCCCGGCTCGGTTTTAGAGACGTGATTCAGCGTTTGATTGTTCCCTGCAGGGGAAGGAGGGGCGGCTAAACGACTTTCTAATCACATTATATCTCTAGTGAAAGACCCAGAGCCAGGCTCGGACTGGTAATCTGTGATACCGGGCATTTGCCAGAAGGGCCGGTCCACATTTCGGCGTGCGAGGGCCGGCCCTCCTTCAATCATACCGGCCCCAATACTGATTATACGACCGCCTTACTTACCTGACAATATGGATAACTCAAAGAGCCCAAGAAAGAACCTAACGTCAAATTGTTGCAATGGTGCATCCAGTATATATAGCGCTTCCTTGTCATGCACATCTATGTGACGGTTGGTATATGGTATAATTTTCTATTTCTTCAAACTGTAAAATCCTGTTTCTTCAAACTGTACAATCATTGCAACAAACTAAATTAAAATAAAACTAAAATGCTTTCTTTAAACTAAACTACGATTTCCTTCTTATATTTGGCGAATTTATGTTCGAATATTTTGCAAAAATATGTTGCGGTGCACGATGGGATTATACATCTAACAGCGAACGTTAACGGTCCATGGATGCTGCGGATGTTGCTTCGCTTATATTTTTATTTCAGTGGATGGGCTAAAAATCATGGAAAGAGTTGGCAAAAAGAAGAAAGGGGGAGCGGAGAAGATTCGGGACAAAAGGCAGAAATCTCTACAAGCTGAGGCGTCTGGATGTTTTAAAATAGATCGCTTGTTTGCTGTGGCCAGTGCTTCAACCGTTGCTGCTAGTGCCCCCGACGTCCCTGCTGCTACAACCGGCGAAAACATGTATAGCCTAGTCATAGTATTTTGGTCATTGGGCTCCAGGGGCGAAATGAAAATCGCCCCAGACCTCTCCCGTTGACTCCCATGTTAAATGCGTTTACTTCACAAAACAGAGCTCTCAATGCATTCTCTATGGCTTCCGGGAGGGCTCGCCCCTCCAAGTCTATTCATAAGTAAGTGGCTAACGCTGTTATTTGCGGTGCACAGTCGCCATCGACTGACCACTAGTGGTAATGAAGTGCGTGAATGGTCTCAACTTCCTATAGACAAGTTTTTGACCCGTTTCCGCTTTACTTCCTTAACGCAAACATAATCCATTGCTTGCTAGCAGGACTGTCCGGGTATGTTAAACCGTGTGGATTAATGTGGAATAATTGCAACTTGCAAGAAGCCCCGCGATCAAGACAGCGTCAAGGTAGGCCGTTTGGTTTTTAATTGTGCCCACCGCGACATGTTGACTTCGGCTCACAGGTCTTTCTTAAGTAGGTTCGCTGGGGGGGGTCGGTCGGTCGGTCCATAAGGGGCCGGTGTAGATGGAAAAATGCCAGGGCCGAAAATCGTTCCCAGTCCGACCCTGCCCAGAGCCCTCAGCACACTGGGCACTCATTAAGGGCTATTCTCTCCCACCAAACCCTGCTTATAAACATGATGAAACACCCGCCACTGCATTAATGATTTCTCTATTATTCTTCATCCCAACAGCCTCCATTCATGGCTGGCAACCTGCAGACT
>NC_079417.1:3905905-3914280 GCF_026213295.1 Gadus chalcogrammus
CTCAGTGTGTTGTTAGTGTGTGTGTGTCTAACTAGTGTTTATGTGTGTTCTCAGTGCGTGTTTGTGTGTTTGTGTGTTTGTGTTGTTAGTGTGCGTGTGTCTAACTAGTGTGTGTGTGTTTTCAGTGTGTGCCTATGTTGTTAGTGTCTGTTTTGATGTTAGTGTGTTTGTGTGTGTCCAACTAGTGCTTGTGTGTGTTCTCAGTGTGTGTTGTTAGTGTGCGTGTGTCCAACTAGTGTGAGTGTGTGTGTTCTCAGTGTGTGTTTGTGTTTGTGTGTCCAACTAGTGTGAGTGTGTGTGTCCTCGGTGTGTTTGTGTTGTTAGTGTGCGTGTGTCCAGCTAGTGTGTGTGTGTGTGTCCTCGGTGTGTGCTAGTGTCGTCAGTGTGCGTGTGTCCAACTAGTGTGTGTGTGTGTCCTCGGTGTGTTTGTGTTGTTAGTGTGCGTGTGTCCAGCTAGTGTGTGTGTGTGTGTGTCCTCGGTGTGTGCTAGTGTCGTCAGTGTGCGCGTGAGGCTAGCCTGCGTCCTCGCCGCGTGACGGCGAGCGGGGAGGGACTCACAGTTGACGGTGACCTTGACCTTGTGCCGGGCGGGCGGGGCGACGCCGTTGTTGGTGATGCACTCAAAGTCCTCGCCCTGTTGCCGCCGGATCTCGGTGATGTCCAGGAACTCCCCCTCGCTCACGAGGCCGACTGCAGCATTCACCACAAGGGCACACAGGTCACGGCAGAGGTCATTGAGATGATGGGATGGCTGATCTGAACCCACGGCGGTATGAACCCGGGCCCACGGCGCCAACACAATCATCCTCTCTCTCTTTTCCTCGAGTGACAAAGCGAGAGAGACATCTTTTTTCGCTGTTATAGATTTTCTGATCTCCAGCGGGAACATGGTAGGTCAACAAACTCATCTAATATCTAGTTATGTCTAATGCCCTGTTCTACATTCAAACATCATTTGTTGAATCTAAAAGGGTTTGGGTTTAGTGTTGTTCTGTTTAACGGTTGACAAGGTGAAAACACAGAGTTGGAAATGTCAAGTCTATCCAAGTACCTTCCCCCCTTGGCACAACCAATCAGCATAGAGATACCTTCCCCAATAGGCACAGACCAATCAGTACAGAGACACCTTTCCCACGCAAGCAACAACCAATCAGAGCCAATCCCTACTACACCTGTGCGTTTGTTTGATGTGGAGTGGTTAGAAATACAATGCTTATTTTTATTTACTTATTTTTATATATACATATAATTATTATAATCAGCATTGTGGGGTTCTTATTTATGTATGTGCAGCATTTCTATCAATATATCGTGTTGTCAGTGCGTGTGTGGGTGTTGCGCATGTATTTAATCATTGTGTGACAGTATGGGGACAAAGTGAATTGACAGGAACAACATAATTACCGGCTCGTTCTCACAGGAAATGAGAGCGTAGCTAACAGGTGTGACTCGGCAGGGGAGGGGGGGGGGGGGGGGGGGGGGGGGAGAGGAATATGAGTCTGGTGTCTGGTGTTGACAAACTCTCAGGAGTCCCTGATGAGAATTCTCTGTCTGGCGCATTGGAATGGAAGTACATTTCTTCCTCCTCCGACGCCAGACTACAGCTCACTCCACCGAGGAACCAATGGTGGGGGGGAGTCCGCTAGAATCCATGGCTCCACCGCAGAGCCCACGGCAAAATGACCATCTCCCCCACAGAGCCCATTCGGGAACCAGCTAGCTCCACCACAGGGCCCATGGTTAAGTAACCATCTCCACCACAGAGCCCATTTGGGAACCAGCTAGCTCCAACACAGGGCCCATGGGTAAGTAACTATCTCCACCACAGAGCCCATGAGGGAACCAGCTCCACCACAGGGCCCATGGTTAAGTAACCATCTCCAGCACAGAGCCCATGAGGGAACCAGCTCCACCACAGGGCCCATGGTTAAGTAACCATCTCCAGCACAGAGCCCATGAGGGAACCAGCTCCACCACAGGGCCCATGGTTAAGTAACCATCTCCAGCACAGAGCCCATGAGTGAACCAGCTAGCTCCACCACAGGGCCCATGCCTGAGTAACCTTCTCCGGCACAGAGCCCATGGAGGTAATCATTTAGCTCCGCCACAGGGCTGGCGGCGCTGGAACCAGCTAGCTCTACCACATGGCCCGGGGTGGGGGAACCGGGGAGGAGTTATGGTGCTGTCGGGGGGGATGCCGCAGGGGCTATTAGGGTGACAGGATGGAGGGATGGAGAGAGAGAAAACCACAGAAACGAGAGTGAGCAGAGTAAGGAAGAGAAATGGAGAATCGCTCCGAGCTGTCTCGTCGCCTGTGAAGCCATTAAGTCTTCCTTCTCTCCGCCGTCTTCTCTTTCCTTTCTCCTCATCTCTCTCTCTCCCTCTCTCTCTCTCTCTCTCTCTCTCTCTCTCTCTCTCTCCCTCTCCCTCTCCCTCTCGCTCCATCTCTTCTCTATCCAGCCTCTCCTCTCTCTTGCCTCTTCTCACTACCCTCTCTCCTCTCTCTCTGCTTCCCTCTCCCCGCTCTCATCCAGCCTATTAAAGGAATCAGGCTGTGGAACGCCACACAATACGTAATCTTGCCGCTAACAAGGAAACCCGGCACATTCATTTACGATTTGCTTTTAAAATACCCCCCATCTCACACGTCCTCCCCCGCCTCACCTCCTGCCCACAGACACTCGGGCGGGAGTTTTTTAGTGACGCCGGCGCGAGCACACATAAAGAAGACACTTAACGCGACGCTAGCTCCTGTCACAGATTAGCGCGTGGAGCTAATTGGAGATTATACGGGAGGATTATTAGCAGGACCGCTGAGCTGGGGAAAATGGCGGGAAAAAAGGCAGTCGCAGCGGGAAATTACTTTTCCTACTGCGCCATTCGAGGAACAGCTATTTCAAATGGTGAACTATAATACTTCTAATTAAATACTGCAAGAACGGCCTAGCCGGGCGCGATAACTCCAGTTGGGAAGTAGCTAAAGAGCTAGCAGATGGCTAACAATCACTCGGCTGAAGAGCTAGCACAGGGCTAACCATCACTGAGCTGAAGAGCGCTAGCGTAGCTTCAACACCATGGGAGTCTGTACTTTACTAATGGATCCCTATTTTTAGGAGGGAGTAGGAAAAAGGGTTTGAGACTGGGTTAGGGGTATCCTTTTGACAATATTTTAGGAAAAATCGTTACAATTTTAAATACATTTAGTCTTGACAGGCAATGGCTGTCAGACATCATGTAAAGTTATCCTCTTCGTGGAATTCATATTTTTTTTAATATTGAAGTGAGTGACGGATGTTCGAATGTGACCGTTTTCGAGTGAGGCAGGAGGGTTGTGGGAGTTAGTACGGCTGTCTACGTGGCTGCAGGTTTGTGTGTAGGTGTGTGTGCGTGGATAGTCATCTGAGTAATGAGAACAGATGGCTGCAACACACACACACCCACCCCCACACACACACACACACACACACACACACACACACACACACACACACACACACACACACACACACACACACACACACACACACACACATACACACACAGAAACACACACACACACAGAAACACACACACACACACACACACACACACACACACACACACACACACACACACACACACACACACACACACACACACATACACACACACACACACACACACACACACACACAGAAACACACACACACACACACACACACACACACACACACACACACACACACAGAAACACACACACACACACACACACACACACACACACACACACACACAGAAACACACACACACACACACACACACACACACCACACACACACACACACACACACACACACACACACACACACACACACACACACACACACACACACACAGAAACACACACACACACACACACACACACACAGAAACACACACACACACACACACACACACTTCCGCACACACATTTTGATCCAGTGTAATGGAAACCGCAGCAACTCCTCTCTCTATTTAACTGTGGCTGTTTCCCTCCTTTGCGCTCCCTCTCTCTCCCTCCCTCGGTGTCTCTTTCCCTCTCTGATGTTCTAGGGAATGGGGAGGAGGAGGAGAGGGAGGGGGACGGCTGTTGGAAGATGTGTGAGGTGAGAATTACTGCTGACACTGGAGAAATGTGTGTGTGTGTGTGTGTGTGTGTGTGTGTGTGTGTGTGTGTGTGTGTGTGTGTGTGTGTGTGTGTGTGTGTGTGTGTGTGTGTGTGCTTTTGTACATAGGACAATTTGCTAAAGGCACCGCACAGAGGTGTTTGTGTATGTGTTTTTAGATGTGTTTGTGTGCATGGTTGTTAAAGAGTAAGCAGAATTGTCATTAATTTGCTTCCTGGGCTTGTGTGTGTGTGTGTGTGTGTGTGTGTGTGTGTGTGTGTGTGTGTGTGTGTGTGTGTGTGTGTGTGTGTGTGTGTGTGTGTGTGTGTGTGGGTGTGTGTGTGTGTGTGTGTGTGGGTGTCTGTTTGTGTATAGCTTCTATCAATGGTGTAACAGCTAGACACTACAAGGAGATGGATCTCTCTCTCATTTCACCAGAACCGTGCCAGTGCTTAGCATCGACACCCACTACAGAGTCTATTGTTGCATACATTTCTCTGCATTACTTAGCATTGACAAACGCTAGAGGCGTGACGTGAGTAACTACACGTCTTAGCCTACACATCCACCACAGAGTCTAGTTACATGAGTTACTACATATCTCAGCAGAGAATCCACCTTAGACTAGCTATGTGTAACTATTTCTCTTAGTAAGTACTTATTTTAGGAAAGATTAGTCACATTCGTAACTTTACAACTAATAGAGGAATATATTAATGTTAGCAACTGTTCATATTTTTGTGAATTCTTTTTTAAAGCAAGATATCAACAATCTGGCTGACCTTCCAACCAACCAGCAAACCCTGTATCCTAACATCTAAACAATCTACCAATTGGCTCACAAACAATCGAGCAACCCAACAGGCAAAATATCACAATACAGAATCAAACTTAAAGTCCTACCTAAATCTGCATCAAACGTGCGTGTAAGGTCAAGCCTGGTCAGACCTTTATGTATGGTCTAGCGGTGAAGGCCTCGTTGCTCTGCATCTCGATGGTTCTCGTGCGCCTGCTCGGGTCGTCAACCTCCTTTCAATTCCACAATGCTGTCTCTGGCCTCCTCTAGATCATTCGGTTTTCAACGTGTCGACCCTGGTCTTTAACGTGCTACAACATTCAGCCCTGACTGGGGTCTGAATCATCCCCCGGGGGGCGTACACATGTTCAACCGTGTGATGACGACGTCTGGATGGAGCGTCTGCACCCTTAGCACCGCCGGCGCTAGAAGACGGGGGGGCTGTGATTTAACGTGACAAATGGCTCTTATTGAGAACATCCCACTCCGGGTCCACCCCGTCAGCCGAGGAGCACGCCGTCGAAAGGCTGGGTGACATACAGCAGCAGTTCATCCAATATCTACCAATTAGCTAGGCTAACAACCTGACACATCCATCTCCAAGGCTGCACGGTTACTATCTCATAAACCGCAGCACTTAGCACGCGCCCGCGCTGCGCCATGCCCGCCTCCAACGACTGACTGTGGACATCAGCAGACACACAGACAGCTGGGAGGAGGAGGAGGGGGGGGGGGGGAGGCAGAAATAGAATAAAGATTGGTGCGGGAGAGGCAGACATTTTCCTCTTCATCTATCATGCACTGGTCCGGTTCAGATAGCGCGTGACGGTGATGGAAACTATAAATAACGGCCTTCAGTGACAACAGGGGGCTGTGGGCCCAGCCTGAGCGTTGTGGTGGCTGTCGACTGGCGAGGACGAAGACAGATGCTGACGATTACCGCCGACGCCCGGGCATAATTACACAGCGCGTGGGAGGAAAAAACACGTTGGAATTGCATCGTGGTTCTGAAACGGTGTTGCGGAGGCATGGGCGCATACACTGTGACGAGGGGTGGGAGTGTGACGGGGAGCCATTGGAAATAATTTGGCCCGGCTCACTTGCCACGCGCCATCCGGAGGCCGTGGGCGTTGCACGTAAGAAGATGAAAGGTGGAGGGGGTGAACGGGGGAGAGGAAGTAGGAATGAGAGAACACAAACATGGGGGAGGGGGGGGGGGGGGGGAGGGGGTAGAATATGAGGGTTGAGATGAATAGAGGGTGAGAGGATGAGAGCAGAAAAGGGGGAGAGGAGGTGAGAGGAAGGAGAGGTCCTGTGATGAGAGGATGAGAGCTGGGAGGGTTAGAGGATACCAGGCAGAGGTGGTCAGAAGACGAGGGGCGAGATGGTGGGAGGGGAGATAATGAGGGCATGAGAGCACGAGGGGGCGAGATCACGAGGGTGAGAGAGTGCGACAGGAAGCAGGTTTTCTTACACTTCTGGTCCTTCCAGGTGACCGTGGGCTCGGGGCGTCCCACCGCCAAGCAGAACAGGTTGACGTTGTCGCCCTCGTTCACCGACACGTCTCGGGAAACGTTGACGATTCGCGCCGGCACTGGGAGACAAGAGAGCCACCTTTAACCCCCTCCGATTCGCTCGGAGGGAATTATTCATGAGGTCTGCCGCACTTGTTCAAAAAACACGGCGTTGGTGTTTGGAACAAGAGACGGGGAGAGCCAAGTCTGTAGATTAATCATGTTTGTGTGTGGGTGCGAGTGTGTGGGGGGATGCGTGCGTGCGTGCGTGCGTGCGTGCGTGCGTGCGTGCGTGCGTGCGTGCGTGCGTGCGTGCGTGCGTGCGTGCGTGAATGCGTCTGTGTGCAGCAGTATGGCCAATCAGGTACTCCAGATGCATCTAATGGATTGGTAATGTAATGTGCGCCCTTCAGGAGCTTTCCACTTGGAACATCAATAACACTGTCTCCCTTCCCCTAATGGAAACTATGAATAGTTTTCCTGAAACTTCCACTGTTTTATCAGAGCACTTTTCTGCTCGTTAATTTGATAACAAGTTGGATTGAATTTAAATGGCCGATTATCATTGCTTTTAATGAGCCTTGACCCCAGATCGCTTTTCGTCATCCGGATCCGGAATCCTCTCCTCTCTTGTCTGCTGCGGGCAGAGCGGTGAACGCAGCTGCCTCAGCGGTGTGATTGGATGTGAGATTGCAGCAGAGCTGAAGAATACACAACATCCATCTGGCGGACACACTGACAGA
The DNA here is from genome assembly GCF_026213295.1 of Gadus chalcogrammus. Lineage (NCBI taxonomy): Eukaryota > Metazoa > Chordata > Actinopteri > Gadiformes > Gadidae > Gadus > Gadus chalcogrammus. The sequence continues at coordinate 3,913,083 of NC_079417.1, forward strand.
CTGTAGACGGGTCGGTAGACACGCCAGCTGATAGTAGGCAAATATATATATAATCATCCCTCAATCTAACCACCTATTTCTGTGAGTCATTGTGACTTTCAGACTTTCCGCCAGACAGATCTCGCGTCCCAGACCGATATGACATCATGGATGCATCGGTACACTCTCGTCTCCTCTCAGACCCACGGCTAACAATGTGGCCACTAAAGAGCGGTCTTTAAAGCAGAACCAAATGCCCTGACCCTGCCTCTTAAAAAGGCTTTCAGGTTTTATTCATTTCCTGGGCGGAACTACCACTGGAAACGCCTCTCTTTAATTCAGGTACAAGTGTGTTGTATCAACGGCTTCACCATTTAAGCCAATGAGTGGTTATACATGCTATAGCATCTGTTAGACCTAGAGAGGGAGTCTTACGCAAATCAATCTACAGTATACATGGCGTTGGGGTTTGCTTGTCCTCTAAGGAGCAGGTGTGGGTTTCTCTTCGTGATCTGCCTCCCAGCTCGTTCTATCAAGAGGTGACCGCCACAGTGCACCAGGGAGTCCGGGGTACCTACCTTGTACTATGAGGTAGACATGGGTAGAGCGGGGCTTGTTGTTGGCCTGGAAGGAGCAGGTGTAGGGCCCTTCGTCGGCCACGTGCACCTGGTCGATCTGGATGGAGAAGTGGCTGGTGTTGCTGTTGACCAGCGACACGCGCTTGTCCAGCGACCACTTGTCGAGCCCCGTGAACAGGATGTTGGAGCGGTTCAACCACGCCTTGTGGGTCACCCCCTCGTCGATCTTACAGCTGCACCAGGTGAGACACGGGGGAGATCCAGGTGAGGCACGGGTGAGATACGGGTGTGTCCCGGGTGAGACACAAGTGAGGTACAGGTGAAATACATAGAGGTGAGGTGCATACAGGTGAGGAACTGGTGAGATACAGGTGTGTCCCAGGTGAGGTACAGGTGAGATACAGGTGTGCCCCAGGTGAGGTACAGGTGAGATACGGGTGTGTCCCAGGTTAGATACATACAGGTGAGGGATAGGTGAGCTACGGGTGTGTCCCAGGTATGATACAGGTGAGGTACAGGTGAGATGTGGGTGTGTCCCAGGTGAGACACAGCTGATATACAGGTAAGGTACAGGTGAGATACAGGTGAGGTAAAGGTGAGATGACAGAAAGAAACGAATGAAAGATGCAAACATATGTAAC
>NC_079417.1:3919380-3964380 GCF_026213295.1 Gadus chalcogrammus
GACATCTCTGCAGACGATAAGTACATAGTGACGGGGTCCGGGGACAAGAAAGCCACGGTGTACGAAGTCATCTACTAGGACTGGCCCGGGATCACCGTCTCTTATGTATATTTCTTATTTTGTATAAAAACAAAACAAAAAAATGATTTGTACGCAAAACACCAAACCGTTTGACTATCGTCGTCGACCGTGACCCCTTGACCTCTCGACTGAACAGCCGGGGCCGAGCACTTGGAATATTTTGTATGTTTTTTTGATTTTTGTTGTGATGAAGATGAGTGAGTCCGTCTGGACAGGAAACCGAGGAGCAAGGTGAAAGACCGGGAGAGCCATGGCTGGCTTGTGTTCCTTGAGAAAAAAAAGCTACCTACTGTATGTACATTTGCGAATTATTGATCTCTTTGTGTGATTTGTGACATCAGACTTTTTTCAGTATTAGGGCCAAGGTTGCTTTTTGAAATTATTTTTTTTTCCTTTTTGCCTTTGCATAATACCTCACAGTGTTGGTCAACAGCTTTCTCATTTTTGGTGGCGTTTAATTTAATTGATTCAAGTGTATATTTATCTATTTAACACACTGGAAGAACATCATATTGAAAACAACTGTGGATAATCATTTCTCTAATTTGGTGAAATCTGGTGTTTTTGCAATTTGACACAAAACAATGTTTAAGACTTAATAGTAAAGGAAAATACCACGCAGAGCAAATAATGGTCTGATATATTTCTGTTGAGAGCGCTCCTACTGTAAACCTTTTCTCATTCATCGTAAAGTGTTAAGTTTTGTTATGTTTTTGCTGCTTTTTAAAATGATTTCATGCATGCATGGTTTGCGTGACCTTGCCTGTGTATTTGTGTGTGCGTTCGTGTGAGTGTGTGTGTTTGTGTGTCAGGTGTGCGTGTGCATCCATGTGTGTGTGTTTCATGTGTGTGTGTGTGTGTGTGTGTCGTGTGTGTGTGTGTGTGTGTGTGTGTGTGTGTGTGTGTGTGTGTGTGTGTGTGTGTGTGTGTGTGTGTGTATGCGTGCGTGTGTGTACTGAATGAACTGATGGAAGACCTCTTGTGCCCACTCAGCCCCTTCTCATCAGACAGCAAGTCCCAGCTGTATTTTCTATACAATTTGAACACGTCAGGTTTATTTCCTAAGCTTTCCATCACATCAGACGAAGATTCAAAGGGGCATCCCAGGCCCAGCCCCCCCCCCCCCCCCCCCCCTCCCCCCCATACCAAAAGCCTAAAAACCCTCGTAACTACACAGAGGCGGGACAAGTGTTGAGTGACAGTTGATCGACTTGACCTCACCCCATTCACTCTACCCTAACGAAAGTGCTGGGCTCATCTTAAACGCTAACGACCTGAGTTGTGCTGGTTGGACGTCCAGAATCTCGACGTGGCATCACAGCACAGTGCCTTTCTGCCACTACGCTCCTCAGCAGGTCCTGTGTGGCTCTGAGCTCATCTAGTTCTCATGGTTTTCAGCCTCACACAGGCTCCGACGGAGGAATCGACTATTTGAAGTGGAGGCAGTTCCTCCCGGCAAAGATAGCTGTCACCGCTCACTTTGTCTTCTGATCACACAAAGCTCTGTGAGTGTTTACAGCCAGAGGCTTTTGATTTGTATTGCTTTGTTTTTTTTTAACTAAGCCTGCTAAACAAAGGAGAGCACCGCGGGAGACATGTTCACAGAGTGACTGGTGCTGATGTGACAGGCACACATGGCCATGTGGTTTAATTCTTAAAAATAAATGTTGTCAGAACTCAAAGCATGTGTTCCTGGGTTACTGAACGAACACCTGTGTGGGACGTTCTTCGTAGATTGTTATTTTAGACTTTATTAAGACGGCTGGGTCTTAAGAAAACGGTCTTTATGAAAAACGTCACCAATATACAATAGAGGTTTTAAATGACTTTCTTCGGGAGTTGCAAGGTTGTTTTAATATTCTTAAAAACTGTATGTTTTCCTTCAAACAGCATCAACCGACAGCTGAAACCATTATCCCTAAAGCGCCATAGTGGTGGTTATGTTTAACCTGCTGTTCTGCACAAATGTTCAAAAGACTAAATGAAGCCTTCTTACTCCGAGCTCGTTGTTTCACCGTACATCTGGAGGGTAAACATGGAATCATCTGGAGACTTCTCTTATCAGACATTGGACCGTAATGCATCCCCTTTCTGTTTTATCCGTAGATGCATTTAAGGTCTACATAAATGGGCTCTGTGAACGGATTCATTGTTGAGTGTTTTTTCTTTTTTTCTTTTTAAATAATCTAGGTACAGCAGGAAGTATAAACTGGTCATTTATTTTTCTGAGTCTGTAGTAAAAAAAGGTGCAACAAAGTAGGCCTACCTGGATTGAAACTAAAATGCTGAATCAAACCTTATATTTTGGCTGTGCTCTCCACACTTTACAAGAGATGTGTATTTAAAGCAAGGACTCCTTTCTCATCTTGGTCGTTAAACACGGAGACATCTTGACCTTGATATGATCCAACAACTGTAATGAGGTTGGTTTATTCCACTGTGCTTTTTGAAGCAACTCAGAAACTACTAAGTGTGATTCTTGGTCTAAGATGAGTTGTTAATACCCAGTGTATGCATTACAGGAAATCAACATCAATACACGTTTGTATGGGAAATCTATCGATAAAACGTTGCTTGTAAATAATCCAAGAATCACATTTGATTGTGACAGTTTAGCTGGTTGACATAAGCTAATATAATGGAGATTATGTGACATATACAGTAATAATGTGAAACGTTTTGTTTGACCGAAATCATGATGGTATGAGATAATTGCTGTACAAATGTAATAATTCAAGCTTACAATGCAAAGAAATTGTTTTTCTTCAATACAAAATGCCTTTGCTCTGTTTTTCTAGTCTGTGGTTGACTTTATTAAATTATTGTGTGCAGTTATATTTGATGCGTAATTTATTTTCTGTAAACGTCATGTTTTTTTCAAACCAATAATACATCATTTCCTTGCTACAACCTGGATTCAAAAAACAAACCAGGAGTATATTTTGTGAATGAGTTCTAAATATAAAGAAATTATACGACAAATGTAGACTTTTTATGATTGCTTGTTGTTATTCATTATTCATCAATGCAATGAATAATTTGGTAATCATGTGATGGTGAGTTAATTAAGAGGATCTCCTAATGAACTGCTCAACCCGAGCACAGATGCACTGCAATTCACTGGAAGTACACCTCCTGGTCCTCCTATTCTGTCCTTGTCTCTCCCTGCATGCTGTCTCACTAAAACACAGAATATAGTGGTTTGTTTTGGCAATGAAGACATGTAAATCCACTCAATCCATAATGGACTTATTCCACACACACGCACGCACGCACACGCACACACACACACACACACGCACACACAGACACACAGACACACACACAGACACACACACACACATATACACACACACACACGCACGCACGCACGCACACACGCACACACACACACACACACAAATACACACAATCTGAATCTAAATGAGGTAATGCTCATCGTTCAAGAGGGGGATTTCAATGGTGTCCTTTCGGCGTTTCAATGCGAGCCAGGGGTTAGCACCTCTATAGCGGCTGTCTCTTGGTCGGGATTGTGTATACGTTGGAGCGCCCAGGAGTGCTTTTAAGTGATGCGAGTTAGAGATGCGGAGGAGGAGGCTACACCATTACTGGAAGTGATACTCCTGTTACAGCCCTCGCAGCCACACTTGTGAAGAGCCCAAAGGGCTATGTGTATGTGAACGTAGGAATGAGCCATACTTCAACGTTTTTAATGTCACCAGCACTTGGGCATTTCTATCCTGACAAATGTAAAAGTAGAGTTAAACAAACAAGATGAAAAAGTGTTATGCCCTGGGAGTGGATTTGCTACCATTATCATGATGATGTATCATGTTCCTGTCAGTGCACCCTTCTCAAATACTCAAATTCTGACAAATAAATAGATGAACAGGAATGCTGCCTTTGCCGTCATCTATTACATATCTGGGAACACACAATTCTTGTTTAGTTTTTAAAGGATGTTCAATTTAGTTTTTGCAATTGTCTTTCCCTAATGCCCCGTTTACACCATCCCGCTAATGGCCGCTAATGGCCGATGGACCACCGATGTGGAAGTCGGGGTGATTCGGGTGACATCGGGCTAAAAATGTATGATCGGGTCAATTTATCGGGGTAGCATTTACACATACCCGATGTTATAACGGTAACATAAAGATTTATGCCAGGGAAGACACCCGAAGTGCGTTTGGCGTCATTTGACGTCATTTCGAATGACGCCAAACACCTCAAATGACGCGTTTGGCGTCATTTCGGGAGAAGGCAAAGGGGAGACTGGTTTAGACTGATATTTATTTATATATTTATTTATATTACAATAGCGATTTTAGAATAATAGAACGCTGGTTCTAAATGGGCGAAGTACCCTGTAATTATAAAAGTAGGACATCCATCCATCACCCCCTATTTATACCCAAGTGGCAGATTGAGGGTCTTCCTTAACACAATCTGGTCACTCACAATCGTTATTTGTCTAGGGTTCTCGAGGGTCTTTGGTGTGTTGAGGTTGCCGATATAAAGACGATAAAACACGATAAAGCGCGGAAGAGTAACGAATATAGCCGATGTGCCCAGGAAAATTCCCGGACGATTTGCGATGTCTTACGTTATACTCCCGTTCTATTCCCGATTATAGCCGATTAGCCCATAGCAACACCTGGTAACCGATTCTACCCCGATAGACCCAAAATTAACAAACATGTTTGTTCTTTGCCGATGTTGCCCGATGTTCCCCGATCATTGAGCATTTCTTCCCGTTTCTTCCCGTTGTCTAACGATGTTCCCGGGAAGAGTAACGGTGTTTCCCGATGCAACCACGCTATTTGCCGATGTTATAACGAAAGCTGCTGATTTAGCCATCGGGCACCATCGGGGCCCACTATCGGGTAGGTGTAAACAGGGCATGTTTTCTTTTTAATTTCTTGTAGCTGCATATTTTATTCAAAACCATTAGAATGGCTAGTCTCTACAACCATCGTTCCACATTCCACGCGAGTTGTTCAAGTCTCAAAACAGAAACAAACAGAAATGTTTGACTAAAAGAGGATTTTAAAGAACAATGTATTCATATAATTCACAATAGTAAATATTCCAAGAAAAAAGTCGAGCACAAACAAAAATCCTGGGTTGTATTTTTATTTGTATTATATAAAATGTGAAGACAAAGGCCTTCACACTTGCTATGCAGTATAAAGTTGTGTTGCTTGAACAATTACTAATTTACAAGGTTAGAAGCTCAATTCAATAATATGTAAAACATCAGAGCAAGTAATCGTAAAAATATAACACAATGATAATAGGCAAATTCCATTTTATCAAGTAACAAGAGTTATATCTCATAATCGTCTATTATAATGCTGTAGCATTTTAAATTGTGCGTTGTTATAGCGCCTTGTCAGACTAATGAGGAACTCAATTATAAGAGCCACCACAAGCCCAGGTTGAAGCAGAAGAGTACTTTTGGTCAGACTCTTTTAATAAGATATAAGATTGGTACGGACTTCCAGCTTCATCATTTATTCAAGTGGTTATATTTGACTCTCTCTTCCCCTTGGTGGGATATGATAGGACAAATGGTTCAATCCTGTTTTAATGATGTGGTTCTTCTTGGGAAGTGGACCATGCTGTTGTAAATCGTCTTCTGTGTCATTTTCTGAGGGGATGACCAGCCTGTGTGTGTGTGTGTGTGTGTGTGTGTGTGTGTGTGTGTGTGTGTGTGTGTGTGTGTGTGTGTGTGTGTGTGTGTGTCTGTGTTTGTGTGTGTGTGTGTGTGTGTGTGTGTGTGTGTGTGTGTGTGTGTGTGTGTGTGTGTGTGTGTGTGTGTGTGTGTGTGTGTGTGTGTGTGTAGATGTTAACACAAAACAGGGTTTCTCCACTGTGGGAAGACCGAAGAACGAACAATCAATATTGCTTATTTTGAAAAGTATACATTTTCTTACGGCTTATTTGTCTTGATATTAGTAGAGAGGTACCTCTGGAGCCTTTTAGATCCCCTGGGGACCCAATTTCCCCACCCAGTTTTTTACTGGTTGATAATCCAATAATTTATACCACATGCTTATTGAATATAGTTGATTTGGTAGGGATGCCTGGTTAATAGGCTAATGTTAAACTGAACTCCAACATGATAAAAAAGTATTAATTCATTACATTCATAAGCAGATTATTTGTTAATTAATGGAACAGCATTGGATCACAATTTCCAGATGACGGCTATGCCATATCGAGTTCATACTTCTCCTCATGAAAATGACGATCACAGAAACTTAAATGTGTTTATCCATGTTGACCACCTAATATTGTGAGCAGCCAGCCCAGTGTTGTTGTATGAATACGCATGGCAACGCAATCACGATCGACCGGCTTGGATGGTCGCTGCGCAACAGCAGACGAGCGCCAGGACGGCGGCAGGGACGTGAGCTCACTCGGAGAGAAGGAGAGAGGATTGTACAGTTCCTAAGAAAACAGTAGCCGCCGCGTGTGTGGAGGTCACGGGCATTTCCACGCACGTTGATCGAAAAGGTGGCCAGTGTAGGAGTTGAAAGGGCCCTTCTGAGTAACGGAACAAAAAGCTCTTGTGTGGAAAGCTCTTCAGCCAATCTGCCAGCCGCACTCTCACTAGGAATAAAGCACTTCACGGGTCAAGAGTTTTCATCGCTTTTCATTGAAGCTTTTAGGCTCCGATCCCCCACTTAAAACCAACTTTAGCTTCCAATTATAATTCATAAACGGTTTTTTTTCTCCTTCTATATTTCAAATCTGCATGATAGGCCTATTGATTACAGAACAACGTTGAAGATGTAACCGAGAATATGGCAGACTAATATTATCATTTCATTTGTACATTTCATGTTGTTTTCAACTTGATCAGGGCTGTTCCAGGACTGATTTGTAAATAAAATGCTGCTTGCTGTGACCACTCAGCAGAGGTCTGTGTGTAGGTCACAGTTGACTGATCTACCAAACCCACAGGCCACTCCCATGAGTGATGTCACTAAAGGCGCGACTTTAAAATGTCTTGTAATGGCTTATCAACCAAGCACCATGGGTTATCAACACGGTAAGATAGGGCCCCTTTAACTCGTTCTCTAGGGGTAACAACAAAATGCCGTTTTCCGCTGTTTTGCTCTTTTGCACTTTGCCTTCACATTATAACTTTGTAACTTATCACAGTGTTTTCTTCTAAGAAGAATATCACTTACTTAGCTGAGATGGTGGATCAACATTTTGTCTAGAATCATTCAGTTTCATCTTATATTCTATTAACTTTACTTATATCAAGTGAGGTCACGTTTCCTATCTATCATGCAAATCACTAAGCATATGCTTGGTTGCAACCGTTTGTACAGCCTGGCTAAAATATGTGGTAGGCATAGACCGAAAATATCTTCCAAGGAGAATACTGCAGCTATTCCACATAACACATCCCATGTTTACTATCACTAAATCTTGAAAGATAACAACAATTGCATTGTGTAGGACCACATAAGTAACCTTTTCATTAATTTCCAATCTTTTTCCAATTTAACTTGATTAATTTCCAATCAAGTTAAATTGAAGTAAGTACAAACTCATGCCACTAGGTGGCGATAATAACCCCCACTTCTGTACAACACCAGAAGAAGAGATTTTGTGGTAGGGCTAACCTGCTAGCAGAGAAGACAGTTGCTTTGCAAGTGAACTGCTGGTAACTTTTGCAACATGCTTCTGCAGAAGGTCAGGCCATGGCTGCTCCGCTGCAGAAGCGTTGGCTTGGCCTCCTCCAGGACTTACTATGGGGACCAAGTAGCGACGCTCGGCTCGGCCCCTGACTCCCAGTCTGCGGACTACCAGGTACACATTAGTGCTAAACTTGGCTAATACAAACATGCATGTTTTGTATTTGACAGCTCACTTGTATGATACCTTCTTGGATGACTCGAAGACATTATATTATCCATGAATACTCACAGACGGTCACATGCACCTTACGAGCAAATCATATAAAATACACTCCTAGTTAACACTTTGCCGACTCACTTTCCTCGGTGAGGTCAAACCTTGAGACATTAAGGGGTAAAGGTCTTAGCATCACTAATATGATGCCTATACTGTGCCCCCCACATTTTATTGATTTATATGGAACCAGGTACGTTAGATATGTTTTAGACTCAGTGGTGCTTTAGGGTGATATATTTTAACCGAATAAATGACAATACATGTAAGCCACAATATCTCTAACACCCAACACACAATAGAAATAAACATATCAAAATACTAGGCTTTAATGTTATACTATGGGTGATACTTTTCCAAACTATTTTTTAAATAAAGTGAGTTATGGAATAGCGTTTCAATTATATTGTTATGTTGCTGCAAAACCAAAAAATAACACATGGTGGCGGTATAGTCTTTATTATTCTGTTGGTGTATAATTCCATCATCATTGCACAGAAGCAGATGCTATTTATTGAATCTCGTTTTTGCTGAACCCTGGCTAGACTTGACCATACTTGAAGAATTGAGGACCTATTATGTTATGAGATCTGATAAAGGATCCTTGCATTGTATAAGCTGTCAACATGTCATACATGGAAGAACACCTTCAGATACACTCAATCAAAGCCCTAGACACTGAGCTGAACCGATAGAAAGTGAAGCATGATTGACACCTGTCTTGATATGTTGCCTACTAGTATAAATAATATACATGCTGGCGTAGAGCCACAGCAAAAAATAAAGAATTTACTAACGATAAACTTGAGTTATGAGCACATTATATAAATGATTATTCCTGCTTCCACAATCCGAAGAATGCATGAGAAACCAAATCCAGGTATAACTTTTCCTGACCCAATCGATTAAACATAACTGCCTCCTTTGTTAGCCACCTCAGCAGAATCTGTTTTTGTGGCAGATAGTTATGTGGCAGATGCAATCTGTTGGCAACATCATAGTGTTCTCAAGCTTTTTTTGTGAAATCCTTGACCGATTTGATATATTTGTATTTTCAGAAAAATTATGAGCAAATGCAAGCTCTCGTTGAAGAACTAAAAACCCGGTCAGAGAAGGTCAAACTTGGTAAGTGTCAGGATTCATGAGAGGATAAAGCTGTAGACCCTACTATGTTATGCGGTTAATGTTTAATGTAATGTTCTTATAAAGCCTCATAATATGAATTTGATAAACATTAGTGGATGTAAAAGGGCACGTGGTTCTCACCTGTGGTGTGATAATGAACAGAGCCTGCTTTGGTTGATTCAGGTGGAGGAGAGAAGGCCAGGAACCTTCACGTATCTCGGGGCAAGCTCCTACCCAGAGAACGCATAGACAGACTTCTGGATCCTGGGTACTGCTCTGCTTCAACAGGCACTTATACACATTTAGTTTGTTTAATAATAAACATCACATTCAATAGTTCCTCCATGACACTGTAGTCTCTATAATAACCCATGTGTTCAATGAAATAAAACTTGAATCGCATACAAGTTAATGTATGTAGTTAATGTACTGATGGTTATTATCTAGTAACATTATGCTTTATATTTAAACAATGTACTGCTTCCCCTCTTGTCGCCAGGACGCCATTTTTGGAGTTCTCCCAGTTTGCAGCATATCAGTTGTACGGCAAAGAAGAGGTCCCAGCTGGGGGTATCATCACTGGAATCGGACGGGTTTCAGGGTAAGAATCCCTTGAATATCTTTTTAAATGAGGTCGGATGCCGTTTTGCATCCGTAACCAAACCTGGTGTCTCAACCTGCTAGTGCTCTGTAACCAGCTAGACGGTTAGCCTCGTAGTGAGTGACCAAAGGTTTGATGCCTACTTGCAATCCTCTGCAACATGGCAGTCCTATTCTTCACTAAACTGTCCTGTCTCTCTCCATTTCTTAACCCAGAAAAATGCTGAATTTGAAACTTGAAACTTGAAACTTTCCACAGGGTCAGTTCCTGTTTTGGTAACTAACCCTGACGCCATTGCACCAATATGGATAACAAGCAACAAGACTACGAAAAAATAATTGACTGGCAACTATTCTATTCATTTTTATCAATAATCTTGTTGCCATCTACCCTGTTTTTAGACCTTGTCTGACTCTCTTAGCCAGTTGCAGCTTCTCGCAACACAATAGAAGTGGAAGCGGCCCGATCCAGCCGAGCCACTCTTAAAAGAAGTGTTGCCCGAGTGTTCTGCAGCCAAACAATCACACAGCGTATCCAAACGATCAATAGTTCTAACAAAGAGGGGCTGAACAAGTGTGGTCTGAAACCAGTCGAGTGCATCCCACTGTGGTCTAGCCTAAGTTTCAGTGCGCCAAGTCTAGAGGCGCCGTGTTGTGTTGACGGTGGTAGCGTCTGTGAGGTCACCCTTTGGCTAAAACACACGACCGTTTAGAGGGTGTAGATCAATCTCCAATGGAGCATCACAGTTTTGAAAGATTTATAGCGGATGAAACACACCATATTTGGCGAGTTGACGGCTGGACTTTAATATGTCCATCTTGTCTGTAGCCAAAATGTATAAACATTCTATTAAATAGCATTGTGATAGACTGAACTCCTCCCAGTTAATAGGTGGGAGAATAACAGATTAAAAGTGTTCTGTACACTTTTTCCTCGCTAGCTTGCTCTGCTACCGTGTGAGCACAGCTGTACTATGGCGTGTCCATGGCACGATTCTTGTAAACAAAGAGAGAGGTTGTTGGCCAGTGTTTGTAATTTGTAGAACACATCCGTAACAGGATGTGATTTTATTGGTAACATTATTGTAGTCGCTATCGATCAGCATTGGCTACAGATATGTCCTGGTTATTTTAAGCTACGAGCTAGTTGAACTGTTGCACATTGCAGTGTTATAAAAGAAAATAAAAAGGTCAACCAGGACCTCAGAAAATACATAGCATGAAGATGAACTAGCCACTGGGAGCCCAACCGAATGAAAAAAATATTTATTGGCTTTGCGAGATTGAAACCCCATTCCTTCCCATTGACCTAGAACGGCGGCATTGCTGCATCCGCCTACGTCGCACCGCCACAAAGGCCGTTAAGAAACGACTCATCTCCTCCGTCATGGCTGCTGCTTGGTTGTGATGCACAAGCTCCATTACCAGGGATCCAGTGTATAGCTCTTGTGCCGTCTCATCCCTCACAGAGTGGAGTGTGTCATTGTTGCCAACGACGCCACAGTCAAAGGAGGGACATACTACCCTGTTACAGTGAAAAAGCACCTCCGCGCACAGGAAATAGCCCAGCAGAACCACCTGCCGTGCATATATCTGGGTGAGTGGGTGATCTTTGCTTTTACTGGGTCGTAAAAGAGTGCCTAATCAGGGCTAGCTGTATAGGAGAAGATGTTGCCATGGGATACTTTAAAGCTGTTACCATAGACACGTTGTCATTAATTGACGCACTACTTTGGAAACAGAACTTTGTTGTTGATGTTGTTGCTTCAAAAAGTGAAGAGAAGTTCACGTTTAAAGACGAAGGCAGCTCTTTATAGACTTTTTCCGGTTTGAATAATGGGCAACATGGAACGAGTAAACGCTCCATTATCAGTGTTGGTTTGTCGGTGGACGCGGCATTCCAAGATGAAGCTCACGAATGTAGAGAGAGAGAGGGCGGTTTTAAGCCTGACCTAGTGATTCCTGCCTGGGTGCCGCCACCGAAGAAAAGCACTGCCCGGATGAAGCCCTCGGGGCTCCCGAAAGATTGGGCCCCATTTATCGAGTCTGACACGGCCAAATAAAGCACCGTACGATTAATGTGCGGGGGCTTTTGCCTGCTTTTCCACTTATTTTCTTTCGGGGTGGATTTGAAATTTGTTATCGCTGTTATTACTTGCTCCCGTCTCACCAAAGGACTCTGTTTAGCTCCTTTTGTTTACGGAGCTACAGTGAAGAAATGATTAAGCCTATGATTATTGATGAGACGGATAATAACATTAGGCGTGTATTTGTTAACACCGGAGAATCCGTTAAGCGGCGCAAAATTGTATTTTACATGATGAATGAAAATCCAATGGGCCATATCTCAACTGGCTAATTGTGTGTGCGAGTCTATTGGCCCGGGGGGAAAAAGGTCTGCATCCTTCCACAATGCATCAGCTTTGATCAGCCTAAACGGCCGCACCCGGGGCGGGCGTGTAGGTCGGACTAGACTGTACAAAGGAATGAAAGGTCTTACAGCACATTGCTACAGGCCACACATCAAAGGTCAGCCGAGCAGCCGATGATGGCGCTCTCTCCCTGCGTTCCCAGTGGATTCCGGCGGAGCCAATCTGCCCAGGCAGGCCGATGTCTTCCCTGACAGGGATCACTTTGGAAGGATCTTTTTCAACCAGGCAAGGCTGTCATCCGAGGGTCTGGCCCAGGTGAGTTTTGACGGTCGTGATTTTGTGTTTTCCCTCCAATAAATTGTAGTCTTATTATATATCTTTTTCCATTGCTTGCTCTGTGAACGAACCATTGAAACAAGGAAATGATTGATATCGAAATTGGGTTCATTTTATTCTTGTCGCTCCATATTTTAGTTTCTAGTTTTTATTGCGAGGCACATAGGAAGGCCCCAACTCTGTTAGCCGATTGGACTGGAAGTCATAGACCCTGCTGCGCTACACTACTATAACGTAATCATAGGGGATGAAAAATGGATGAAGTCGGGCGGAAAACAAAAGGCAAGTGAAACAGAGAGAGAAGCTTTGCAACACGTAAAAAAAAAAAAAAAAAACGTCCTGAAAAAGTGAATGCCACAGTTCAACCGAGTACTTGCCAACAGAGGTTCTCTGGTCGCACCTCACACGGATGTGCAATCAGTTTTGTGCCCAGTTTGTTTTTGTGTTTGTTTATTTGAGTCTGAGATTTAGAGTCGTCTTACTGGCTGTGTTGGGTGAGAAGCGGAAGCTTCCGGAACACGAGGGCGGTTGTAATCATAGGAAGGTGATGCCTGCGGGCGCCTCGGCGCAGCGTAAATAGACGGAGGTCGAGAGGTGACCGGTGTCACCGCGTGTTTACCGGCCCGGGGATTCACAAAGAGCAGGGACTCTATTAATTCCTCTCGTCCGGACGGGGACTGGCCTTTCTGAGGGCCCGATGAAATATTTGGCAGCGTTGTCAACATTAATTACCGTGGAGTCTGGGATGCCAAGCGAGTTTGACCCTGTTTTGAAAGCCTCCATATTGAAAAATTATGCCGATGTCCCTTTATATCCCTTCTCCCCTACATCTGAAAGATTCAACTGTTGAGGATAAAACTGTGACGTTAGTCTACAAGCCTCTATCTGTGAAACCCAAAACATACAAAGCAAAAGCTCTGGTTCATGTTTGAAGCGTGACCCGAAAATGAAAAATAAGGGTATCGTTTGTAGCCATGCAACGCATCTGCCACGTGAATGAGGCAGGGCTGTATTTTAAGATTTCTTGTGTGTTGCATGGACGATAATTTAATAATTGTAGCCCAGGGGCTTTAAGAATCATTCACCTCGCCCTGATAAATGAGGGCCGGAAAAGCGCCGTGGTCAGCATTCCTGAAACTTGGAACATCAGTAGTTTAGCGACCGCTGCTGGTTTCGCTCCCGTCTCAGCCTTTTACCCGTTTTCAACTCCTCCATCGGCCTGCTGTTTGTGGTCCACCCAGAACGCACAGCAAACCTCTGAACGGGCTTATGGTTCCCAGAGTGAGTCTGCTAACCGCCAGCCTTCCCCCTCACAGATCGCGGTGGTGATGGGCTCGTGCACTGCCGGCGGAGCCTACGTACCAGCCATGGCCGACGAGAGCATCATCGTGCGCAAGCAAGGAACCATTTTCCTGGGAGGACCGCCTCTGGTAGGGTCACGTCCTCGCTATGTTACAGAGAACGCCGGCATCAATGGTGTGTTGCTCTGCGTGGATGCGGGCAGGTGAGGATGGGCGTGGCGGTGACGGGTGGCGTGGCAAAGGTTGATTGGACCCCCAGCCGAAAAAGACATCTGTACCGTGCTCAAGTACGAATGTACTTGAGCACGGTACAGGTGCCCCCCCCCCCTCCGCTGTGCGCTGGTCTGTGCTGCGCACACTAGGCAATCTCAACTGGGCCTGAGTACGGTTGCCTCCTGTACAACCGTCATCACGTCGTCATACGTCACCACCAAGCGTCCGCTGCTTAGTAGAACAACACAGAGAACACAGTTGACCCTTCACTGACTTTCTTGCTTTTTTGGAGCCGTCCTACTCAGATACAGCCCTCTCTCACTGAGCGTTTTTACACTGCCTAATAGGCCGTTTTATGCACGCCTTTTTCGCGGCACGGTCCGCGCGTTTACACTCCCCGAGGTAAATTGCCTGCTTGAGCTAGAACCCCAATTTACCCTCCCGGACCCTGCACACATTGGTGGTTCATTGGGTTTAACTCTGTTGTAAATGCGATGGCTCCGCGGTTCCGGGGGGGGGGGGGGGGGGGGGCTTGTGTAGTAGTGTCTCCACAGAGACAACGCAGCGATATGATCATGAGCAGTTAACTTCTAACTGGAGAGAAAGTGAAGCTGCTGCTGATCATGTGAGAGAAGGAGATGCATTCGTGTGAAACAAAGACGTTGAAAGATGGTGCGATCTACGAGAGAGTCGCAGAGGAACTGTCCTTACGAGGCTTTTGTCTGGGGAAAAAAAACAAAATGTTGTGCAAGTGTGTTGCACTTGTAAATAGTTAATCGCGTTTGTAGCCTACACTTAGACGTGAACTGATTCTTGCATGCGGGTGTCTTCATTCATAAAAAAAACTAAACATTCGGGAGTGTGCAAATTATTCTAAAGAGGTCTAGACTCCGTGCGCAGCCCCGACTTCTCCCTGATCCACCTCATCTTGACAATCGCACCAACGTGAACCGCTTGCAGTCATGTTTACTGTTTTAATGGGAATGAAGGGTCGCATGGACTATGTCATCCAGCTCAGGTTGAGTAGCCGTGCGTGTGTGCGTGTCGGCTCATGAGCATCTGTACTGTATTTGAACTGGACTTGAGTACGGTTGGCGTGCTCACACTAGCCAAACAATCCAGACTTGAGCACGTTACAGGTGGGAAACAGACTTGGGCACGGTACAGAAGGCCTAGTGGGAGTGCGCCCTTTCAGAGCTTTCAATTCTCTGGGTCAGGAGGACCCATGTGGTGTTGGATTTCAGGGAAAAATAAATAAATAATGATGGATCAATTATTTTAATTAATGACTACATAGTATAATGAATATATGTAAGGCTTAGGTATGCAAATTAAAATCTCCAAGGGATCATTTGCCTGTGGAAACACAGACGACCCACTATATGAACGACACGACGAGATTATAACGCACGACTGCGTTATAAAAGGATGGAAGGATGGCTAACGAAAGGCCAGTGCCTCTTCTCTGGTTAATTTCTCTGGTTATGGTAAAAGGCTGAGTGGTTGGCAGCGCTCATGCTATCTGCCTCTTGGCTCCGCAGTGTAGCACCACAGTGTAGCTTCATCACCACATGTAGATCTTGTTCCTGGAACATCTAATAGACTGCTGTCTAATCTCATCTGAGAGCCCTGATGCGGTAATTACCCAAGGCAGCACGGATACGCATTCAGGAACTCGACTGTTTCCTGGCCCGCAGACATCGGTTATTATCTTAGGAACTGGTTAGGGGTGTAGGGGAAACACAGAATCAAGATATTTTCTATGATTCGAAATTGATTCACAACTTCCAAAAATTGACCTTTGACTGTTAACACTGTTGCACTCATTTGATAGTACCTTTTCAAATATTAAAAACAACATAATCCTATTTATACTTTACGTTGCAAGACGTCATTTGCACCATCGCCTTTTCTTAGCACTGGTGTGGATCCGGAAATTAGCACAAGTATCTACTGAATCCAGAATCAATTTTGAATCGTGAATCAAGTTGATTTTGTATCGAATCGTTACCCACCAAGAATCAAAATCAAAACAAATCATGACATACTGAAAGAATTCCGCCCCTAGCTAGTCTAGACTAGCTAGTCTAGACTAGCTAGGGGCGGAATTCTTTCGGTATGTCATGATTTGTTTTGATTTTGATTCTTGATTTTGTTTCTTGGGGGCAACGATTAGATTCAAAATCATCTTGATTCAACATGATTCACGATTCATAATTGAGGCTCGGTGCATGGAACGTTTCTGGTACGGTGTACGCTTGTGAGAGTGAACATCTCTCCTTCTCGATGTAGGTGAAAGCTGCCACCGGAGAAGAGGTGTCCGCTGAAGACCTGGGCGGGGCTGATCTTCACTGCAGGTAAGAGACCGGTCTTTTATTGTAGGAAGCAGCCTCCCCATGACCTCCCAGCGCCCTGTCTGAGCCGCTGTTCCCTGTGCTGGTGCCACACGGCTAATGGACAGTGATTGGGGAATATATAGTAGTCGCTGCGAGACAAGGATGTGGCTCTGGATAGGACTGCAGTGAATCTAAAGGCTGGTTCCCATTTGTATGATCGCTAATCACATTTCATTAAAGCCCATATGGCTTGCATGTAAATTAATTGATAATTTGCATGAAATAATATGTATTATAATTGTTCTAATTTAGCAATACCACGCGTGAATTTACAATGCGTGTCTGCATGTGTGACAAGGCGCTACGCGATCGTCACTCTCGTGCGGCGTGCTGACAGCACTATGGAGCAAGCGCTACGGCATGAAAGCAAAGGGAATATTTTCAACATCTCAAGGACGAAGTCAAAGATGGTCCAACTCACTTTTTTTTTTTGTGTGAACACCGCGACAATTTGCACCAATGATCATTTCTGTTCATCTGCTTTTCATTGTATGAATTATTTACATCCAACCATTTGGTAACCGCTACCAGTGATCAGTAATGTCACAACTTCAGTCAGTCATACTCGCCACAGTTCTCCCGTCACCCCTGGTATTTATATCAGGGGATCGCGGTGGTCGAGGCTGTCCCATTAAAGGGGTATTTCCATTTCTGGCAATAGTATGTGCGACATGTATGTCGTTGCAGGCTTTTAGAGTAAGGTAATGGATTTTTATTATATTTCAGTTATACATTAAAGGGGACTTCTGACTGTTTTAGTGTGTGATTGTTATTAAGTGATATTTATTTATTTAAGCCTGGCTATGGTTGGTGTTGGAGGGGGATATGAGAAGGCCAGAATATAGTCTTGTTCTATGCCCATCCTTACAGGCTTGTAAGAGCCTTCAAGTTGGTTTTACTATGTTAGTTGTGTTTGTCTTCATGTAGGATGTATGTGAGATCAGCTAAAGCATTTTAAATAAATGGAAATTTCAACGCCTGCTCAACTTTAATCGAGCCTCCGACTATGATAGACCACGACAACACGTGTGTTATGCAGTTAATTGTATCCTGAAGCATATCATACGTGATCGTTGATTTGATCTGTAATCTGCAAAGCCTCCCATGTATGCTAATGTGTAATCAGATGGGTTTCCCGTTCCACAGGAAGTCTGGCGTTACGGATCACTACGCCTTAGACGACAACCACGCTCTACACCTGGCGCGGAAGGCCGTCCGGAACCTCAACTACAGGAAGAACATGGAGGCAGGTCTCACCGTCATGACGACCGTCTGCACGAGCAAACCCGCGACGTCGACCAAGGCCTTGTTTCAACGTGTGACTTGTTTGTGAAATCAAGGCGTTGTTAGCCTGCTGAGACGGCAGTGGGAGTCCACATTTTCTCCTTGTTAGATGTATTTTGCGTGGCGTATTTCAGTGGTGACCCGCTGTGGGTAAATTATGCTTATCAAAACAAGCAAGTTGTAGTCCTTCGAACCATTTAACACGTTTCCCTCGAGGACTTGTTTTTGGCAGAGATGTAAGAGGGAAAGCAATGCATATCATGGAAGTGTAGAGTAGTATTCATCATTTAACAGTTGAAAGGATAAGGATGATTTTCTTTATTTTTCAATGATCATTGGACTGCATGTTTAGTTACATCAGAAGTCAAGCCAATGTTCTGTGTTTTTTTGTTTTTTTTTGCACCACATTATACATAATCAGCCGGGGACCTTCATGAGTGGGAGTCGGTGAATCACACATTGAGTTCTCAAAGAAGGAGAAGCAGCCAAAGCAGAGCCCTGTGACAATAACCCATGTCTAGACATCCGTAACACGTCTGCCATCGTTTTGTTCTCCCCCCTAAGGTGACCATCGAGCCGTCAGAGCCCCCTCTCTACCCGGCAGATGAGTTGTACGGCATCGTCGGGGCAAATCTCAAGCGTAACTTTGATGTTAGAGAGGTAACACGCGCTCACTCATGCACACACACACACACACACACACACACACACACACACACACACACACACACACACACACACACACACACACACACATACACACATACACACACACACACACACTCCCACTCGCACTCTCTCTCAGGTTTTGCACTGTCGAAGTCCAAAACCTTCGCCTGGATTTGAATTTGGCCTCAGTTGGTTGGGGATGGTGTGTGTGTGTGTGTGTGTGTGTCAAGTTTATGTTATGTAAGAACAAAGCCATTTGAATATGTGTGTGAGTCCTTTCTTCATTCGGCAGTGCTTACAGTTTAGGTCCTGCCCAAATACTGTGAAACGTACCAATTCTTTCTGGACGAATAATCTGTTTGTTATACTTGAACCACGGTAACACCCTTTGCCTCACAAACATTATTTGTCAAATGGCAAAGAAAATGTGATTAGTTAATTTGTTTAACAATAGCTCTGCATGCAATCACCCTTTAACCGAGAGTTAAAAGTGATGTTTTATTCTGCATCAGTGTTAACATTTCTCGTGTCCTCCTGGTTCCAGGTAATTGCCCGGGTCGTGGACGGGAGTAAATTTGATGAGTTCAAAGCGTTCTACGGGGATACGCTTGTTACAGGTTACTATATTCTTCCATTCTCTCACTGCAGTGCAGACATTCCCATTCCTTCAAGTTCCGTCCTCTGTCTGACTTTATTGTCCGACTGTTTTCAGGTTTTTCCAGAATCTTCGGCTACCCCGTTGGAATCATCGGCAACAATGGAGTGCTGTTTTCAGAGTCTGCGAAGAAGGTAATATTCCATGTCTGTCTTACTTTTGGCAAACAGTTCTTGTGTTTTGAGCAATAGCAAAATAAAACGTTGGAACCAACGCAGAAGGAAGTTAAAAGAAATTAGAGGGTCGTCCAGTGGCCCGGATGAATGGCTTTGAGGGATGGATTCTAAAGGCAAAAGCAACCGTCTCTCCTCCCTGTTTCACTTTCCTTTTGAACAACCACGGACGTTTCATGCCACCGAAAGCAAGTGCCCATTTGTCGTCCACTAGAGAGCCTGTACTCGTTAGCCGGGGAGGCAACATTGCCACTTTGCATCGCTGGGGTCAAGAAATGCATAGATTCACACCGAGCGAATCCTTTAAAATAAAACCAATTTGAATCCGGCCTGACACGTTTGAGATGTGTGACTGGTGGCGGTTTGACCGCTGCCTCCCCAGTCAATTGGAAATAACACTTCAGACTCGCTCGCCTCTTGATTTGGCAAGATGACATTTGAATAAATGCAATTGGATGCCTTGGTGGTGGTGGTGGGGGTTGGGGCAGAAAAGCTAATATTTAGACAAACGAAAGGACATCAGCTGGTCCCCCTACTTCCCCGAAGTCCCCATCGAGGTGCAGAGGCTTCAATTATACAGTCCAACACATTTATAAAAGCCTTGTGTTCCCCCACCACCAAACAGATACTTCATAAAACAAAACAAGAAGACGTCTCTTATCAGACAACGGGAGTTAAATCTGTTGTGGCCACAATGGAAGACACAATCCAATCAGTTGAGACGTGACAGGTTTCCAGGACAGCTGTCAGAGCCGTCTCCTCAGTACCACCCGTCTGTGGCGCTGACAGGAGGATGGCCGCGGTCTTTGCGTAGCCATCATCCCGGGCCAAACAAACCCTGATTTGTTATTACTTTCATCGTGGATCCACATCTGTCTTAAGGGTTCTGGGATTAAAACGACAAAGGCAAAGCCCTGGTCTGATTTGTGTTCCACTACACCCAGCGTTGCCCAATTTCTTGGCTCCTGGAGTACTGTAGGCCTCAAGTGTTCCTGTTGTGGTGGATGGTAATCGCAGCTCCCGTTGACAGTCTAATGGTTCCGTTGTTAAACTCCTGATACCCACTTTTGTAGTCATTTTGTATTTCTTTTTTCTAGGGTGACAGGCACCCTCTACCAATTGTACCAGGCTCTGCGATGATTACGCTACCATGTCATTTGCTCTGTCATCGGTACCAAACGTGATGCTGAATATAGAGAATGCTTAATATTTTAGTGCGTTACTGCGAAGTGTGAGAACCTTAAAAATCTCTCTGTGAAATGAATTGAGGCTGAGAAGGGAGGGCTTGTTTGTCTTGTTTTTGGTTGGTATTAAGGTGGATTGGAGTCTGACTTGTGTTACTTAGTCATGTACTTAGTTACTTAGTCCAAATCCCATCTCTTTGTTTGAATTGTATCTTCTGTGTTCCTGGCCTCTACCCATGAAAATAAACGTTGACAACTTTGTTTTTTTTCTTCTACAGGCGACCCATTTTATTGAGCTATGTTGTCAGCGTAAGATCCCACTCATTTTCCTGCAAAACATAACCGGTAAGTGTGTTTTGTTTGACTCGCTACATTATTGGGTGTAAATCATCACGTGTTGGTCGCAATAGTATTTGACGTACTGTACAATATATTTTTTCTGAGCCAAAATGACTTGACAATGAGTGTGCAGTGTGCACCGTTTCAATCGTTTTTATTTTTGAAACCAGATCAACAAGTCGAACATTAACTTAATCAAAAATTATTTTTCGATCGGGCGAGGGGGACGCGGGGGTCGGCAAAGTTCTACAAATACTTTCAAGACAAGAGCCTGCTGTTGTTAGACTTGTAAGGCAGCCTTCAAGATAATCTACTCTGCATTATTATTTTGTTGTTACAAAAACAAAGTGGTACAAATTTATAAAAATATATAATTTGGTTATTGTATCGTAAGATATAAATGGCATTTCTCCACCTTCCTCATCCAACACCATACTCCAAGTCCCAGTCATCTGAGGGCGGTGAGTAGTGTATGGTGTATGCGCCGGGGCCATTCAAAAGCCTTGGTTTATTCTACATTTATGCTGCACCTGGTGTTATTGGCACTATGTACCCATGGAGGGAACAGAGTGTTACAGCTGACAAACAGGGTATCGCATTGGTTCTCCATTTGTTGGAGAAAATAGTAGTGCACTTATAGTTTGCCTGATGATGAGAGATGCATGAGCCTCCATTCTGATTGGTGCCACTTTCTCAAACAACACAGAAAATTCATCACGTAATGTAATTCATAAAACTATTTTATTTATCAAATGTTATCCAGTATGACATGCTGTTTAGTGAGTCAATGGAGTGAGAGCAGACAGTGTTCCACCCAAATTAATCAAATATAAAATGTCATTATCCAAAAAACAAATGATATACAAATTATTAATGTTATTATATCTTTTTGCACATTCTGCTTTTGATAAAAAAAAAATACCTTATAGCTATCATAAGGTATCTCGTCAGGTTAACAGCAGATTGTATTTTATTTATAAAATAGGAATAACTAAGTATTTTATCGACGTTGGAAGGTGAAAAAGACAAACCAAACGCTGCTTATTGCTTTTCTGTTGCTGGTTGAAGTAAAAAAATCAATCAAGCTGCTTTTTGTTAATCTGCTTTTAAAAATAAGTTTTGAAAAGCGGGGTACACAGATTCTTGACCCAGATCAAACCAAGATTTTATTTGGGCCTGTGAAGCGTCTTTATGAACTCTGAGTTTAAAGGAGCAATATATAACAATTGTACTGTACTAAATCCTAAAATGACCACAATATGTCATCCGTGCTAAATCAAAATACTGTCTCCTCCATCAACTGATCATCGAGTCTGCGCGGGGTAAAAAAATAAAAGAGACAACTCTCCAATGTTGTGAATTTACCCATTTGTTACGCTCTGTATATAGATGATGCACTTTAACTCGATCAAACTTTATAGAGAAGATCTTAGCGTTGTAAAAAAACATATTTGGATCCTCTCAAACTAGCTGTAGGTGTATTACTGGCTGAGACTTGAGAGATACTGGCAGACTAGCTTCTCTAACACCGGGATTCCACCGGACGCGTACGCGCCACGGAACGGCTGCGTCCTCTGCCCTGCGTCCATTCCTACCGGGCGCGTAAATCCTAAACCTAATGTACTCACCTTCCACTCCCAAAACTATTGCAATTAAATGCCACGCTTTGTCCTTTCTGACATTTTCCTTATAAAAATGATGATTTGGTACATAAATGACTTCATGTTGCTGAACTTTGACAATGAGTCTCTCGTCGTCCATGTTGCCGACCCTCTGAGACCCTTTGATTGATTGAATGCTGACCTGGTGCCAACGGTCATGACGTAATAATGTTGATGTGAAGTTACATGAGCTGAGTATTGTGTTTTATTTAGAAAATTGACCGGATGCTCTATGGCTTTTACTTTTCACTTCCTGCCCGGCTCGACCTGCTCTGTCGAAATTGACGTGGTTTAGCAGCGGCTCGCGGCGAAAATAGAATTGGACGGAAAGATAGCGCCGCGGCGCAGCACGCCGCTCCTGGGACGCTGCTGAAACGTTCCGCGGCGCGCCCGGTGGAAATGGTCTCATTGATTAGAGTGGAAGCGATCAGCAGCGGTGACCGCGGCGCAGCCGTCCCGCGGCGCGTACGCCTCCGGTGGAATCAAGCCTTTAGGCATGGCTCCCCTGATAGGGAGAACAGTGGCAAGGGGAGCTTGAGTGCAAGATAACAGGTCGGCTATGAGAGAAATTCTCTCAATGGCTACACACCTCCACCAAATTGCCTGAATTTGAGTAAGAAGCTACCTTACAAAGCGTAGAACCACTGAACACCTCACCAGCAGAAGAACACCTCAACATCTGGAAGGCAAGACAAAGAAAGCCTACTCCCACAGACGTAAAGAAACGACACCTGCCGAAACAACTCCCTCCAGGCCGGAAAGACAACCGGGTCGACTGCTAAGCGCTAAAACGCCTCAGTGGTGCAGTGGGAGGTTGTACTTCAGTAATGGGGACATCCCACCAGCTCAACCATGCGTGACCGCAAAAAACCGAGACCGCATAAGAGGCCCACTGTTGACAGTGACCAGCGCTAGAGAAGACCTGGCCACGTTCACTCTAGCCCGGCTTTGTGTAAAGAAGTGGGCAAGCACAGTCTGACGTAGGATAAGAAAGCAGAAATAGGCAGAACAAAGTTGTCTTTTGATTTGTGACACCCTGATCTCTGTACTCGTCTTCTGAGAAGCGTGGTTTTATCTGCATTTGTTTTACGTGTGTTTTTGTGTGATCGTTCCTTCCCTGTGCTAGGCTTCATGGTGGGCCGTGAGTACGAAGCCGGGGGGATCGCTAAGGACGGAGCCAAGATGGTGATGGCGGTCGCCTGCGCCGACGTGCCCAAGATCACAGTCCTCATCGGGGGATCCTACGGAGCGGGGAACTACGGCATGTGTGGGCGGGCTTACAGGTAACCAGGCCCCCCCCCCCCCCCACCCGTGGAAATTTCCGGTTAAATTCAGTGACGTCACCAAATTGTCCGATACGAACAATCCATTTCATGATCGCTGAACCATTGGCCCGATGAGTGCAATTAAGTTCTTATCGCATGGAAGGTGATTCATGAAATGCGTCACAAGGGGGGGAAGGGGGGGGGTAACCATGACGATGATTCACCGTTAATGTATTCGTCAGCAACTTGTCTCTTTATCCATTTTTTTACCTGACCTCGGCTGAGAGTAGAAGCAGTTGTTCTTCATGTTTTACATGGCTTGCTAAGTGGTTGAATGGGCCTCACACTGACCCTCTGCCCCCCCCCCCCCCTTGTAGCCCAAGGTTCCTCTACATGTGGCCCAACTCGAGGATCTCTGTGATGGGGGGGGAGCAGGCTGCCACAGTGCTAGCAACCATCACTAAGGACAAGAAGGCCCGCGAGGGCAAAGAGGTGTGTGTGTGTGTGTGTGTGTGTGTGTGTGTGTGTGTGTGTGTGTGTGTGTGTGTGTGTGTGTGTGTGTGTGTGTGTGTGTGTGTGTGTGTGTGTGTGTGTGTGTGTGTGTGTGTGTGTGTGTTAATTAATTAAAGGGGTCATATTATACCACCAGGTGTGAGTGTGATTAGCCTTACGAAAATCTGCCCCTAATGACATCACTAATGGGCGTGTCCACTAGGTGGACACGCCCACTAGTGATGTCATATGGGGCAGATTTTCGAAACGGCTTGTAAGGCTAATCACATTCGCACCTGGTGGTATAATACGTCCCCTTTAAACAAATTGGAACAGAGGCTCAACCTGTTTTGTTGTTGTCTGTAAGGCGTTCAACGAAAATTGTCAAATTGTCGTTATTGATTATTTCACGCTACCTTTTTTGAAGAGTAAGTAAGAAAAGGGCTTTTTATCCAGTAAAACCGCAGCTCTCGGGTTTACTGGAGCGGTTTACTGGCCCGCCTCGGCCTCTCAAACATGGAGTTGACTATCAAAGGAGCATCGCAGCGTCTATCTACATAGGTCTAGGCAGACGACCGCTACAATTGTATTTATTTTTCGTAGGTGGAAGCTCTACTGCTAAAATGGGAGGTTTACATTCCCTCCTGATGCTAACTCGTGACAATCTCTCCCCAGTTCACGGCAGAACAGGAGGCTGCCATGAAGGAGCCAATAGTGCGTCGCTTCGAGGAGGAGGGGAACCCCTATTTCAGCAGTGCCAGGTCGGTCTCCCATGTTGGGCCTCCAGTAGTACAACACACCCTGCTTTCCATGTTCAGTAGGACAACACGCATGTCCACGTGCACCAAATCTGAACAAAGTGTATTTTCAAAGTTTGACAGAATATATTGTATTGGAGAAACCCTTCACAAGGACATTTAGTTGTCACACACCTACCTACCCACCCACCTACCCACCTACCTACCTACCTACCTACCTCATTTAAAAAGGCGGATTTCCAAAACACCACGGCCGGGTGGTACAGTGCTAAAAAGGAGTCTTTTACACTGACGCAATCTCTAGCCAGAGTTTCTTCACAAGAGATTTCTAGCCTTCAAAATGATATAAATGCTCTTTTTTCCCACTCCGTGCACCGCACAGAGCCTCAGTCGCACCGCTAGCCTCTTGTTTGCGCTCGCCTGTGTCGCATCTGCCCCAACTAACTGATGAGCCATTACTCCCTCTCTCTCTCTCTGCGCGTCCCGTTTCAAGCTCCAGAAGTTCCTCCTCTGTCAATTCGGGCTCGAACAAATAGGTTTCCGGATCAGTGTCTGAGAATGAATAATCATCCTTGATTTGTTCAAATGTTTGGAACCGGCCTACCACGGAGAATGACACACTTACCATGCTGCCAGCTCTTCGTGGGTGCTTCAAATCACTTGTGGTGGTGGTGGCGTTGTTGTCTCATTATCGTTGAGCACAGCTGAAGAAAAAAAAACGGTGATTCCGGAAAAAGAACTTGCAGCACTGTGGTGACTTTTTCAAGTCCTGGTTGTGCTCGATTGTGTCCGGTGGTCTAACGCCTCGCTGTTTGTGTTTTTTGATTGACAAGGCTGTGGGACGACGGCATCATCGACCCGGCGGACACCCGGCTGGTGCTGGGGCTGAGTCTCAGCGCCGCGCTCAACGCACCCATGAAGAAGACCCAGTTTGGCGTGTTCCGGATGTAGCGCTCTGCCGGTCGGCTTCGCCCCCCCCCCCCCCCGTAGATGGCGCCTGTAAGGGAGAGCGCCGCATGTGCTTTGACGAATCCATGGACTGTGGAGTGATGAGGACGGTTACCGGTGTGGAGAGAGTGATATTAATATAGATTTATTGGTCACCATGACAGGATATCTGCGGTGCCCGGAACACTGTTAACTGCCTTTTTAATGGGCGCCTTTCCCGCACTAGGCGACATTAAGAACCACCATAATGACTTCATGTTGTAATCGTAAGCTTTGTGTGTGTGTTTCACAAAATGATTTTGTAAGTTAGGAAAAACACGAAAATAAGTGGACATTTAAAACTTTTTGGGAATAAATGTCATGATTTTCCTGTATGGTCAATACTGATTATTTATTGTTTTTGCTGAGCAGCTTGTATGAAAATCAATAGGGGGCACTGTTTGGCTGTAAATAACGTATTTCAGTATAATGGAGACAGGCTAAAGGACATGTTCTTATTTACAACATTTGACAGCAGTAATTATACTGCATTGAAGGTGAATATTTCACCACAGTGTAGGAGGGTTAAAAGCAATCTGGAATCGGCCGGACATGTAGCTTTTCCTTTGTTGCTTTAGTTTAACAAAATCATTGACCTGAATATTATTCTCTTTTCATCGATTTTTCTTTGTTCATAGATGATTCTCTGTTCATGGTGTAGAGAATTCTATATTCAGTGTATGGAGATCATTTGATATTGTCTAAATGATACGTCTGTTTGATTATTCTTTATCGTTATAGCTATATATCTGTTTAAATAGACACCCACACCCACATGCGTACTTGGATGATTTTCTCTACTTGGTGTGTATGTAGGGGATTCTAAAAGTCTAGCAATGTAGCATGCTGGTCTTTAGAAAATAAGTATAAATAGTTTCCACTTTAATATATGCATTAAAAATGAGGGCTTTGCCTTTCCACACTAAGCAAGGCTCCTACACATAATACATAGAGCAATATTCCTCAAAGCAGTCCTCGAAAGAAGAAAATATCCCCACTGCTAAACTTGAGTATTTTCCCATTCGGTGGCTTCCCTTTCTGTCTTTCTAAATAATGGGTTCCACCCAGTGGCTCTTTGGCTCATATTTCACATCAAAAACTCGCTCTGGCACCAATACTAATTCAGATATTTGGCTGCTCCTTCACTCACATCCAGGCAAAGGAGAGGTGTAACGGCGCATTTAAAGTTGAAAAGCAGTCATGAATGTATTTTATTTTTTGTCAGGCCAGCACGGCTGAAAGGACCAGGCCAGGGTATGTCTTTGCCCCCCCTTCAACCCCTTTATCCTCCCCGGAGAAGTGAGACACTCACAGTGGGAATGGGATTGCTTTGAACACGAAGGGACTGGCTGGCTCGACTTCTGGAAAGAAGAAATTTGCTCAGGTGTGTAAGTGTGCGCGGGGGAGTCAGTTGCCAAACCCTTACAACCTTACCTCGCCACCACCTCCACTCAGCGAGCTGGCGAGCCCCATCCTCTGGTTCTGACGACTGTTCTTCTGAATGCCCATCGCTGCTGGACGGCAAGATGAACGTGTAAAAAATAATAATAATTGAAGTATTCATCTCCGGTGGGTGATTAATGGCTCCACCGTGATTATTCCCAAACAAGCCGGCAATACAATGCATTGACGAATCATGCATCTGAACATTTCTAACTATGCTATCAGGCGTGTGAATTCAAAGCACAGATAACAATATTGTCCCCACATGCACCATTCAGATATTTTTTGTTTATGATTTGTATTTTGATATGCTCGAAAAGCAAAACAGACCTCTTCGCATCGCAGATCAAATAAACATCTCCCTGACCCTTTGTTTTTGTTTTCATCAGCAGGTCAAAACGTGTTTCTAGGCTGAAGTTCAAAGAGTTGTCTGACAGCCAACAACTCGCTCCATTCTGCCGCAGCAGAGTGGCTTTCGTCCCGCCGCCTTTTTCAAGTCGCTCGCTGTCAGACGCGCTCGGGCGCGCACAGATCAAAGGCTTTCAGTAGCTCGCGCACTCGTCTCGCAGGCAGCCTTCACTGTTCTATGTTTTAACAACTCCTGTTCCTGCGATCGGGATCAAGAGCAATCAAGAGCAATCAGTGGTCAAAATCTTTTATTTCACGGCGCCTCGGAGCTCAGTACGCGTCCTTTTTTTATTCCACTTCTTATCGTAGCCTTGTATAATTATAATATAGTGAACGCTGAAATGACGAGCGATGTGGTGCAATCTACGCCTGCATTCCCTTGCGACGGACAGACCGGGGCTCCAATGGGACGCGTCGACGACCCGAGTCGGACCAATCAGCGCCAGAAGAGGAGGCGCGGCTCCTCCCCCGCCTCGATTACGTCATGCACAAACAGCTGGTCGTTGGCAAATCTGAAAAAATGTAGACCTGGACAGCGACGGAAAGCTGCTCTCGGGCTGTAGCCCATAATAAACATTTTAGCTTTTAACGATGTGGCATTTGGAGCGTCTGGGCTTAAGATCGAGCCCCCCACTGCTCCTGGTGCTTGTTTACACGTATTTCTGCGCGCTGGGAGGTAAGTCCTGTACACAAGTCCTCCGGGCTTCATTAAGAGGAGCTGTTCTTTGTGGGGGTGCTGAAATTCTTCTTATCAGAAGCACGGGGCTGCACTTGCATATTGCCTTAGGCTGGAGTGTTTTGTTTTTTTGTCATAGCATGTGTTCTTTGATCATAGACAAGCCACTGCAAGTACTTTAAGACTAAATACAACTGTTCGATTATTTTTCCGTAGCAAAGCGAGAGAATGGGGGTACTGCCAATGATGGCACGCAACAGTGATAGAGGCTCTTAAAGGTTGTTTGTGGTGGGCTGCATTTGCGATGTTCAGTTTGGAGAAGTATGCAAGAATGTTGTTTTCGGATCGTCCCTCTGCTGTTGCGTTCAGGGGGCTTCCGTGGCATCAGTCAAAAACGTTAAGATTTGCTCTCCGTCCGTGGCTTTCATTTATCAACAGAGCAAAATAGAAAGACTGGGAGAATGTGTGTCACGAAGACTTAAGACAGACCCTTTCCAAATGATTTATTTTGGTAATTCTGCCCAGTAAAAATAATGATATCGTACATGTCAATGTGTTTTATTTCTGATCTATTTGATGTCCCACTATGCGGCCTATACCGCATGTGTCTGAATGTGTTTTTCTGTACGTTTCCATCCGTCAAGACGTAGCCCCATGATCACCCGTTCACCGAGAGGACCCCGGACACAGGCAGCAGCGCCCAGTGGGGTCTTAGTGTGGAAGCAACAAAACACACACTCAGTCCGCACATGTATACCAACAACTGAGTAGCCTACTGGCTGGGTTGTTGATCCAACAGCTCGTAAATGTTAGGAGGTGTAAAGGTGTAGGCGGACATGTGGGGCGATGCGGTCCCTTGGCAGACTTGTTGCCGTTGTGCTTGAAGGGAACGTGTCTGCTCGCCTATATATACCGTGCATGCTGTATGGAGCTGGCGATGCGCACCGGCCACGGATCTATAGTACGGTGATGATGCTGTTCACTCTTCATGAGCGCCGTGTTGTCTGTTTTCGCACCACATTCAGATGCATGGCTTTTTCAGATAAGGTGCATAGAACGCGCAGACTTTGTCCCTTTGTTCAGATGCATAGGCTACGTTAGAAATAGCACGTGTAGATTGCGCCATATAATTCCAGACACATTGTCATTGAAGGTGACAACAAGCAGGAGGAATACCGAACGGGGTGATGTTCAGATGCCATGCTATCTGATTTAAGTCATTCAAAACCCTTAAACCTGAGACGGAGAGTTGAATGCATGTGCTGTATCAACCTCCAAAGTTACACGTATTTATATTGCAATAAAATACATTTCGCGATATAACGTGCAGTGACATAGCCTTTTGAGGTGAACAGCTCCTTACACACAACACCTACATTGAGATGATCACAAGACCCGTCATTTTAATGCCACTTATGGTCAATTATCAAAACTAATGTGGGCACTATTATATTAATCTGTATGCAAATGTTTACTCAAAGTATATATATATATATATACACATATTTCTTTTTCTGATGTATTAATATAGTCAAGGAACACATTTTTGTTTTTGAATGAATTATTGTAATCTATTTCCTGAGCCGAACAACACTTTTAAACAATAATGCCCATCTATTTTTCCTACCTCCTTTCAACCATGAACGACTCGCGGAATGAATGATCTTAGGTCTTGTTCTAGGGCTCCCTGGATACTGGTTGTTAAGGCATGGTCGTTTTGTTTGAAGCTGATGCTGATGCTGTTGTTAGGGCATGTGGAATGTCCAGGCTCTGTTGCTATGTCAGAAATTTTTTCCCGTTTGAATGTTCACTGACACTGTTTTTATATTCATGGGCATGTTGAACGCTCCTGGGCGTCTTTAGGTCCTGGTCTCTTTCTCTTCCTTTGAGAAAAAATCAGACACACTTCTATTGAGAGAGGCGCGATGCGGCCGCGCCAAGGTTATCACCTATCAGTGATTTTGCGTGTGATGTTTTTCACCGTACCTGGCACAGCGCTCACTACTTCCTATCGTCATAGCAGTAATGGCTCTATCCTGACCCACCACGACCCGACCACCCTAAATCTGATGTGAAAGGGGCGAGGATATAGGATAAACATCTTCTATTGGATGTTTGATGAGATCTGCCCTTGTATTTTCACTATAAAGGTATTTTCAATTGGAGGCAAGGCAGCTGATGCACTTGGTGTGACCTTCCGGCCCTTCAACTAGTGTAACACTTTGCCATGTAATGGAAAGATCACGAAGCAGCCCTTGTAAAGTGTGCGCTTTACAGCATATGGCGAAATGGTTGAATTGTCCAATCACGGTCGTCTTTAGTGTATTTCGTTCCTCTAACAGTGCAATCAAATGAATTACCTTCAGCTTCAGGTTTTTATATTTTCATTGGACTTCAAGTTCTCACATAGCTGTAAGCCGCCAAGGTTCTGCTGTGTGTGTGTGTGTGTGTGTGTGTGTGTGTGTGTGTGTGTGTGTGTGTGTGTGTGTGTGTGTGTGTGTGTGTGTGTGTGTGTGTGTGTGTGTGTGTGTGTGTGTGTGTGTGTGTGTGTGTAAGTATGTCTGCAAGCGTGCAAGTGTTTACGCGCAAGTCGGTAAGTGTGTGAAAGTGTGTGTTTGTAGAGAGGGAAGGAGGAGGAGGGTGTGAGGAGTGAGAAAATACAGAAACAGTTTTCTCCAAGGCGGAAGACACTCTGGAGCACATTGTGCATTCCAGGAAGACACACATCCACGCTACACTTTCACAGCCCACTGAGCCCGCTCTCCGGAGGGTCGCTTGCTCTGCCTCGCTATCATCATTACAGAAAATAACATGAGCAATGTCAATTTCCCAAAAAAAAGAAAAGTGAGGGCCTTTACAACCGTGAGCATGGAGGATGATTCCCCGCTGTTTCTCCAAGTATCTCGTTAATCAGAAACATGTCAGCCGGTCGACCTGGATTTTATTTTCCAATTGACAAATGTGCACACGCAAGGGTGTGTATTTCTGAACCCAAAAGAGATAATTGTTTCGGTTTTCCTGTTACTGTAAATGTCGGGGATGTATTTTGAGCAGAATGTGGTAAAAGGAAAAGCATAATCAAATGTATTGTATCTGATGTTAATTAATTTTCCAGAACACAAACACAAAGAAGAAGAGGACATTGCTTAAAATGGAACACAGGCACGCTGCCCTCACTCTGCATGACAAAGTGTCTCGTGTGCCTGTCATGCTTGTCCCAAAATCACAATATCTCCATCAGTAATGAATTGAGTCACACCTAATTCCTCCCAATTTGAGCGCCCCCCCCCCCCCCCCCCCCCTCCACCGGCCCCAACACCCTCCATCTGCTGAGCGGGTTAATGTCGGGCCGACCCACGTCGGTAATGTAGCAGATTACACCTGTCTTCTTGTTCCCCCGCCTCTCACACACAGCCTCATCCACACACAGCAGTGGATGTAATCCAAGGATTTTGACATAACGCACCCCCCCCCCCCCACACCCCCTCCCCCCTCCCCAGACCCTTTGAGGAAAAAGTGTCTCAAACTCTGCAATCGCGTCTGTTGCGATTGTAGTCGCTACCAGCTAGAAACTACTTCCATCTTCCACCCCGTTTGGAGTTTGCCATTTTACGACGTGCAGAAGAAGAAGAAGAATTTGTGAAGTGCTTAGATCAAAGGATGATTACAACATGCATATCTCTGTGTTTATATATTTATATACGTATATATCTCTATATATGCACACTCCCTCACTGTTCATTCTTTCCTTTACCGCTTTCCCCAGATTGCCTTTTTGTGACTGATTACTTCACCCGAACGCCTCGTAAGCTGAATGCTTTCAACTCCTTCGCCAGCGTGGAGCTCTTCCACTTCCACGTGCCGGAAGACACGGTCATGGCCGTCTGGAACCTCATCACCTTCAAAGAGCAGGGAGGAACCTTCGGGGACAGCTGCCCCGACCACAACGTGACTGTGTAAGCAAACCTCGCACTGGGTTTTATGTGTGTGTGTGTGTGTGTGTGTGTGTGTGTGTGTGTGTGTGTGTGTGTGTGTGTGTGTGTGTGTGTCTGTGTGTCTGTGTGTCTGTGTGTCTGGGTCTGGGTTTGTGTTAGTGCGTTAGCGGAAGCTTTGATAAAAAGTCAAAAAAAGTAGTTTAGCTCTCGCTTTTATCCAACGTGAGTTACAGTGGTTTCATGAAGTGGTCAGATAGAAGGCGTAAGGTAAGGATTACGTTATGAAGGGGTTAGGTTATCAAAGGGTTCGGTTATGAAGTGGTTGAGTTAGAAAGGGGTTAGGTAGTGGTTAGGGAATGAAGGAGATAACTAAGGTTGAGGTTATGAAGGGTTTAGGTTATGAAGGGGTTAAGTTGAGAAGGGGTCAGGTAGGGGCTATGTTATGAAGGTGTTAGAGAGGGGTTAGGTTATGTAGGGGTTCAGTAATGAAGGTCTTAGTTTATAAAGTGGTTTAGTAGGGGTTAGGTTATGACGGTTAGGGAGGGGTTAGATTATGACAGGGTTAGTAGAAGTTGGGCTATGGAGGGGATATGTTTTTAAGGGGTAAGCTTATGAAGGGGTTAGGCAAACAACGATAAATAGCAGATGCTGATAGTTGGTGGGTAATCTAACAGTTGTTCATTTAGATTAATAGCTATTGTTTATTTGTAAAGTGCCCTTCCCACATAGCTCATCAAATACTTTTAACAAACAACTGTTTGATCTCTCCAACAATACAGGTTTATAGAGGTCTGTGGCTAATGCTTTATTCAACTCAAATACATTGTCCACTAATTGAGTGGATTTGTCCTTATTTAAGATATGAAGGTTTATATTTTTAACGTGGGAGAACCTTTCGCTGTTGGTGCAGTTTTGGAGTTTTTCCGATTGGATTGTGTGTGATTTAAGTATATACAGCCTGTATATATTTTTGCCCGTTGACAGCAACTTCATCTAAGTCTGCATTTGCCTCACTGTGTTTATGCTAATATTTATGAATAATCCACTGTGGCTAGCCTTGGGATTGACATGTTATGCATTGTATTCTGTCCCTCCCTCCCTCCCTTAGATCCCCCTCCCCTCCCTTCTCCCCCTCTCCCCCATTTACCCCCTCCGTCCCCTCCCCTCCCGTCCCTTCCCTCCCCCCAACCCCCTCCCTCCCGCTCTCCCCCCTCCCTCTCCCCCTCCCTCCCCTCCCTCTCACCTCCCGCTCTCCCCCCTCCCTCCCCTCCCTTCTCCCCCCTCCCTCCCCCCCCCCCTCCCCCATTTACCGCCTTTCCCCCCTCCCTCCCCCCCGCTCTCCCCCTCTCCCCCCCTCCCACACTAACCCTCTGGGCTGTATTTATCTGCTGATCAGGTACTTCAGGGCGGGGGCTCCTCCTGTGATCAACCCCCTCCACACCCACTTCCCGCGGGACACGGTGGTCCCGGGGTCCTTCGCTGTCACCCTGACGTGGACCCTCCCCAACCGCACCACGGGGGCGTTCAACGTGACCAGCCCGCTCCCGGGGGACTGGTTCCTGGCCGCCCACCTGCCCAAGGATGAGGGCAAGATCTCCGTCAAGGTTAGACGCATCAATTACCCAAATGACAGAAAGGCATTTCACACTACATGATTAAAACGCCCACACACACCTACACACACATATAGTATATACGTATATATATATATATATATGTAGTATAACTATTATTATTATTTATTTATTTTGTTTTGTTAGTTTTATATCGATAAAATATCTGTATTTTTATGTATATGTAACATAATACATATTTGTTTTTGATATGCATATTTATTTTTGAATTTCTATATGCATGTATATATGTGCGTGTGTGTTTTCGTGTGTACGTCTTGCGTTCAAAGAGTAGCCCCCACCTCAGAGGTACCAGAGAACACAAGCCGAGCAGAGGAGGAAAGTGTTCAGTGCTGGTGCTCTGACCTGCGGAGAGCAGAGCATGTGCATGCTTTCGTTGTCTCCCTCCTCTCCCTCCCGTCTCATCACGTACGCCGATCTGCCCACAGAAGGCGAGAACAAAAAAAAAAAGCCTTCCGCACAATTTATGTATCGTTTTTTTGGCCGCGTGTTTATCTAGTGGCCCCCCCTGCTGACTCGGTGATGGGTGGTTTAAACGCGCGTGAGGAAATAGGACTGCGACTGAAAGCCACCAGCCAACGTGGAACATTGCATTCCACTCAAAGTCATTCACAAAGAAGACAATTAGGCTTAAAAGTTGGGGGGTCCGATTCTAGCAGCATGCTTTGCATAGACATTGTGGCGCCATGGTGCAGTGTGTAGTGTAGCTATCAGACAATCTACTCTGCTGCGTGCAATGCTTGCTACATTATGGAGAGACAAAGAACCACAATCCCTCCATTTGGTGCGGTTGGAATTAGGCAGCATGTTTCCAAAGGTTCAGCAAGACATTTCTGGCTGATTACATAATTAATAATCCGATATATATATTTGAGGAAGGTTTATTTTACAATCATATTTATCATTCTTTGAGTAAAGTTATCAGTATTATTGATTCCATTCTAATTATATTTTGAGATCCTTGGCACTATTTGACATCCCTATTTCAAATTCATTTTTCGCTCACATCATCTCTAATAAATTGCTTCGCCCGTATCATTTTTTTTTATCATTTTTCAATGCACATTACGGCTCGGCGCATTACCTATCAACAAGAAAAAACTCACCTCGACGAAACCCAAATCACCTCATTGAGTCTATATTAACTGAGCCATTTACCTAGAGGATAATTGTGGTCATTATCTCGACACCATTTCTATCAATTCGATTTGCGTATGGGGTGCATTAACGCGGCAGATATAGGAAAGAGCAGGTGGTAGCTGGCCTTATATGGCCTTAGGGTAGAAACAGAGGCATCTGATCCCCGTGATCAACAAGGTTGGCCTCTCTAATTTCTGCATTGACACGATGGTCGAATTTTTACGTCTTTGGAAATAATTCCGAAGTGGTGAACATAATGAACAGTTTGAGAGCGAAGCAACATAATAGGCAATAGGTTTGCGGTAAGGTTGGATAGTGAAAAAAACTGAAATGAGAAAAAGGACATGACAAAAGAATGAATATAATTAAGAGTATTGCCTAGCAACTAGCACGTGGAATTCAGCAAATTCGTAGATAGTTTTGTCTCATTAATTTTTCAGTTTTAAGACCGTGTCTCTGTTGGAACATATGACAATGTAAGCGGGATGTATTAGCTCACAGCATCCGGAGCAACTGGGAGTTTCTACACACAGGTGGTGTGAAGTTCCTATCCCACAACAAAAGCTTGAAGTTTCTGTCCAATAGGAATGAAAGATTAATTTTGGCACATTTCCCGCTTTTTCTGAGTTAGATTTTGGAGTCACCCCAAACTTTGTTTTCGGCATGCCAGACTTTTTGTGTGTGTGGGTGTGTGTGGGAGTGTGTGTGTGTGTGTGGGTGGGTGAAGTATGTGTTGTTTTCTACCCAGATTGACTTTATCTGAAGCTCACCACTCAGTGTAACTGACATCAAGTCATGTTGCAGTGTTCTTCGGTGTTGTTTTTCTTCCAAAAAGCCTCCCGACAACTCCCTGACGGAGACTCTCGTCTGCCAAATCTTTGTACCGATTTGTAGCATCCAGATAATCATTGCAGCTCTTGTTGTTGTTGTGTTACCCTTTTAGGGTCTGTACGAGGAATGCCAGTATCTCTTTCAACCCCAGCTCATCGTCCAAAGACTCATTGGGATTGCGGTGCTCTATCCAGGATACTTTATCGACCAGATGATCCCCGTTCACAACAGATCTGCACTTTATAAGTGAGTGATGGACTGTTGAAAGATTGCCTCAGAAGGGGGCAATTTACCTGCATCCCTCTGAAGGCTCAGCTAATGCTACTCTTTCAGTATATTATTAGGGTGTTATATTTTTTCCCCATGTGGTTTAACAATAAATCCTACTGGGTGTGTGCTTGCGCGTGTAATAATGTGTGTGTGTGTGTGTGTGTGTGTGTGTGTGTGTGTGTGTGTGTGTGTGTGTGTGTGTGTGTGTGTGTGTGTGTGTGTGTGTGTGTGTGTGTGTGTGTGTCCACGCACGACGTCACCCCGCAGAGTGTTTATCCCAAGCTACGTCTCGAGGGTGAAGGTCCAGCTGGTGAACTGCAGCACCAAGAACAAGAGCGGCGACAGCTGCCCCGTGGTGCTGAAGATCCGGGCTCGGGCGCCGCCCGTCCACAACTCCAGCGCTCTGGACTGCAGGGAGTGGAGTCCCTGCGAGCTGGACTCCCCGCTGCCAGCCTGGGGCCAGTGGTACTACGTCCTGGTGGAGCGATACCTGAGCGACGCCGACGTCTACTTCCGCATCGGGGTGCGGGTCACAGGTGACGGGCCGTCCCCCGACTCAAATACTCGTTTTTTTGTCTCCGCTCTCTTGTGGCGGTGGTGTTTGTGTTTCTGCTGATTCCGATAATTATTTTACCTTTGGATTTTAACAGCGGTATGTTGGACGGGGCCGCTAACGGCCATTCAAGCTTTAATGACGAGGAGTAAAAATACATTCCACTCGACCGCACACACACACACTGTGAGCAACGGATCTTACAGGCAATTAGTCGGCCACTTGGCGTCGAACACGCTGTCGGCGTTGACCGAGGTGCCCTGATTCTTTGAGCCTTCTCACGCTCGAGATATGAACACGAGTAACTCCTATACGAACCCAATTCAGTTCCATTCCTTACTTCTCTGTGATGTCTGGCAGTGGAGTGCAGCGGCCCGTCCCTCTCCTTTCCTTCGCGAGCGTAGTGGAAGCTGTGGCCTAATATTACACATCATGTTTTGACAGCAAAGGGAAAAGGCAGACGGCCACCAGAGAGACTCATCGCGTGCCTTGTTCTCGAGAAGATTAAAGCAGAACTGGGCCAATTCATGTGCGATTCGCTAAGAGGCCATTCATGCGGTGCTTGAGTGCTGCATGATGGGGTATTTGTTGATTCTGTTCCGGTTTTCCCCCCCCCCCCCTGTTTCCTTCTTTGTTTATTAAGAGTTGTGACGGCTAAAATGGTATGTCGCCCCCCCCTTTCCCTATCAAATCAGTGGGAGGTCCACACTACAGCTCCACGCGATATATGGTGCACTTGTCACCATGGCAACACAGACACTAATTATTCAGACTCTCTCTCTCTCTCTCTCTTTACACCTTTTCTCTCTCTCTCTCTCTCTCTCTCTCTCTCTCTCTCTCTCTCTCTCTCTCTCTCTCTCTCTCTCTCTCTCTCTCTCTCTCTCTCTCTCTCTCTCAGACTCTGGCCAGCTACACTTCACTTGACCTTTTGCAAATTTGCTCTTAAATATAAATGTAATAGAAAAAACTTGAGGGACCATCTATCAGTGGTAGATAAGTTTTCCTCCTCTCCTCTCAGATCCTCGCTTATCAGACCATTATTGTGATTGTGTGTTCATCTGTGTGTGACCATATAACATCCGTTACAAAAATGTGTATTCGGATAAGTGAGTGGGGTAAATCGAGGTTCTGTTATTGTTTTCGATTGATGGCAAATAACCCATTTAACAACGGGTACCAGAGCAATACCCGAGTGTTTTTAATGATGCTTCACCTGCCTCTCCAGATATACATACAAATATTTACCAGCATTAATGGACTGTGCGGAAACTATGCAAATTTGCCCAGGCCCGGAAAAAGCTTCTGAAATTGTGCTGTGGATGTGTTTGTGTTTGACAGAAGGGTGTCACTTGCCATTGAGTATTTAGCCGGCTCAGCGAGTGCAAGCGTACTGCATGTTATTACGACCAAGCTTTTCTCATTAAAGAGGCATTGGGCCGTTCTGGACCTTGTGTTTACATTAGGGAAAATTCAGCAAGGATGTGCTATGCAAACATTTGCCGAAGACACGGTGGTTCAGCATGCGTAATGCCAGGGAGCAATATTCCCGTTTGTTCCAGCTTTTATTACACACACACCGTAAAATAACTCCATTAGAGAAAACTATATTCCGTAAACCTTCCGTCGGTTTGATCCTCAATCCATAACCGGGTTGTTCTTAAATGCAAATCTCCTTGTGCGCTCGCACAGATTGCTCCAAACCCAACTTATCCCGGGACCACGCGGGGCCCAGCTCGGCCCTGAACATGCCGCAGTCCTTCGGCATGGCCATGGGCTTCTCCCTGTCGGAGACGCTCCCGATGGCCGACCTGCCGGCGCTGTCCGGGAACGCCAGCCGGCTCGGCGCCTCCGAGGACCCCGTGGTCTACCTGTCCCCCAGCTCGGACCCGGAGATGTGCTGGCCCGTCCGGCCGACGCTGCGCAACGAGCTGGACACCTTCTCCGTGCACTTCTACGTCTTCTTCGGCCCCAACATCTCCGTCCCGCCGGACCGGGCCGCCGTCTTCGCCATCAACCTGATGCCCGTGCTGGACAGCGGCGGCGTGCTCAACATGGAGATCAAGCTCAACATGGTGAGACGGGGCCCCGTCGGCAGGGCACCGACGCCGCGGTCGATACGCTGCTCTGTAGCGGACCAGTGGAGGCCGGCGTAGTAGTAGTGCTTTGGAGTTCAGGCTCGGTGAATCCTGGCCCAAAAGGAGGGCTTTTGAGTTCAGTGTCTCAGGTGGAAGGGGGGGGGGGGGGCATTGTGTTATGCCCGCAAGCGTGTGCACACACAGCGCACGCGCGCAGACGTCACACAGGGGTGCACGCACGCAGACATCACGTAAGCACGCAGACTCGTATAGATCACATACACGCACGCACACCCACGCACACACAGACACGCACACGCACGCACGCACACACGCACGCACACACACACACAGACACAAGAAGTTGAGTGATTATGTGTAGCCAGCAGCATCAGGCTGAGAGTTTGCGTTACAAAGGGCTTGGCTTTGGAGCAGCGTGTCTTTGTACGCGCTGCCATTGTTTTCCCCTTCAGGGATTGCAAATGAACAGAACAAAGCCCGGGTTCGTGTTTGGTTGGTGGCGTACAACACATCTCCGTGCAACATCGGGACAAAAAAGAGCAGCAGCAGGCGGGCGGCTCTGATGAGATGTTATTTTGGATGTGTGCATGTTGCACCACGTGGCCAGTTGTTGTGCTGTTGCAAAGGCTCTGCCGGGCTGCCGAGCAGCCAGACAACCGTAACTACTGGAAACCGAAGGGATCTGTGTATTTGCTTATGCTTAATTAAGGCTAATTGCTGACCGCCAACTTTCCTTTATTTATGTTTATGGTACATTCCTTTTGTTTTGGCAATGTTCTTGTGAGGGGAAATACTTCTATAACTACTATTTATACTATTACCACTACTACTGATACTACTACTGATACTATAACTAATTATATTACTGCTACTATTACTATATTGCTACTCCTGCTGCTACTACTATTACCGCATTACTGCTACTGAGATTATGTAATATGTGTGTAGCAAATAAGTCTTAAGTCAGGAAGCATGAAACAGCCTCCACAATGTGTGAGTGGTCTCCCTTGATGGATTCGGTGGCCCCTTGGTGGTTTAGAATGTCTCAGACTATAGATCCTGAATGAATGAAGAACTCTCTTAATTAATAAGAAGTAGATAGCCTACACACACACACACACACACACACACACACACCCTAGAGCTGTCCAGCGTATGGATATGATACATTTTTCATGTGCAGTTATGCAATGATTCTACAGTAACCCGCCATATCTGTATTTTTAGATGTATTGTCAACGTCTTCATTAAGCTACTGCAGAGAATTACCAAGACCGCACTTCCAGTTCCTTTGTTAGTTTTAAAGCATGCAAGTGTTCAGCTAAAGGCAAAAGAAGACACAAGGAAGAAATCCAAACACCTTATTGTTGGTACATCTCCAGATGGATGGTGGTGGATAAATAATGTTTGTTTCTCAGTCCACAGTGAAAGGAGCAAACATCACCGTGTTCGGGTGCCTGAACCACGGCATGCCGCTCTTCATGCGCGAGAACTCTTCCATCAAATGTGAATCAGGTAAGTCTGTGACTTTACAGTGAACTTTGGTTATACATGTCATGAGGGAACATGCCGTTCAGGGGGTATGCACCTGGCTCTAGCATACCTCCCGGTAACCCACAGACATTATGGGTTGAATCCAAAACTAGTCGGCCCGGACAACCTAACCTAGACCATCCTTTTCAGTAATTCATGAAAAAAAGAGATTGTGATTTAATGAGGTGGTTTATGGCTTCTCCTCATAACATTGGTGCATTTTTTTTAAACAACTCCTCTCCCCCTGTGTGCGTTTCTCCTCCAGAGTCGGCAGCGGGTTTCCTACTCACGGTCAACTCGTCGTCCAACATCACCAAACTGAGGATCCCCTACCCCCAGACGGGTACCTGGTACCTCAGCCTGCGGTCGCTGTGCGGTACAGAACACGGGTCAGCACTCAACGTTATTCCCTCACCTGCTCGGGCGGTTCCATATCAAGGTTCACCGTTTGCGCTGAAAAGATAAGATAGCGATAAAGACATAAGGGATTTTCCGTTCACTTGAACGATTTTCCGTTCCGTTCACTTGAACGTTCCCCCCCCCCCCCTGGTAATTTGTTGACATTTCCACAAGCCAACCTGTCGATGAAGCATGTTGAAGCTCAGGTCACAGAGGGTTGGGGGAAAGCTTTTTGTAGGGCAAACAATGGCGCAGGTTGATTATATAGAAACAAAAAGGCGTTGAATCAACAGAGGTACAATTCCATTTTCGACTAAAAAAGGCCAGGCAGCACTATGGCAATTAATACCAAGCTAAAAAAAGCCTCATTGATTTGTTTTGCTTGCCTTGGCGTTTAGCAGTATTAGTTCTTCCAACCTTTATCCAATGCATTTAAGCCCTATGAGCAAGAGGCCTGTCCACAGTTAGCACGCCATCTGCTTCGCGGCGAAGGCCTTTTGACTTCACAACAAAACGGTAACATGCCTCCTGTCTATGCCAAGTGAGGACAATATTGCGGGGGTTGGATTTAAAAAAAAAAAATTGAGATTTTTACTAATATTGTGTTTAGTCTATTGATATTTAATTCCTTCAAAGTGTTCACATTTATTTAGCAATTGATATCGGCTACGGCGGGTGTTAAGATGTCAATATTAATGTGTGTAATGATTCATACCGTAGCAGTTATGCAAACTCAGCACTATTGCCAGGCCAGTAAATGAACTGGCGAAAATGTCCTCAGAATGAAAGTGAGCAGATTTTTTAACCAGCCACACGGGGATTCGATTAAATCAGCCTAACAGATGGTGTGGGATGTGGTCTCATATGCACACCAGATCATTGATTAGGTCTGAAAGCATTTGGTAAAAGTGTATATTTCGATTGCCTCAATCTCCTCCCAATCATACGGGCTCAATCTATTACATCGCATTAGTCACCAAACGGCAGCGGGGATCAAAACAAGCAGAAAGGTGCTCCTGATTGCAATTAATTGGATCATTTTTTTTGGAAATGAATGAGTTCCCCTCCGTGATGTTTTGGATAACATTTTCATTTTCATTCTTTTGACTGAGAAAGCAACAGAACAGAATCCATGAAGTTACATGAGAGACAGAGAGAATGAAAGGGAGAAAAGAAAGAGGGAAGAAAGAGCGACAGAAAGAACGAACGAAAGAAAGAAAGAGAGAGAGAAGAAGATTAAAGAGTTTGAATGAAAACAACATTGCGTAAATGAAAGTCTGACAGAAACGCCGATTTTAAAATTTAAATGTATCCTTTATTTATGGGGTTCACCCTGAGCGATTATACCACCCGTGCCTAGAGCACAAGGGAAGCAGATTATGCGCGGGTTGCCCTCAGACGTCCCAGTGGCAACGCCCCAGAACTGAAGGTCACCACCTGAATGTCCTGGCTAACATCCTTTTGCGGTGTGCGTCTGTGTTTGAATTTGGCAGGTTTGAGGCATGCCCCAACGTGACAGCCGAGGTGTACCTGCGCTCCTACCTGACGCCCTGCATCAACGACTGCGGGACGTACGGACAATGCAAGCTGCTGCGGACAAACAACTACCTTTACGCCGCGTGTGAATGCAAAGCAGGTGGGTGGAACTTCGGGTCTTCATTCCAACCGTTGTTGTTACAATTATTATTGATGGTCGATGGTGAAGATATGATGAGAACGGTGAGAGGGAGCGCTCGGATACCGTCGTGACGATCCTTCAGAATTTGACACGAAAATAAATCTGTCTCTTATTTAGGAGGAAATCGGATATCAAACATTGTGCGGTTTCACTTGGGAATGACTGACATCATGTGCTTTTGGTCAGGTCTTCATTAAATCGCTCCAATGATTTAGCATATTAACCATCCTTTGACAACTCCTTACATTTTATTATAAGCT
This sequence comes from Gadus chalcogrammus, assembly GCF_026213295.1. NCBI lineage: Eukaryota > Metazoa > Chordata > Actinopteri > Gadiformes > Gadidae > Gadus > Gadus chalcogrammus. The sequence goes on from NC_079417.1 coordinate 3,962,060, forward strand.
CAACTTTTTGAAAGAGGCTCAAATTACAGATATTGCCTTATTTGCTTTTTATTATTTGCTGATTACCTCATCATCTCTCACAACCACGGACGATTAAATCCGGTGTGAGGTTTTGTCTTTGTTCAAATTTGTCCCTGGCAGTCATTTCGTATTTGACACCTGCCACTCGTCCCGAACCAACACACAGCCACACAAAAACACTTCTGCCTGATATCCTGTGCATGTTTCAAACACACTTATCTAATCTCAGCCGGAAGGAAGTACAACCCACGGGCCAGAGCAGGTGTGTCGTTCTCATGCTGCATCAGCCATTGGCTGTACTTCCCTTAGCATTTCCAAAGCAATGAAGTACATGCTCTGCTTGGTTATGAGGATGATACAAAATGTATTGAATGGTTAAATAACTTGGTTTCATAACCAATCATTTCTAGGAAAATCTGAACTCAGTCATGACTTGACTTGTTTTAGCTTGGTTAATAACATAACAACTGTACCTAAGCATCATACCTAAGTCACAATTGACTACCTAATCCCTTACCAGATTCTTCTATCCAAATACTTTCTTTTTAGGTACATTTCGTAAATGATGAGGTTATCGTCTAGCTCAAGGATGCCTACAGGTACACTGTGGACATTGGGGTTTGAACCCAGAATCTTTCGACTGGTAGTCTAACACACTAACCACTAGACAACAATATCACGTACTCATGGACATAGAAATGTGCCCCTCGCACCATTTTAATGCATGTGCTTGTGTGTGCGTGTGTGTGTGTTTGTGTTGGTGCCTGCGGTGTGTGTGTGTGTGTGTGTGTGTGCTCAGGCTGGGACGGATGGGGATGCACGGACAACTCGGGGGCCTACTCCTACAGCTTCCAGCTCCTCTCCACACTGCTCCTGTGTCTCAGCAACCTGATGTTCGTTCCTCCGGTGTTTATCGCCATTCGCAGCCACTACCTCCTTGAGGCGTCCGTCTACATCTTCACCATGTTCTTCTCTACCGTGAGTACAGCCCCCGGCGCCTCTGGGGAAACCCCTTGAACAAACCGTGACTTGGTGGAAAAACCAGTGGACAAGTTGAACGCAGCCTGGTTCGGAGTGTATCTCGATAGCGGTGCTTTGGGAAATGTGTCAATGTTTTTTTGGTCTCCTGTTATTTGAGTCATGAACAATGTTGTTGTGTTTTGTGATGTTGAGGGAAGGACTGAAGGTCAACTGTGTTTAACTTTAATGCCTGGCTATCTAGCAATATTAGTGTAGTGCTTCGTACTCCAATTTTCTCTTCTATTTACAAAATAGCCGTGCGTTATGGTTCCTCTGGACTTCAACCTACTGTGGTTGGTGTAAAACAAGTTCGCAATTTTAACTGTCTTTGTTTGGTTTAGATCTAAAAAGAAATGCAAATGCGGTTCAGTTTGGTTGAGGACTAGTGAACAATTTAACCAAGTTTGGTTTGGTTTAAAAACTAGTTGACTGTTGAACCCAACTTGGTTTGGTTTAAATCTTATTAACATTGTTTGGGAAATGCACAGTTTTTGTGGGCTATTATTTGGGTCAACAAAAATGTCATTGTACCGTCTGCTGTTGAGGAAAATGCGAAGGTCAGATTTGCTCAACATTTGAGGAGGTTATGTATAAAGTTGAATAATACAAACAGTATATTTAAAATTTTTATAGTTGAAAAGGCAACCAATTTTGACTTTCGAATATAAATGACAATAGTGTTGCGTTCTGTGTCCATAATGCACTAATTAAAATGTAGAATTCTTTGATGAAACCTTTTCCTGAAAGGATAATTTATTTTACCTTTTACATTGATGACCACGCAACTATAGAAAACTGATACTAAACAAGATGCTTAATTGCCTCGTGCAAGTGAAAGAACAAAAACCTGCTCGCTTTGCAGTTATATTGTTTCTGCTTTGCTGGCGGTTACTTGCCATTTATCGTGGTGAAGATTAGCATCACACTGTGTAACAATCAAACTAGCTCGTAGCTTATAATCACCTGGACATATCTGTATTGTCAATGCTGATTGACAGCGATTTTAATAATGTTATCAAGAAAATCACATCCTACAGGTGATATATTCTACAATGAAAAGAAATGCTGGCCAGCCCGTACCTCCGACAACCCAACCAAGCCGAGATCCGTCAGTTCACGTAACGCACAGCTAGGCAGAGTAGATGGAACGCTGTTCATGAGTTTTTTTGAATTCTGAAGACTTTTGTCCCTTATCCCGTCCCATAGTTCTACCACGCCTGTGACCAGCCGGGCATCGTGGTCTTCTGCATCATGGAGTACGATGTCCTGCAGTTCTGTGA